>NC_084814.1:19918261-20235136 GCF_963583255.1 Pyrus communis
TGCAGATTTCTCGGCCAGATAGGTGGCTCTGTCGTGGCCACCACTGCAACCTAGGTAGTAGCATCCTTTAATGTGCAATAGATTCTTTACTCCGAATCCATTTTGTACTCTTCTCCTTCTCCTTCCTTTCTTCTTTGTCTTTGTTACCTGGCCCTAAAACATGACATGAAACATTTCAGAACAAGATCACAAACTTTATCTGCTTAATTAGTCCATTTTTTTCTCGTAAGATATTTACATCGTGGTGATCAGTCGTTGACACTAGGCTATCAACACTGCAGTCTGCAGACGCAGCACTTGGCGATTTCTTGTGCTTGATATCCTCATCCATTGTGCTGTCGTACTTGCCTGCATTTGTATGCATCAATTCCAAAAATGTTCATATTTTTTTCTCAAATACTTAATGTGCTACAAAAAAGTTGCATCCAATTTTCCGTGTAAAAACTTACTGCTATCATTTTCAATTTCCAGAGCTTCCATGCAATAAATTTTAAAACTTGGCGACGCGGGACACATAAAAAATTCTCTGTTTCTCTGCATACCATCTTCATTATCTTCGTCCTCTTCCTCTCCCTCTGTGGTATCCTCCATTGCAAAAACCCCTCCTATATACACATTCACACTCTTTGGCCCTTTATGATCTTCAACACTACACTCCGTCCCATCTCTCTTAATTTGCTCCTTCTTTTGGTCCTCATCGTCAACCTGTTTTGTACCCTTGTCACACTCCGGCGAGATTGGTGCAACCTTGGACTTGTTCTCCAATGTTGGTGGTATCTTCGGACATGTTATTTTGTCAGACTCTGGTGAAGACTGCGGCGTATGAAGGAGAGAGTTATCAACCTCCTCCTGTGCAGAGTCCTTAAGTAGCTGTTTCTTGGAGAGAGTACTAGCGGCCTTTAGCTTTCGTGCCTTGGACCGGCTCTTCATCTCCTCAAAGCGTCTCTGCAAGAGGGAAAGGATCCTAGGAGGCACAGCCTCGGCTTCTGGGGTGAGCTTTGAACTTTGGTCACCCATTGGAGAGGACAACAATGGGGGATTGCGGCCACAAACGGTAGGAAGATAAGAAGTAGAAGATAATTAGATTTGGAAAATTATGAGCTAGAAGGGAGAATATGAAGGCGATGGGTCAAAGGCAGTTAATTAGTTATAGGATAAAACTTCATGTTCCTTGACAGTTAGGCAACCAAAAAATAATAATAATGCAAATATTTGGTTTGATTAACTGTAAAAATATGGTTTGAGATTTGGTTTGGTTAATTATAGAAAAATATTGGGTTTTGCAAACAAACTTACTATATTTGTAATTTTGTGGTTGTGGAATTTTTTTTTGTTTTGGGGCCATGTATTTCGAATGTTGAAAGAGTAATCCGTAGTGCCTGGCAACAATGTATGTCAGCTCATGTTTATCGCTGCCAACAGTGTGTTGCCAGCTTCAACAAAATCTCAATTCTAAACCCTAATTAGGGCAAAGCATTCTGTTAGAGGCGAATTTTACGTTCAAATACATTTTGATTGGAAATGTAATGTCATATAATTAGTCAATAGTGGAGCTAGAAATTATATACTTTCAGCTTTAAAACTTAAAATCTTTTCTTGACATATCAAGCTAATTTTTTCGCCATGTTACAAAATCTCCTTATTTTTTTTTCACTCTCTTTTCTAAGTTTTTATTTTGTATAAATAATGATCTATTACTCATTCAAATTAAGGGAACATATACAACTCAACTAAGTTTTAGACATTAGAGCGAATGAAAAAACAAAGAAGATTAAGAACTCAAGGAACTTTGCAACTATTTTAATAAGAATATTGTTTTTCTAGAGAGTAGTTTCAACATATATGTCTTATTAACTCTCCTCTAAAAAATTAGAACTCGACAGGACTAGCTTCCACTCTTTCAATCTCGTCCGTCCCAGCCAGCAATTGGGCGAACGAAAACCATTTGGCCATTAGATACCCATCTAGCTAAAACGGTGCATATCCAACGGCCAAGAATTCATGGGCTGATGGTGCAAATCCGGTTTTACCAAATTCCCATCCAAATATAATTATTTAGAGAAGAAGAAATCTCAAGTTTGGATTTTTTTTTCTCGGAATAAAAACTAAAGGTTTTGTCATGTGATTCTAGCTGCTGGCATAGCTTTCATTTTGGACCCGGTGCTCTCCAAAGAAGGATTTTCTTTATGCAAAGTTGATATATATGCTTTGCTTCTTTTTTAGCCCTCTCTCTCTTATCATCCTGACCTCTTTGAAAAATCAATTACCTTTGAAATGAAAAGCTAGAGATTCCTGTAGCAATAAGCCCTTCCCCTTATCTTTTTACGAGAATGTGCCTCATTACATTGGCGAGACCTCACGTTCAATTATTGGTAGCCTATTGTGAGACTAAGTTCATCTCTTTTCCTTTTAGTATAGATAATATCGTTTGTTAAAAAAAATAATCATTTGACAACTAATTTAATCACATTATTATCCGCGTGCGAAAGACTTTTTTTATAATCGGCATTATACGCCTCATAAGATGTTTTGAACGTGTTTAAAAATAGAGAAAATAATATTGCATGAACAAGTGATTGAATCATATTATTGTTAGCCTATTGTGAGGTACTAAATAAAAAAACAGTACAAAAATTAATTATTTAAAAAACACTGTTAAAATTATGAAAATGCCTCTGCATTATTTGAATAACGGTGTGCTACACGCGACTTACACGTTTTAAATGTATTTATATGCGTAAATTGGCAAAAGGAAAGTCAAATATTTGAAGTAAATGAATAATGTTAGATCACGCTAGAAGAAACCCCTCATAAACCAATTAAAGTAGCTGAATTCACATAATAAAATTGGTCTCTATAAAATTTACATTAAGAATAGAGAAAATAATATTTAATAAACAATTGATTGAATCACATTATAACTAGCCCATTGCGAGGCTAAGCTCACCCCCCTTAGTGTAGATAATATCGTTTGTTAAAAAAAAATCATTTGACAATTAATTTAATCACATTATTATTTTTTTATAATCGGCATTACATGCATCTTAAGATGTTTTGAACGTGTTTAAAAATAGAGAAAATAATATTTAATAAACAATTGATTGAATTACATTATTGCTAGTTCATTGTAACGCTAAACCCACCCCCTCCCCCTTAGTATAGATAATATCGTTTGTTAAAAAAAAAAAAAAAAGCAATCATTTGACAACTTATTTAATCATATTATTATCCGTGTGAGAAAGATATTTTTTTATAACCGACATTACAGGTCTCTTAAGATGTTTTGAACGTATTTAAAAACACAAAGATTGAATCATATTATTGCTAGCCTAGAATCGGAATTCGAGACAGTGAGAAGGGTTGGAGGTTCGGGTAAAGGTGGAGGCTCAATTACACGAGAATCCCCGCGAACCCTGGAACTAGCCCGATATTCTTGTGCAACAAGGGAAGCAAGAAAAATACCAAAAAATTTATTATTAAAAAAATACTATTAAAATGATGAAAATGCCTCTGTCTTATTTGATACATTATTTTGAGATGCTTTTGAAATTTTTTTATCTTGAGGGTATTTTTATCCAAATATTTTTGTTGAAGCTTGATGACACCAAAATCACTATTCACTTTTCAATTGACTTTACATATAGAAGATTACCATGCATGTTATACTGTCAAAGTAGAGAGAAAAAACTTGTAGAGAACGTCATGAATTGTTAGGGCAGCTTTCACAAGAATATTAGACGCTCGGTATTGTGGTCCCGCACCCGGTATAAAAGATGCCCTAATTGGGTAGCCCTAGCTATATTAATTTTTTCTCCAAAGGAGGATGCTGAGAATCGGGTTCAGTATTATAAACGTTGCCAACTTTTACATCCACCAATCTCTCAGAACACTAAAGTTTCTGCAAGTACTTTAATATCTTCCAAGAAAAAGAGATTCATTTCCTTTCATGATCGAACACGACACAAGAAGAACGATGCTACATTTAATTAACATGATCAAAATTTAGGGCAGCTACTGATTTCTTCACCACATTCTTCACTTGGGGAAGTTACTTCTGTGATCCCAGTTGAACTTGAACAAGAGGAGGAAGAAGATGCAGGATTCGCATTATTGTTAACTTCGATGCTGTTGTAATTCACCACAATCTCCTCATCTATCTTGCCACTTCTTTTCTTAGAAAAAACCCGACACAAAACCCAATTTCCTTTTGGCGTTAAAGCATTCTGCATAAAATTAGTTAGAGTGTCAACTGATGTTTTTTTTCCCTATAATAAGACGATATATATTCTAATCTACAAGTAGTGGGGGGATTCGAACAGTTAAGTGCAAGGAGCCGGGCATACTGCCTTAACCAATTGGCTTAACCCACATGTTCATGTCAAATAATATGCTCCTGAATTATTGAGTTTGTGACAAACCTCGTTTTAAACTCACCTCAGTTGTGTGAATGGAAGCTGTAGTTTCTGCATTCACAAGGCAATATTCATGCATGACCCAGTCAGTCTTAGAAACATGTGGAGACTTCCCTCTGTAAAAAACTAGAGTCTTTTTCTTTCCCACAATATGATTCCTCCTTGAAGATACAATCCTTTTATCTACGCCGGTTGCTTTCCAGTAACCGGAACTTGTCACCCTGTTGGCTCGGTTTCCATTCCGGTATTTTGATTCCTTGTTGCTGAAGAAATACCTCTCTTGTTCCAAATTACCTGGAAACGTACCACACATAAACTGTCAGTTTTTATAAGTGAAAAAAATGTCCAAAAAAATTCAGAACTAAGCGAAGTGATATATATATGTATTGTGTGCTGACCTGGCAAATCCCAAGGATCATACATGCAAACGTTGATCTCAGGAATAATGGAAGCAGGAAGTGGGCATGAGAAGACTTTGCATCTCAGGTACTGAAAAACTAGCTCTTCATCTGTTGGTTTGAATCGGAAACCAGGAGGCAATCTGATCATCCCATTTCCGACAAATTTGAACTTGTCCATTATTTTGAAAAATGAAAAATGCAAAGGCCTTTGTTTCTTGGAACTTATTGGCCTCTGTCAAGAGATGAGCAAAATGTGAAGCAACCATGTTGAGTATTTATAGATAGAACAAGAGAAGAATTTGGAGAGAGAGTATCTTTTTGAGCGGTTGTACAAAAAAAGAAACGAAAAATGATTCCTAACGGTGTGAATATAGAAAGGGACAACAGTACTATTACAGTATTACTGGATGAATACTTTTGATGTTTGACAATTAAAAAATAGTTAATTTGTTTATTCTCAAACAACTGGTGCTGCTAGCAGTGAATCACGACACACTTGTGCTATGTTTGGACGAGAAATTTTAAAACTTTATGACATTTTAATTAGACTCAATCGTTAAAAATGCACTATAAAAACACTAGCAACATAAACTACTCAAGCACTAGAAATTTACTATAAAAACATTACAAATGTACTAGTTACCAAAAACGCTAAATAAAAGATTTTTCAAATTGACACTTTGAAATATGTCATTTCAAAATTTTGTATTTAGTCACTTTCAAGTTGTTTTGTCTAATTTTATAGGTGCATCGTAATAAATTTGTTTTAAGTTTATGAAATTTTTAAATTTCTCATCCAAACGCATCATTATAAAATTAAGAGTTAAAAAAACACTAAATTTATTGTGCAATAATAGTCGAGTATAAGAAAAGTTGGTACAATAACATTTGAGTTTATGAGTTTTTTGCTTTAAAACGGGACTTTAAGCGTTTTTAATTATAAAATGAAGTTTTTGTGAAGCTTTATATCGATATAGCAACCCTTAAAAGCAAATTCTTACATCTCGATGTCCTTGTGTTAACAAGCAAGTAATCAAAGAGCATTGAGCTAACTAGTGAGTCTTTTTGATCTTCGAAAGAGTGGACTGCCGTGGTGAAGTTACCAACTTTTTTTTTTTTTTTCCTAGAAAAAAAAAAAACACCATTGAGCTAATCAGTTATATTATATTTGGAGTTGATGAGGCCTTGTTGAAATTTTTTGAGGTAAGGACACATTACTCATTATTAATCGAAATGGACTGGTGATGTATTTCTCATTCATATGAAGTCATCCGATGTCATGCTTAACTCATTACCTAGATGGAAAAACACATAAACTGTTAGTAAACTATGTGAAAGGAACATATGAAAAAACACACAAAATTATTTACCTCAAGTGATGTTGGAAAAAATATAAATAAAGAAAATTATTAGGGAATTGAGGAATTAAAGGGGACCAATATCTCTTGAACTATAGGTTTTACTGCAAATTGCATCAATGTGCCACCTCAGTTGAAATGTTATTGTAGTGTGCCACTCCTATGCAAACAAGATTATCTCGTTTTACCGCATTTTTTATTATATTAAAGGAAACGAATTACAACCACCATGGGGTGATTGAATGATTGGGAACGAATTTCAGATCCTTCTTCTACACGGCATGTCATGTGTTCTACTTCTGGTGTGTATGATCCACACGATTGTGGTCAGGGAGAGAGCTGAAATGCCTCTGTGAGTCCCCACCCTCAAAAGGGTGGACTGCTATGACGAGGCCACCAGTTGATTCCATTTTTTTTTAAACAAAATGAATTACAAATAGAAAATATACAATTATAATTTGATAGTATATAATAAATATAAAACAATGGTTCAAAAAAAATAAATATAATATATAAAATACATAGCCTAATTTCGTTTAAAAAGTTGTACGTTATTCATACATGTCTCTTTGAAAAAGTGTTTTAATGTTTGAAATGTCGATAGTACATACTTGCTTTAAAAGGATATTGTCTCAAGTACATGAAACGTCCGAAAAAGAAACTAAGCCAAGTAAAACCTAAAGTTCATGATAACTTGGTAAATCAAATTATCCCCATACAAAAGTTTGGATATGTTGAGTAACTGTCTCTCTAAAAGCAAAACCATATATGCATGCAATAATTGAGCTACTGAGCTATGTTCATTACGATACAGTTAATTATGTTATGCAGCAATAAAAGTAAAACCATATATGCATGCAATAACTGAGCTACGTTCATTACGATACAGTTAATCCCAAATCATTTACAGTAGGCAATATCTTGATTCGTCATCAGATCACTCATCGATTACATTTTCTTTTGGTTGTTCTTCAAATTAAATTTTTCTTTTTAGTGGTTTGGACTAATTAGTTTACTACTAGCTACTGTTAGGAGTATTAAGATTTTATGGTTATGGAATTGACATGTGTCAAGAAATTAAGAAGTTAGCTAAATTTGTTGTGATTGTAGCTCAGAGTGCAAGCTACTATAGCTATTATATATAGCTTGTAATAAACAGTTGTAACTAACAAGAAAGATTAATACATTTCCAAAGATTCCTTCTCTCTCTAAACCCTCTCAATCTTCTTCTCTCTCTGCATAACAATTCTTACCAAATCCTTCAATGATTTACATGGTATCATCGCGGGAACAAGCATAGAAGCTTGATGGTTCTTCGATCTTGGTTTCATCTACTTCCGCCACATCTCAAGTTTCCTCTGTAATATTGTGATTCTTTCTGGTAAATTTGGTGCTTCGTCTTCACCCTTTCTTCTGATTCTGCATTCTACAAAGTGTACACACCAAGTGTTTATGGTTTGTTCTCTGTCAAGATTACTTCAAGATTTTGTTACAATCTGCAACAATGGTGACAACTTCTCAATTACATATTCTCCAATCTTCCAATCACTTTATTGATTTCATCTGTTTCCAGCTCAGTAAACATGAAATTGGATGATACAAATTCTTTGGCTTGGCATTTCCAGATGTAGTTACTTCTTGAAGGTCATAGCATCATTGGGTTTGTTAATGGCTCAACAACCTGTCTTGCCCAGTTTAGTCAAGAATCTTCTGATAACCTTGCAGTCTTATTTGGTGATTCCTCCACAAGGGTACCATCAGATGAATACAAAATTTGGAAGATGCATGATAAAGCATTAATGCAGTTAATCACTGCAACTTTGTCTCCTGCTGCAATTTCCTGTGCAATTGGCAATACCAGTTCCAAAGATTTATGGACTTGGCTTAAAGAACAGTTCTCTACAGTCACAAGAACAAGCACCTTTCAACTCAAATCCAAGCTTCAGACTATAAAGAAGGGTAATGATTCCATCACACTATATTTGCAAAAAATTAAAGAAGCAAGAGATTTCTTGACTGATGTTGGTGTATTCTTTGAGGATAATGATATTGTGATTCTTACACTAAATGGTTTGCCTGCTGAATTCAATACAATAAGATCTGTGATTAGGGGTCATGAAACTGTGATATCGTTGAAAGATCTTCGATCTCAACTACTTGCTGAAGAAACTTTGCTTGAAAATGTATCTACATCACCTGTGTTATCTGCACTCATGGCACAAAACAATGGTTTTACTTCCAAGAATCAATCTTTTTCCAACTCTGGTGGCAACCATGTCAGTCCCAGCTCTAATGCATACAAGGCTTTCAACAACAACAACAAAGGCAGAAATCAGTTTAATTCCAACTTCAATTCGAAGTTTGGCAACAACAAGAATTTAATTCAAGTTCTGCTCCTGGAATTCTTGGTACATCACTACCAATATCATAAAACTATGGCTTTCAGGCTTAAACTTGCCAAATTTGTGGGAAAAACAATCATCTGGCCTCTACTTGTCGATTCAGGAATACAAATTCATCATAGGGATGTCAAATTTGTGGCAAGAACAACCATCTTGTTGATACTTGCAGGTATAAAAATACAGTTGTTTCTTTAGGTTGTCAAATATGTGGGAATCTCTATCACAGTGCAGAAACATGTTTTCAGAATACTTTTACTTCTCCCATGAATGCCATGCATGCTGCCACACCTAATGGTCATTACTATCAATTCTCAGTGCCATCTGCACCATCACAGCAACAGATCTGACTTACTGATTTAGGTGCCAATAATCACATGACTTCAGAATTGAGTAATCTCTCATTGGCAACCCCATATCCATCAAATGAGACGATCCAGACAGCTAATGGTGAAGGTTTAGCTATCTCTCACATTGGTTCAACTCTCCTCACAACTTAAATGAAGCCTATTAAGCTTAATTCTATTTTTTACGCCCCGAAACTGTCTCAAAACCTATTTTCTGTGCTATGATATATTTGGATAATAATTGTTGGTTGATTTTCGATGCATTATCATTTTGGATTCAAGACATAGCCACAAGGAGGATACTCTACAATGGGCTGTGTAACAATGGATTGTACCCCCATCATCTCACCAAGTTCTCATGCAGTCATCAATAAAGGGCAACTTGCAACTTTTCTTGGAAAACAAATTACAATCAGTATTTGGCATAAGAGACTAGGTCATCCTTCTAATTCCATAGTCTCTCAAGTTTTAAGAACTTCGAATGTCTTCTGTGTTGCTGATATTATACCTTCATTGTGTCAAACATGTTTAGAGGGTAAATTTAGTAAACTGCCATTTTCTCCTTCAGTTGCAAAGTGTGGAAAACCTTTTGATATTGTACATAGTGAGTGTAATACCCTGAAAAATTTAGGTATATGAGTTTGATATTCATAATTATAAATATGTAGAGAAAATAGAAAATAAATCGATTTATGGTTAGAAAAATTTAATTGAAAATTTTTAAAATTTAATTACCAGAAATTATTATAATTTACGTTGTAAAATGTATCGATAAGTGAAAAAGATGAAAATGGCCCTAGTTGGTTTTACTTAATTATATGAGGACGTATTTTATACTCATACATATTATATTATTTCTTGTTAAATGTGGATAGAGGTCGATCGTAGCAGCTCGTAGGCGAAAACTGTTCGTGAAACGAAGCTATAGCAAAGGAGTTATTAACGTTTAAACTTAATGACATTTTGGTAATTTTCCTTCATTCTAGAAGGCTTCAAATTTTTGGAGCAAAATCTGGGGAGCCACGTGTGTGGCCAAGATTGAAGGAAATGAGAGAAATGGACGGGGGAGATGGAAAAGAAAGGAGAGAAAATGGAGGAACCAGACCAATGAGAGGGGGGAGGTGAGGAATGGATGAATGAGAAGAGAGAACAAGGAGGGGAAAGGAGAGGAATGAAGTGCACCGGATCCTTTGACTCAGTTTCTGGGTGATCCGACCCGGTCTCTGGTGAATTTTCGACAAGAAATCGTTGATTTTTCTGGTGAATTGACCGACACCACCACCTGTACTCGACCCCACGACCCTCCCTCTACCATTTCCACCCTAAACCAGATGAGATTTGGTTTCATTTCGCGAAGAATAGCACCGGTGGGTGCGACGAGTCTCATGGCGGTGATTTGCCATTCTTGAAGCAAACTTAGCCAACCACCACCGGCCTCAGATGTCTCTTAAGCCTAGGAACAAACCCCAAACAAGTTTGGGGGTGGCAGAGCTTCGAATTCGACGGATTGAGGTTCACCCACTTTCGGGGTTTCCGGCGGACCAATGGTGATTTGAGGTGTTTCCTGGCCTAATTGGCTTTCGGCCCAGGTATGAAAGTTGTTGCTCTCATTGAACTATATTTTCCTGTAAAATTTGGTAATTTTTAGAGTTAGTCGGAAAATTGGGTTTCCGTTCATCAGAAACCGCCACCCGCGACAGTGCATGGCTGGTGGGCCGGCGTTGCTTTTTCATGCAAATTTTGATATTCTTTTAGGGAGTTTTAACGAAAAGCCCGTGGTACTGTTCACTTTAACGAAAAACCACATTTTTACACTAAAAAATCAAACCTGGTACTATTCATTTTACCCTTTATTTTGTCCTTATCGTTAAAACTCAAAGTTTCCAAGCCCTTTTCATTAATTTTTCTTATTTTTTAATCCGTAATTGGTACCCATGTGTTGTGATTCAATAGTGAAAGCTAATGTTGAGTATTTCCATTGCTAGAATATTTTCGAAAATGGATAAAACAATGAATTGTGAACTACGATTGGCTTGATCCCTCCAAAGGTACATAGGCAATCTAATGAGAAGTTAGATACAACCATAAAATAAATGAGATTAAATTTTAGTGGAAAATCATTAAAGAAAGAAATGTTAGAGTGGTTATTAACATAAAGGTTAACAATGACATTTTTGGTCTACCACTAAATGAAATTTCAGAAATAAATTGGCGGGGCGTTACATGATGTGTGGGGCCCTGCTCCTTGTGTGTCTTTAGAAGGATTCAAATACTATATGACTTTCATTGATCATTGTACCAATTATTGTTGGATTTTCTCCATATGCAATAAAAGTGATGTTTCTACAACATTTGCTTCCTTTTACAATTTCATTTTAAACCAGTTTCATACATCCAGAAAAACTCTCCAAAGTGAAGGTGGTGGTGAATATATAAGTAAAGCATTTCAAAAGTTACTTTCTGATAAAAGAGTGAGCCATCAAATGTCATGTCCTCATACACTAGAACAGAATAGGATAGCGAAGAGAAAACAAAGACATATTATTGAAACATCCATGACTTTGTTACAATCTGCTTCATTACTATCCTAGTTTTGGTCTTATGCTTGTCAAACCTCAGTATACTTAATCAACAGAATGTCATCCCCTACATTAGACAATAAATCACCATTTGAATTGTTGCATAATTCGATACCTGAGATCCAACATTTGATAGTATTTGGTTGTTCTTATTACCCTTGGTTAAGACCATACAACAAGACCAAATTAGAACCCAGAACAACAAAGTGTGTCTTTTTGGGGTATGCATCCAAGTATAAAGGGTATCTTTGCTATGATGTATTTAGAAAGAAAATTCATATATCTAGACATGTGATATTTGATGAGATAGAGTTTCCTTACCAATCTTTGGTTCCCAAACATCACTTTGTCACTACTACAACACTACCATCACTCATACAAACACCAATTCCAATACCAGATCACAATAATGTCCTTGTTTTGCCAAAACCACAAAATCACTTCACATTGGGTTCGTTACTAGATCCCACACAATTAGGTTCAGCTTCTATACCTAGTTCCATGTCAAATACTGTCATCAATCAAGCTTCAGAAGACTCCACTACATTTCCAGTTACAGTTTCAAGTTCAAATTCAGAAGATTCAAGTCACAGTCAATCCATTACTGCACCAACAACATAACCCTTGTCTCTTACACTCTCTGTGGTACTTGAATTCCAACCTAAACACTTGCAAGTAGTTCTATCTATTCCTCCAATCAATCTTCACCCTATGCAGACAAGGTCAAAGAATGGCATCTCAAAGAAAATTGCTCTACTTGCTGTTGTACATGAAAATGAAGGAGTTAATTTGAGTCAAGTTGAACCTGCAACATATAAGTCTGCATTAAAATCCCCAATATGGTATGAGGCTATGAAAGATGAGATTTCAGCTTTACACAACCAAGGTGCATGGTCATTGGTTCCTCTACCACAGCACAAGAACTTAATAGGTTGCAAATGGGTCTTTAAGATCAAGAAGAATGTTGATGGTTCAATTGGGAGATATAAAGCAAGATTGGTGGTAAATGGTTTAATCAAGAAGAAAGTATTGACTATGGACAGACTTTTAGCCCAGTTGTTAAACCTACAACAGTGAGATTAATTTTAACCTTATCTGCACACTTTGGCTGGACATTGAGACAATTGGATGTGAAAAATGCCTTTCTACATGGCATCTTGCAATAAGAGGTGTACATGGCACAACCACCTGGATTTGTTGATACCAAACATGGAGACTATGTTTGCAAATTACATAAATCCTTATATGGATTGAAACAGGCACCAAGGGCATGGAATGAGAGATTCACTAGTTTTCTACCATCTTTGGGGTACATATGCAAATTCATCATTGTTTGTGAAAACTGTTGGTAGTTATGTGGTGATCTTGCTATTATATATTGATGACATCATTATAATAGGAAGTGCAACACAAGCAATCACTAAGGTTATTCAATCTCTTACTCAAGAATTTGGTATCAAAGACTTGGGATCACTTCACTACTTTTTGGGGATCCAAATTATGCAGAAGAAGAATGGTTTATTCCTATCTCAAGACAAGTATGTCATAGATTTGTTAACCAAGTCTGAAATGTTGTCTAAACCATGTGCTACTCCATGCTTGCCCTACAATAGATTGCTCAAAGATGATGGAAAGCCTTATAATAACCCTGCCCTATATAGAAGTTTGGTTGGTGCCCTCCAATACTTAACATTCACTAGGCCTGACATTGCTTTTGTAGTGCATCAAGTATGTCAATTTATGCAAATCCCTATGGAGTCGCGTTTCATGGCTGTTAAAAGAATTATCAGATACTTAAAAGCTACTCAAGGTTGTGGTAATCATTATGTCAAAGGTTCACTGGATGTAATAGCATATAGTGATGCAGATTAGGAGTATTAAGATTTTATGGCTATGGAATTGACATGTGTCAAGAGATTAAGAAGTCAGTTAAGTTTGTTGTGATTGTAGCTTAGAGTGCAAGCTACTATAGCTATTATATATAGCTTGTAATAAACAGTTGTACCTAACAAAAAAGATTAATACATTTCCAAAGATACCTTCTCTCTCTAAACCCTCTCAATCTTCTTTCTTCTCTCTCTGCGTAACAATTCTTGCCAAATCCTTCAATGGTTTACAGCTACTTACTTTCTTTTGAAATATGGATGGCTGACACATAAAGCTTCATAGCCGCACAAAAGATCAAAGATTTTTGTTCTATTTTTTCTTTGAACAATTGTTTGAATGAAAGGAGCCAGAAAAAGAACCTGCTTTTATGGAAAGCTATCCAGCTGAAAAACCTTAGAGAGCTAGTCAACTTAGATTGGTGCTTTTCTTCATCGTGAAGATGTCCTCTCTTTCGATGCGTGCAAAGTTGATTTAAAGATCTTCTGATTCCTGAAAAAGCACCCTATTTCGTTAAAACAATGTCTCTAGCCAAGTGCTTATCCTAAAAGCGCAGCACCGAAAAGTAAACATGCTTATTTTGTTGTGTTATCTTTAATGGTAATGTCTTATGGCTTCACCCATGGGCCTCAATTTTTGCTGCTCTCTTTTCTTTGAATCTAAAGAGGACCTGGGAAACGGGTCATATTTGTCGTGTTCGTGTCGCTTTTTTATCATGTTTATTACCTTAATGGGTCCTGTCATGTCAAACTCGTTATCTTAATAGGTTCTTAATTGGTGACCCAATAAAGACCTGATTCGTTAACGGGTCAAGTTGTTTTGTGTCAGGTTAATGGACAGATCATGTAAGAAATTGTCATGTTTAATGTCTAGATCTGGCAAACGATATCTTATAGGATGATCTGATAATGACCCGTTTTGTAAACGGATTCTTAACAGGTTACCTAATAACGACCCAACTTGTTAACATGTTAACTTGAAACTTATTGTTTTCGTGTCATTCATGTTGGGTTAACATGTCATTCAAGAAATTGCTAGCCTTAATCTTAAGCAATAATTGGTTAATTTAATTCATTTGAGTCATGTATTTTTAAGGAGATGTGATTATTGGACCAAAGTTATAATGGTGAAGAAACAAGTTTATTTATGATTTGTATTAATTTTATAAGGTATATCTTGCAACTGTTTAGTATAAAAAAGTTTTACATTAAAGAAAAAGGAGTACAAATACTTAATGCATAAGAAAGTCTTTCAGAATTTGCTACTTTGCCTAAATTTCTACTTTAAACAGTTTTATGGTTGAATTACCATGTGAATGTCAAACCATTGCATATAGCTTTAGTTAAATGCCTTTCATATACTTTTGCATAATCCATTAATCAGTTTTAACTAATTAATCTTGTTATACTGCAATTTGCTCAATTGTTTGTGGCCATTGTTTCGGTTGGAACTGGTCTTTATATGCGATTTTGTGTATTTATTTATTTTTTGGTTTTATGATTATGTGAAGGCAAGTCTTGGCATAACGGAAATGTTATTCCTTTATGACCAAAACGTCACAAATTTGAATTGTGGAAACAAGTTATTTGCAAAGTAAGAATAATGATGTGTACGATAGACGTTCTCCCTTTCGTATCTCACAAAGCAGAGAGCATTGTTGACTTATGATTGCTCTTTTGGTTTTACGATTATGTGTAGTTCGATTGCTGGAGACCGAGCTCTGCTCAACGTTCAAAAAATTTCCACGGCTACATGCGCTACATTTGATGACAAGGATGCTTGAGGAGGGACGATATTGCTCATTTAGGCTTATGGATAGTTTTAGGATTTTGGTTGATAAAGGTTTTGTAGGCTTAGCTTGAGATCATGCTTAATTTTATTAATGTGGGTGTAGTTTGCCTCTTGGACTCATTGATTCTTTCGCCCGTTTGGGTTTGATATTTGGCGTCATAGTTGCATGATTGAAATTATCTTATGATAATTTTTAGTCAATACGAGATGACTTTTCTTTTTTGAAGAAACATTATTATCTACACTAAGAGGGATATGGTGAGATTAGTATCATAATAGACTAGGAATAACAAGGTTCAAATTCGCCTTTAGCGAGATTCGAACCTAAGATCCCTAACTTACAAGTGAAGAGGAATACCACTAAACTGTAGTACTAAGTGACATAAGAAATGACTTATTAAATATAAGGAGCTAAGTATTGCTCTTCGACTAACATGTTTCATATTTTATGATCAATCCTAACTTGCCATGTGTTTCGACAAAAAATTAGTAATCTTAATCTCAGCCCACATCCCCTTCTTTGGGCCTAAAAAAAAAAAAAAGAAAAAAAAAAAACTTGCAGTACCCTAGTAAAAGCTTATAGACAGCCGAACCAGCTTTCATGCAAAATCTGGCCCAACAAGTTTTGTCCCTTATTTGTTGCTGGTCTCCCCCGAATGTTTCTAGGGTTTTTCAGAGCGTGTGAGACGGTGAGATTGTCCGCAAAGCTCAAGAATTTAGAAGGGTTTTGGCGGAATAGCGAGCACAAACTGCCATGGATCCTTCAGCAATGAACAACCCTGAACTGCTTAACTTCATTAACGTAAGTTCTATTATCCTTCTCCCTCTTTGGTTCCCGATAAAATTCACGAGGAAGAAAAGAAGGCCAGTTGCTTTTGATTTGAGCGGATTACAACTCTGAATATATTTGGGGATTTAGGGTTTTGGATTTGTTTTTGTATGTATATGTTTTGGAATGCATATATAATTTCACATAGATCTATACATGCTTGATTACCCATTTGAAAGCTGTAATTTTAGGCCTATGGATTATCCGTCAACTTTTTTGCTTTTATGAATTTGTATGCAAGTCTCAAGCAAACATTTTCTCCCTAATAATAGTCTTAAGATGAGGGTGAGCCTTGGCGCAGTGGAAATGTTGCTCTTTTGTAGACGTTCCTCCCCCGACCTTCGCAAAGGTGGAGCCTTGTTGGCTTGGGGTCGCTAAACAAAAATTAAAATAGTCTTAAGATATTAATCGAGCCTTATGCATGAGTAATTGGCAGTTTTGGAGTAGATTTTTCGTTATCGTACTATTTGGTTTTTGAAATAGTGTCAGGATGGAAATCTTTATCTTTCAGTGTATAGTTCAATGCTTCAATTCTTTAGGGTGACCGTCTTGAGCGACATTGTCGAATGCCTAAAAATTGCTTCCAAATTTCGCCCCGGATTTCCATTTTGATGCTTAACATTGTGTGATAGCCGGATACACCTGAATTGGAATTGATCTTTTCGTACTTCTTATCGGAGGAAAAAACATAAGCATAGAAGAATTTTATGAAGATATTGATGAATTGACGAATTGAGATGTCGCCTCTATAGCCTTGAAACTAAGTTCAAATGTTTTATCTTGATTGGATGTGTGTTGACTAATGTTCTGGCGATATCCTCTGTAGCTTTGTCAAAACAAAATAATGTTTTTCAAATTCTTGCACAACCAATTGCTATGTTATTATTGCCGCGGTATACCTGTTTCTGGTGCTAGTTTGTTACGTTTCCGTCAATATACTTATGTCATTGATGGTTGATTTTCTTAAACAACGCTGTGCTTGCTGTGCAGCAAGAGAAGGAAAGAGCAATGGTGAATGAGATGGTGGGAAAGCTTACGAATGTATGTTGGGACAAGTGCATCACTGGTACCCCCGGGAGCAAGTTCAGTTCCAGCGAGTCCGCTTGCCTGGCAAACTGCGCCCGCCGATATCTTGATATGAGTATGATTATTATGAAGCGTTTTCAGAGCATGCAATGAAGGCTTGGAAGTTTTCCGTGCTTTCTCAATTCCCTGACTTGCTCCATTTTTTGCTTCTCAAATCAGTTAAATTCAGTTGAAAATGTTCTGTAATGTTGGAAACGGATTCTTCCCCCTTTCTTGAAACTATTGTATTCGATACCTCTTTTGTGATCACCGTGATGAATGCATTACATGTTGCGCCGGCAGCAGGGCTGTAAATTTGATGCTACGAGAGTTTGAAATTTTTTAGCGAGCAAAACACAATGTGTGAAATATGACTCAGAATCACGGGTATATCTACAAGCAAAGTAGTGGCCCGTCTGAAATGCTTTTGTAGAAAAGCATTTATGCTCACAACATAAGTGCTTTCTGCAAAATCGCTTATTTTTTTGAGGCACAACAAGCTTTTTAGGACAGATCCAAGTGCTTTTTGAAAATGCATTTGGAAGCACCCCCGAGGAACCACTTGATAGGCGCTTGCTTCTCTTTGAAAGCACTGCAACTGCAAATGCCTTATAATCTAGAAAGGAGAAAAACTTGGAGCATGGATGTATTTTTCCTGCCAAATGTCTCTAAAAGCACTTTTGGAGTTTTGACTTTTGAGAATGCCTTTCAGTCCTTTCAGATTTTTCTTTCTTGTATTTAAAATTCAAAAACCTTCAAGTTTTATACGTTATAATTCTAAAAAGCAAAATCAAAATTGCATTGCTTGCTTAAAAAGTAAAACAAATCACTCTTTGCGTAAAAAGCCAATATCTTAGAATTCACACAAACTTTTCTACTCTTTCTATCATTCCCTTCTCTCACAAACTTTTCCGATCGGATTTCAAGATTCGGCATACTTGAACCCTTGATACAGGGACAATGAATAAGTCCGTGGTGAATTTTACAGGTCTAATGGTGTACAAATACAATTCTCATCACCACATTCATTGTGGGAAATTGTATCATCAATGACAATTGATCATACGGTATCTGAGAAGATATGTTTCCCGTTCGATTGGAATAGGTTGCGCTGCAAAAACAGCAGCGACAAAGTAAGATTAAAACCGTTAGGGAGCGTAATTAACATGATTGATGAAATTATGTAGCGTCATCAAGGGCAGGCTGCCGTGGGACGCAAGAAGCTGGACATTCTTTTCACGTTTCATAAGCAAATTAATTTTTCGCATCACGAAGCAATGGCTCGACATCATCAAGAGCTCGAACGTGCTGTGATTGAGTCGTTAGAAGAAGAACTAGGGTTCGGATCAAAGCCTATTGATGATATAAGACCCTGATTTGAACATGCAGTGTATGTTTTTGCTTCTGCAAATCAGTTAAGTAAAAAAGTTCTGTTGATCTGGAAACAGATTTCATATTCTGATGACTGAAGTACATTTCATAGTGCTAGAAAACCTTGTCCAGACAACAGGTAAAACAGAAAGATGAAACAAATTTCGAACATACGCGAAAAATTGCTTCCACATTTATACCAGGAAAACTGAGGTGGTTAAATTACAGATGTGGTCAAAAGAAAAAAAATGATAAAACTCGCGATGGCGTTGCGCACATTGGAAAGAATTAACTGCTTGAGAGAGCTGTTCCTTCAAACTTCAACTTACATACAGACAATATAACACAGCTTAACATTTTCAAAAGCTCGCGCAGCCTTTCTTTATATTGTTTTCTTTAGTATAATCGTCTTCCTGTTCATCAAGTATCTACAAACTTGTACGAGATTGTCTAATTTCTGGTGTCGACTTGCTGTTGATACCATTTCCATCCGTGACCCGTTTTGAATCCCCAACTCCAGCAGCAAAAGCAAGAACTTCAGGTGCTATATCTATACTTCCACTCCTCCTTCCCCAACTAGAACGTCTTGGATGCGAGGCAACGTGTCTCTCTGTGCTCTCTGTTCGGAGACTCCTGCTTAAATCTTGGGACCTGTCAGCCTCACTCACTCGGGGGTCCTTGTTTACTCCATCGTTGCTAAATTGCCCTTCATAATCGCCCACCTCTCCTGAAGCGTCGTTCCAGAATGGCTTCCTCCCCATCTCTATGTCACTCATGGCTCTCCCCATGACAGGACTAACAAAGTTGGCGCTGACTGGTGCAGGAAGAACAGGATCTTTTGGAACTTTTGCCCTGAAATTGTTCTTGGATGGAGAAATACTAGTGCAGAATACCTCCATGAAGTTCTTAATTGTGCCTTTGTTGAATGGGTTCTCTCGTCCATCATACCGGTATCTAAAGTTTTCATAAGTAGACTGCCAATGCACAACAAAATAGAACTCAACTTTACAAGACAGACAAAAAGAAAAAAAAAAAAACAAAAAACAAAAAACTTGAATTCAAAAGTATAGATGGATCTACATGAATAAGTATCACCACACACAGCACAGCAAAATTGTTTAATGAATGAGTTTCTAACCTGGTTCATACTGATGAGGTATGAATGGAACACAGTAAGACCGCCGACAAACCAAAAGGCAATGAAACTGTAAATAATGAGCGCAATGGAGGAAGGAGTCTTTACTAGCGCTTTCCAAATTGATATATCCTCGCTGTGCATGATCCTCACAACGTAGACCCAGCAAAACCCCTGTACATATAAGCAAAGAAGAGTTGCAGAGGACACGAACATGAAGAAGAACCTGTAGTTCCGCTGCACACAGAAATCAAAGGCAGGTTTACATAAATTTGAGCAATTGTTTTGAGTTTTTGCGATTCTTCTAATCAATTATAAATTAGTCATCCAATCAAACTACGCACCTCCGCAGAAGTGAAAATATTAATAGAAAAGTACCAAGATTTAGGTCCTGAAAGAATGTCCCTTACCAATCCAATACATTGGCCAACCCAAGGGCAGTGATGGTCGAATCGCTGCACGCAGTTATTGCATATGGAACAGTGAGAACAACGAGGAGGTCTGTAAAGCATGCAGGTGTCACAGTATTTGATCTTCACAGTAATACCATTGATAACTACTTCCCTCGTGCGTGGAAAATGTGGCTGTTGTGATTCGCTTGACCCACTCTCCATACTCGCATCATAATCCTCTGGCTCTGGAGGGCAAAGATTACGAGGTACTATACCAGGATCTCTTCCTGAGGTTAGCATAAGAAAAACCAAAACCTGAGAAAACAAATACACGCGCTTCCATTTGTCAGAACACAACTTGTTGCACCAAACTTCAGATATTTGACCATCATAATTCTCGTTGGCAGTACATAGTTCAGGCATTCATGAAAAGAGAGTATCGAATAAGTAGAAAACTACTATCACAAAAATCATGACATTCAGTTATACTAATAAGCTATGCATTAGTAAATTCCAAGCTTGTGCGTTGAGCAAATGTGTATACATACAATCTTATTAACCACTACAACAGAATTCAAATAGGAAAAGGACTGACAAGTAGCGTCCATAGAGAAGCGGCAACAATTACTGAAATTCCAAAGTGATCAATGAGTTTCCTTCCAACGAAGACGCAGAAAACTGCAACAGGCACTGTAAGTAGGAATACTGTTAACGGAAGAGATCTGACATCGGGTCCAAATATAAGCCTTCCACCAAGTAAAAATATCTGCAGAATAAACAGCCAACAATGTCTTTGAGTAAACATAAACGCATAACAAAGGATGCATATGCTGCCACTTACAAGCAAGGACAAACCAAAAGAAAAGCTCAAATGCCGAGTCGTCAAATCGTAATATATTTAAAAGGGGGTAGAATCCACAGGAAAGGATATCCTCCCCTTATGCTACGACATGATCAATAAGCATAAGTTTCGGTCTCTGAGGATTGTATGGTTAAAGGGTATGCTGGGAATGCCAAAGCAGTGACCTAAACCGTAAACTCAAAGACGAACAAGATAGTGTCCCCGCCTCCTTGCATTCAAGTTTGAATCTCCTCCAATAAAGTAGAGTAGTTGATATTGTCGTCTTGCCAAAATATAAAAAGTAAAAATTGGACATAATCCCCAGTTTTCCAAGCAATAATTAAAGCTAATTTGGGTCCGGTCAATCACCAAACAAATTACCACTTCTGAAAAGCAGTCACAACCCAAATCAATCAACACAATTTTGCATCTTTCAACATCTTCCTAATAAAAAAGCAATCATCTTTCAATCAAACACTCAAAAAAAAGAAAAAGAAACCCCATGCAATTTCAGCAACTGGGTAACTCCAAGATTCCCCAAAAGTGAGCAAAATCAAGAAAAGCAAACAAAACTTCACATATGAAAAACAAAACCCAAGTGAGAGATTTAGCTTACGTTGCTGCCTTTCCAGGTCTTGTATGTCCTGACCAGCTCCGGCCCACCGGCAGCAGCGCCGCCGTCAGGGGAGGGCCGATGGCGGTGACGCGACTCCGCATCCATCATGTGCTCTCCGGGGGTGGGCGTGGGGGGCTTGCGTCAAAGGAAACGAAATAATTGGAAAAGTAAGAAACAAAAGTCAAAGAAAGGTTGGTTGTTTATTGGTGGGCTGGAGTTGACTTTTCCTCAATCAGCGTCATCCTCTGTAAGACTGAATAGTAAAAAAATCCGAAGAAGCTCTCTCTCTGTCTGTCTCCTCCCAATTGGTTTAAGGCATGAGGTGTCAGATTCCGGCAACTGCTGGAGGAGGAGAGAGAGATAAGTGGTCAAGTCTTGCGGAAAAAGATCTTCTCCAGAACCACTTTGTGGGATCTAAGGATTTCCACGTACTAACCATTCATCATGTAATCTATGATCAGTTTTCGTAAGGTATGTTTAAATTTAAATAAAAATAATCAAATAATTTTTTATTACACGATATACAATGAATGGTTAAAATATAAAATTTCAATAAAGTGAATGCGGATGAAATCTAATTCCAAGTCTTTCAACTATGTCTACAAATTCAATCATACACATACACATGTGGTTATGTGACGCATTGTATCATCGCATTATGAGGTAGGTGGCTGTTTTGAGGACAAACCGACAAAGTCAGTAGCATGATTCGTCTCTCTGTCAAAACATGGATTTTCTGATGCCAAATACCGTATTTGATACGGGGTTTTGGGCTGCAAGAGATCTTGGGCACTTTGCAGGTGTTTGTCTTATGGGCCTGACTTATTCGTTTCAGATGGATTGAATTGGAAATGGCCGTATCTATATTGGATTATCGATTTTAATCAAATCCAAAAAACCAAATGACGTCAAGCGTTGGTATACGTATACCTTTTCGAGTCGAGGCACTTAGTTTGTGGCTTGACATTCTGGAATAAGGGTTTTCGTTCCGTTCTCCACCCAATCCCCTTAATTGTTCGAAGGTATGTAATGAGAGATTTTTCAGTGTGATTGGTACACAGAATGATACACCACATGTTGTTAGACAAATAGTAGGATATGTATGCTAAAAAGTTAATAACTTAAAAAATAAAATTTTCATCATTCCTATTAAAACACATAATGTATCACTTGTATTCCCGTCATAACTAAAAATTTCTCGATCTGTCACATCATGATAGTTGGTGAAGTTGGGGATTCATCTCATCAACACGCGCACAAATACTTGTCCATTTTGCGATCTCTCCTAACATTGCCCAATTAAGGGGTTTGACGGGTGCCACATTTGGTACTCCTTTGGTGATTTGTGCAATAAACAATCTAATAAATAATCTAATAAATTGAAGATCATCACGTCATCAATAAATAATCTAATAAATTGACCCATTTTGGTAACAATTATGATCTTCGTAATTAATTATTTATTTATTTGATATATTTGAATGATCAAACAATTTCCAAATTTAATAAATTTTTCAAAAATTCGTCTCAACAATTCTGGTAAGAACATAATTAGATGATGAAGAGACGCTGACGACAGTGTGGTGGATGTTGAGCTAAATTTTTGGACTTTATTTGTTGTTTACTTTTTTAATGATTGACTGTCATGTGATTGGCACATGATTTTTCTTTTTTTTGAACAAAAATTGGTTGAAAGCGGCAGAGAAGACATTGGTGATTTAAACGGAGAAATGCTATCGAGACCGCTGACGACTAGTAAATTTAAAGAAAATTTTGCCAAATACTTCAATCAAACCCTATATTAATTTATCCACACCATGAGAAGTCTTTTAATTATATGCCTTTAATCCTTTGAGGGGTAATGTTGCCAGAAAGACTAATTTTTAAAACTAAATATTGTAAACCATATGACGTGGTTATTAATGATTGGATTATTATTTAAGTATTGATTAACATACGTGTTTTTAAAAAATAATGCTAGAGAGACTAGCTTTTTAAACTAAATTTTATAAATTATATGACTTGGTTGTTGATAATTGAATTATAATTAAATATTGATTAACGTGCTTATTTTCTATTAGTGAGACATCATATTATTTGCAAATTTAGTTTAAAATTTTGATCTCCCTACCATATAATTCAAAGGTCTACAATTAAAAAATTGGATAAAAATTGACAAAAAGAGAAAGAAAAAAACCCTAAAAATACATGAGTCGTTCCTAATGATCGCGACCTATAATTTCTTTAGCTGCAATTGCTTGAGTGCTTCCTTTCTTTATCCTTTTAACTTGGTCTTGCTTATCCCTCACTCTAAGCCTTCCCCAAAAACATGCATGCCCTTCTGCTTCAGTTTTTGCGTTCTTTCCTTTTGCTCACTTCCTTTATTTCAATCAACTTTGAGTTATATTTATGTGCAGATAATGAAGCGTACTCAAACTGCAGCGAAGCCATCAACTGCGGGGGCATCTGGTCAAACGTCGTGTACCCGTTTTGGGGTGTAAACAGACCCTATTACTGTGGCCAACCTGGGTTTGAGGTCCAATGCCTAGACAGCGTTCCCGTGTTCAGCATGTGGAATATCGACTACAGAATTCTCGAAATGAATTCGAGTAGTTGTCCTCGGACTATTAAAGTTGCTCGGCAGGACTATTGGAAAACTATCTGTCCTCCCACTTTTGTTTACACCAACATCAACGTCTCTCTGTTTGCTTATGCTTCCGGGCTTGAAGACGTGACCTTTTACTACGTATGCAGTACAAATACGGGTACTACTATCCCGGGATTTAATTTTAATTCCCAATCCTGCAGTAATAACATGAGGGGCATCGCTAATTCGAATACGACTATCCAGGGCGATCCCGGATTTGATATTAATACGTATGTCACAAGAAATCCCGGATTTGATCCAGTTGCGACTGGCCTATGTACGTACAGGGTCAGTGTTCCAGTTTTTACTACAGCTGTTCTTGCTCTAGAGTCCAATCGAACGACTATCCAGGGCGCGATCGATGGGGGTTTTGAATTGGAAATTAAGATTGATGATGATGAATGCAACAGTTGTGAGGTATCAGGAGGAACGTGCGGGCTTAACATTACTAGTGGTGGATTCAGTTGCTTTTGCCATGATCGGGATAATGCAAATGCAACCACATGCAAATCAACTTCAACTCGGTCATCAGGTACGTTATGCTTATCTCACTGCAATCGATTAACTACGCGGAACCAATCATGCATTAGATTTTCATGCGTTGATAAAATTAGATGGAGTTATTAACTACATTGAAAAAGGTATGAAACTATCTAAATTATAGTGAAAACGAGAAGAAGAAGATGAAAGTTTAGAAGGAAATGACAGCTTGCATTAATATCTTCCAAGTTGAAGATTACAAAAAAATGAGACAGAGTTTCCAATTTATAGTAGCCTATAAAAAATAACTAACTCTACTGCCTTCTAACAAACTCTTCTAATAGCTTTCATGAGCTATACTAATCTTCACCATTCAATTATAAACCAATCTCCACCATACATCTGTTAGTAGGAGTAGCCCATAATTAAAAGGATGCATTTTTACACACCACTCTCAAGTGGTAGTAATGCTCACCATCCTACTAAGGCCAACTTTAATGGCTAGGGTTAAAACCTAAATTTTTAGCCAAAAAAATTAGGTTCTAACCCAGAAACAGTTTTTCTTCTCAGATAGTTTTGGCTTAAACTTTTAACCTAAAATTATGAAAGAATGATTTTAGCCTTTTTTTTTTTTCAATAACCTTTTTAAAAATAAAATTGTAATTTATTTTTATGAACATTTTAACCTTAAAATATATAGATTCCGATAAATATTAAAAATCGCTAAACCTACCTCACTCTTACACATATGTATCACATGGAAAACCACACAACCTACCCCATTCTTAAACACAAATACATAGATGGGTAGAAAGAAAAAAAATGAATAATTGTTTGGCAAAAGTTGTAGGTATTTATTGAGTTTTTGGGTGAATTTTGATTTAAATAAATTTTTTTTTATTGTTTTAGCCGTTGGATTTAATTTTGGGCTTTAAATATTCTTTTTACGGTTAAATTTGCTCATATTCAATCTCAACCGTTGAATTTAATGTATTTATAATATTTTAAAAAATAAATTTTAACCAAAGGTCCAACCACGTGGACCGTCCGATAAAAAAAATAGTCGTTGGTTTTTTTGCAAGTGGCCAACAACGTCAAGTAACTGGATCCCAGCCACTAACCCTGGCTCATTTTTCGGGTTAAATTTGGCTTAAAAATACCCAAACCCTTTTTTAGCCCAATGATTAGAGAAGCTTTGGGAGAGTTTAAAACTTAAATTTTGAGTTTTAACCCAACTATTAGAGTTGGTCTAATTACATTGGATGAGTTTAAATTTTGTGATTCGTGTATGTTTACTACACAAATTTTAAAATTTAAATTTATTATAAATAAGGTGGTGAACATCACCGATTATGACTTGAGAGTGGTGAGAAAAATATTCCCCAATTACAAGCGTATAAATTTGAACTTTTATTACCTATCAAGAGCTCCACCCATTCCAAGAAACTGAAGTTTTGTGCGTTTTGTTTTGATATTGACAAGTCTTTGACAATATTTCTTTAGTGGAAGTTCGGCTAAGCCATACAATGGGTAGCCTAATTTAGTATCGAATTTGTCATCCACAAGATTCGAACCTAAGACCTCTCACTTCTAAATGAAGAGGAATATCATTAGACCATAGTACTGAATGACGATATATGTCAAGTTTGAGTTCCACGTATAATACTTCTATGTTTTTTGGCAGATGCGCATGGAATAGTCTAATAAGAAATGTTAAAGAGACTCTCTCAAAGTGCAATTCTTCATGGACTCTTCGCCACTTCATATTTTTCGCACAAATTTTTATAATGATGACACGAGAATTGTGCGAAAAACATGATGTGACGGAGAGTTCATGAAGAGTCTCATTACTTTTGAGAGAGTTTCTTTAGCATTTCTCTAGTTCAATTACCCCGAATATATATGTTAAAATAAAGTTTGTATTTTTGTAGAAATTACGAGCCCAAATTTACATTGACTGGCTAGCACTCGTTTAAAGTCTAACATTCCAAATTTACATTGACTGGCTAGCACTCTTTTCTCCAGTGGTACCTTAGATTGCGGGGCTCACTCTATTTCCAATGTCCTATTTTCTCTCTCTCTTGACCACGGAAAGTTAATTAAATTAAGCCTTCTCATAAACCTAAATGTACGATGCTGCTTTGTATATTTTTTCTTATATAATGCATGAGTGAATGCTTAAGAACTAATTAGGATCTTAGTTCAAGGGACTAAAATTTTCTGTCATTTAGTTAGTAATTAACTTCAATATGTTCCATACATCTTGTCAACTTAATAATTTTGTCAAATGACTCAAATCTACATTCGATATACGTTTGCAAGTTACAATACTTATCATCAATTAGCCGTCATCTGTTGCAGGTTCAAGTTCAACGTCACGTGATTGGAAAATAGGTACGTACGATACATATACATGCAAGTGATGAATAACAAATAATATACAAGTTTCTTTAGATTTTTTGTATTTATATGCTTTTCTGTGGCCGAATAATTCATGAAATCATAACTTCAACGATTTTTTAACGTAGGTTTTTCGGTTGGTGTTCCTGGGACCACAGTGCTAATTATTTGTGTAATATGCTTTACGAGGAAAAGAATCGTAAAGCTCTTCAAGAAATACAAGAGGGAAAGATTTGATGTTGAGGCCTTTATAAGGAACTATGGATCACTTACTCTAAACCGGTATAGTTATTCAGATGTGAAGAAAATGACAATCTCCTTCAGAGATACAATAGGTAAAGGAGGATTTGGCACTGTATACAAAGGAAAACTACCCGACGATGGACGTATTGTTGCAGTGAAAGTCCTTAGCGAGTCCAAAGGTAACGGAGAAGAATTTATCAATGAAGTTGCTAGCATTGGTAGAACTTCCCATGTCAACATAGTCACTCTTTTCGGATTCTGTTATGAAAGGGACAGAAGAGCTTTGATTTACGAATTCATGCCTAACGGATCTCTTGATAGTTTCATACGTAAGCAAGGATCTGATATTGAAAAGTGTCGCTTAGGGTGGAAGACATTATCTGAAATAGCGGTTGGTGTTGCACGTGGACTAGAGTACTTGCACCGCGGTTGCAACACGAGAATTTTGCATTTTGACATAAAGCCGCAAAACATTCTTTTGGACAAAGACTTTTGCCCGAAAATTGCTGATTTCGGTCTTGCCAAACTATGCAAAGCGAAGGAGAGCATTGTGTCAATGTTGGGCACAAGAGGAACTGCAGGATACATCGCACCTGAAGTATTTAGTCGGAGTTTTGGAGGAGTGTCTCACAAGTCTGATGTGTACAGCTACGGAATGCTGGTTCTCGAAGTGGTTGGAGCAAGAAAGAATTTGGATTCTGGAGTGTCTCATACGAGTGAAATGTTTCCGCATTACGTTTATAAAATTCTAGAGCTAGAGAACAGTGAGAATGTTTTTGGGGCTATCAGTGAGGAGGAAAATGAAATAGCAAGAAAGATGGTGTTGATAAGCATGTGGTGCATTCAGACCATTCCTTCTGATCGGCCATCGATGAGCAAAGTGGTGGAGATGTTGGAGGGACCCCTTCAATCCTTGCAAATTGCCCCCAAGCCCTTCTTGTTTTCTCCTACAACAGCTGCAGTAGACTCCACGAGCACATCCCAACAGTCTGATGAAACAAACTAGGGCAACTAGATTTGTTAGCAGCTCTTTGGTAATTAGGAATTCCAGCTGAATTTGAATTGTACGAAAACTTTTCTTTGAGAAATGAAATCTCTTTTCATGTATTATATATGAACAACCTTAACTTAACACAAAAACCACTTAATAAGGTTAGGGTCTAGCATGATATTTTTTTTTATATATGTATAACATGTTTCCTTCTAATTCTGCTCAATAAAGTACACTAACTAGCTAGTCGCGATACTTTTCTTCTTAATGTCGGAAGAGGTTCATCCGATCTCCCTCATTCATGATAGATCTAGCTAGAGTTTGACTCCGCTACCGAAACCAACTACACCAAACAGTAATTTCTGTGAACGGAGTGTGATAATAGCAATATAAAAGTTACTAACATAGAAAATGCCAAGTGGCAAATGTATGTGAAGACAAGTGTCATTAGTATAGAGGAGGCTTAGAAAGTAAGCTAGGCCTTTATAAGGTGTATTTCCTATAAATAGAAAATGTACTGTTTCATTAGAAAGTAAGCTAGGCATTTATAAGGTGTATTTCCTATAAATAGCAAATGTACTGTTTCATTGAAAGGTTAAGGATACTTAAAAACTTTCCTGCTCTCTTTCTCTCTCTCTCTCTAAACTGTTAACTGCCACACTTTAGCTTAATGTTTTCTTTGCTGCTAAGCTTCCAAGATTGTTATGATGGTATCCAGAGCTTGCGATTCACCTGTGGGATTACGTAGTTCTTGATTTACAAGCTCACGATTTGCTGCAACGTTGTAAGGTTTCTTTGTTCTCAGTCTTGTTCTTACGAAATTTACAATCTTTGCTTTTATCAAGGCCAATTGCCAGGAATTCTGTTTAATTAGTTGTTTCAATTAGTAATTGTTGATCAAGATTTGCTGTATAATGGTTATAAGATGGCTAGTTCACAGTTCAAAGTTGACAGTATTTTGGGGATGTTAACAATTCAGCTTGGTGATACAAATTATTCCAAATGGGCATATCAGTTTCCATCTGTACTCAGGGGATATAAGTTGTTTGATCATTTTGATGGGACTTCAGTGTGTCCTCCAAAATTACTCATTAATACTAATACTGGAGTTACTAAAGAAATCACAGTTCCTTATTAGGATTGGGAACAAACAGATTTGACACTACTTAGTCTTTTAATAGCTACACTGCCAGATGATGCTATTGATCAGGTTCTAGGATGTAGAATAGCTCATGAAGCTTGGTCTATTCTTAAGGATAGGTATGCTACTGTGGCTAAGTTCAGGATTAACATGTTGAAGACTGAATTCCAGACATTACAAAAGGGGGCATATACAATTGATAACTATTTATCTCGTCTTAAGTCAATTCGAGATGAACTTATTGCTGCTAGTGAAGCGATTTCAAATAATGACATGATCATTGCTGCATTAGAAGGATTACCAAGGGAGTATGCCGTTCTAAGAACTGTTATTTTGGCGACAGAGACCACTATTTCTCTTAAAGAGTTTCGAGCACAACTTCTCAATATTGAAAGAGATGTAGATAGTCTTGAAAATTATTTGTCTAGTACTATGGTAGCAATGTATATGCAAGGCTCCTCTTCACATATTGGATATTCTTGTGCTTCTCATAACGGTTTTGCTGGTTCTTCTTCTCAAAAGGGTTATTCTGGTAATTCTCAGAATGGATTTGCAGGCTCATCTCTTCGTCAACCACGTATCGTGAAACAAATCTGTCAACAAGAATGTGGAGCCAAAAATAATCAAGAAAATCACAGAGGTGACACGTGGACTTTTGGGTAAAGAAGACAAAATTATCCTTAAGCCACATCGCGACCCCATACACATCCAACGGACAATAACGGCTCAATCGAGGTCAAAGGTGATCAAAACGGTATTCTTTTAAACCCTCTCATCACTCCTCATCAAATCCTCACCCACAAGATAACTCCCAATCATCCTTTTCAAATTAGGATTAAGGGAGGTGTATTCAATTGAGATTTTGAGGGATTTTAATTCTTTTAATGATGTAAGGGTATTCAATCAGGATTTTAAGTGATTCTTTGAAATTCAATGTGTATTCAATCAAGATTTTAAAATAGTTTATTAAAATCCTTATAAATCCTGGTGTATTCAATTAGAATTTTAAAGAAGTTTATAACATTTCAGGTGTATTCAATTAGAATTAGAATTTAAAGAATTTGGAAAAGTTGAGGAATTAGAGGGAATTTGAGAGATTTTATAGTGTATTTTAAGCATCCACAAATATCACCTCTCCTCATGAGATTTCGAGGGAATTGAATCAAAATTTTACATGAAATCTTTACAAATCAGTTAAACTCCATAAGAATCCATGGATTTATAAATCCATTAAAATCTCTTAAATTCCCAGCACATCCCCCTAATTGTCAAAATCAATTGATCAATTTCCTAATTAATTGCCAAACTAATTGTAAGATATTATTTTACATAATATCTTGCAATCAATCCCACAAATCAACCAAATGTGGTCTGTCCCAATTCTCCTAATAGGGCTGGCCATACCCCTATATATAGCCACTCATTTTATCCAAAACCTAAGTCCAATTCTCTTCTAAAATTCTCCAAATTTCTCTAAACACTTTCTCTCTCAAATTCTAACTTTGGCATCGGAGATTCTTCGGCCAAAGCCCCCCCACCTCCCCAATTCATCGTGGGCGCGTGAGGCTCTTGGCCTTGACCTAAGGTGTTAATTGTTTTGCAAGTGCATTTTCGTCCAAGAAGAAGAAGGCGGAAGTTTGCATCCACAAAGAACAACCGCCGTCAATTAATTTGACAAACAAACATAGAGGCGAAGAGGGAAGAAACTAAGGAGGGTGTATTCAATTGAGAATTTGATGGATTTTAATTCTTTTAATGAATTTAGGGGTATTCAATTAGGATTTTCAGTAATTCTCTAAAATTCAACGTGTATTCAATTAGGATTTTAAGGTAGTTTATTAAAATCCTTAGAAATCCGGGTGTATTCAATTAGGATTTCAAAGAAGTTTATGACATTCTACGTGTATTCAATTAGGAATTTATTTTAAAGAATTTTAAAAAGTTGAGGAATTTGAGGGAATTGGAGAGATTTCATAGTGCAATTTTAAGTATTCACAAATCTCACCTCACCTCCTATGATTTCGAGGAAATTGAATAATTTTTTTTTTTTGCAGAATCTCTACAAATCAATTAAACTCCCTTAAACTCCATAGATTTATAAATCAACGGATTTTTGTAGAGTTTAATTGATTTGTTGAGGTTCCATATAAAAAAAATTATTTGATTCCCTTAAAATCTCATGGGAAGAGGTGAGATTTGTGGGTGCTTAAAATATACTATGAAATCTCTCAAATTTCCTCTAATTCCTCAACTTCTTCAAATTCTTTAAAATCAAAATCTAATTTAATACACCTGGAATGTTATAAACTTCTTAAAAATACACCTGGATTTCCAAGTATTTTAATAAACTATCTTAAAATCTTGATTGAATACAATTTGAATTTCAGAGAATCACTTAAAATCCTAATTGAAGATCCTAAATTCATTAAAAGAATTAAAATCCATCAAAATCTCAATTGAATACAACCCCCCCCCCCCCCCCCGAAAAAAAAAGGGTCACGATTTATGAAATTGGGAATTTGACTTACTTCCAATTGCTTCTGAACATTTCTTGGCGGTCTCTTTAGGCGACGGGGGAGGGCAGTGGCTAGGCATCGTCATGAAATCTTCCTTGATCTCCTTCTTGGTGAGTATCAATGGGAACTTGGGCTTCTCCTCCTCTTTTTTCTTCTCTAAACCTGAACCCGAACCTAAACCCGAAGGCCATCTCACTAGCCTTGGCGACTTCACGCTATTGTTACCCTCACTCCTCAACGGCGAGTAATTCGCCTTCTCCTCCTTGATTCTCACCCCTTAGCACCGTCACCACCCCCGATTGGAGACTTGCACGCCGATCACAAGTATCAATGTATGTAGGCATCGAAGCTCTCATTCCGGCATAAACAGAGGGTTGAAGATGATATCAATTTATTATTATTTTTTTTAATTTTTAATATCCGCGTGGTGCCCAGTTACTGTCCGCGTGGGTGTCACGTCATCAGTTAACGGAGGTTCTGACGGAAAACTTAATGGATGTATGAAATGTTGAAAACCAAGATTGAGATTAACCCCAAATTTAAAGAAAATTTTGACAAATACTTTAGTCAAACTCTATATCAATTTATCCCCACCGTGAAAAGTCTTTTAATTATTTGCATTTAATCCTTTGAAGGATAATGCTGCCAGAAAGACTAATTTTTTTAAACAAAATATTGTGAAACATATAACGTGGTTGTTGATAATTAAATTATGACTTAAGGTATTAGTTGGTTTGCCTCCTAAATTTGTATAGAGATGCCAATTCCTGCTGAACTTTAATTTTAGCGCCGATTATTCCCCTGAACTTTTATAATTAGCTAATTTCCCCCTTGAACTTTTATTTTAGCCGATTATCCCCATAAAGTGTTACAAATAGCCAATTTTCCCCCATCATTAGATTTTAAAATTTTCATCCCATTTTCATCCAGCCAATTTTTTCATTCTTTTTGCCCCCATACAGCTGTCACGTGTTGTTTGTGTGATCACAATGGATAAAAAATTGGATGAAAATTTTTAAAATCTAGCATCAAGAGGAAATTGGCTATTTATAAAAGTTCTTGAGGGTAATTGGCTAAAATTAAAGTTTAAGGGGGAAATTGGCTAATGATAAACGTTCAGGGGGTAATCGGCTAAAGTTAAAGTTCAGAAGGGAAATTGATAGCTTTATACAAGTTCTGGGGGCAAATTGATAAATATGCCTATTATTTAAGTGTTGATTAACGTGCTCAAACGTCTTTGAAGGGTAATGCTAGAGATACCAACTTTTTAAACCAAATTTTGTAAACAATATAACGTCGTTTTTTATAATTAGATTATTATTTTAAGTATTGATTAACATACTTATTTTCTTTTAATAATGCATCATATAATTTACAAATTTAATTTAAAAAATTGGTTTACCTAACATATAATTCAATGGTCTACCATTGAAAAGTTAGCACACCAAAAATTAACAAAAAGAGAGAGAAAAATTCATGAGCCGTTCCTTAGTGATTGTGACCTATAATTTCCTAGCGGCAATTGCTGGAGTGCTTCCCTTTTTTCTCCTTTTAACTTGGCCTTGCTTATCCCTAACTCTAAGCCTTCCCCAAAAACATGCATACCCTTCAGTTTTTGCTTCCTTTCGTTTTGCTCACTTCCTTTATTTCAATCAACTTTGAGTTATGTCTATGTGCAGATAATGAAGCATACTCTAACTGCAGCGAAGCCATCAGCTGCGGAGGCATCTGGTCAGACGTCGTGAATTCGTTTTGGGGTGTAAACAGACCCTATTACTGTGGTAAACCTAGGTTTGAGGTCCAATGCCTAGATAGCGTTCCCGTGTGCAGCATGTGGAATATCGACTACAGAATTCTCGAAATGAATTCAAATAGTAGTCCTTGGACTATTACAATTGCTGGGCAGGACTTTTGGCAAACTATCTGTCCTCCCACTTTTGTTTCCACCAACATCAACTTCTCTCTGTTTGATTATGCTTCCGGGCTTGAAGACACTTTTGTTTCCACCAACATCAACTTCTCTCTGTTTGATTATGCTTCCGGGCTTGAAGACGTGACCTTTTTACTACGTATGCAGTACAAATACAGGTACTACTATCCCGGGATTTAATTTTAGTTCCCAATCATGCAGTAATAACATGAGTGGAATCACTAATTCAAATACGACCATCCACGGCGATCGCGGATTTGATACTAATACGTACGTCACAAGAAATCCCGGATTTGATCCAGTTGCGATTGGCCTATGTACGTACAGGGTCAATGTTCGGGTTTTTACAACAGCTGTTCTTGCTCTAGAGTCCAATCGAACGACTATCCAAGGCGCGATGGATGGGGGTTTTGAATTGGAGATTAAGATTGATGATGGTCAATTCAACAGTTGTGAGGTATCAGGAGGAATGTGCGGGCTTAACACTACTAGTGGTGGATTCATTACAAAAAAAAAAAAAAAAAATGAGCATTGCACACAATAAATTGTTTGTGCCTTTTGAGGCCAAAGAGCACCATCATATGTGCCTATATACCAATGGCAACAGTGCAGCAACTGTTATATTATATGTGCCCTTTAGAGCAACTCCACCGTAGATGGATGCTCGGGGAACAGGCCAGAGAAAAAGGGCACGAGGCCCTATGGACCGGCTCTAGCATGAAGGAGCCCGAGTGGAGGTGGAGGCCCGAGCTCCGGGCCCGTGAAGAATTGCCCGCCCGAGAGCCTGAGTGGATGTGACGCCAGGGCTGACATCAGCCTGGCGTCAGGCCTTTTTTTATTTTTTTTCTGTCAGGCGCGTGCACCCCACTCGCGCATGGGGGCACGTCGCCGACACAAATTCAGAAAAATCAGTCACTTTTTCAGTTACCGTTGGGAAGCCACGTGGCTTCCCACGGTCTGTTCGATCTCAACGGCTCTTTAACTTGGACCGTTCGATCTCAACGGTAAAAAAAAATAAAAAAAGTCTTATTTAATATCCACTGTTTGATCTGAGATCAACGGTCGATATTAATATGCTTTATAAATAAATAAATAAATAAAAGAAAAAATAGTTTTAAAATTAAGAAAAGTTACCGTTGTGACACGTGGCACAATCTGGAGTGTTGGAATTCAATTTTTTTTATATCCAACGGTAGAGATTAATTAGTTGAATAAAAATTTAAAAAAAATTGAAAAAAGATTGTAAAAAATTTGAAAAAAAATCTGAAATTTTTTTAAAAAAATTGTTTTTACTTTTCTATAAATACCTTCTCATTATCATCTACCTTACACCACAATTTCATATTTTCTCAACTACTTTCAATCACATTCCTTTTTTTCTCTTAAAGTTTCAATCCATTTTTTTTCAACAAAATGACTACTGATGCAGGTACGAATTGGTCGTTTCTTGAAGATGTTGCGTTGTGTACTAGCTGGGTTGAAGTTACTCATAGTTCGCTTACAGATAATGAGATGCAGTTGCGAGAAATGTGGAGTCTTATCCATACCAATTATCTTGAGAAAATTGGTGGGAAAAGAACCAAAGAATCGATGTCCAGTCGTTGGAAATTAGTTAGCCAATCGTTTAGTACGTGGAGAGACGCCTTGGCACAAGCTAGTAGTAATATTCGAAATGGAGAAAATTACTCGAATCAGGTAACAATATATTATTTATTTGTTTGTACTATACCCAAATTTACATTATAATTATTTGTTTGTATTATTTATTTTTTACCTACTTACATTATAATTATTTGTTTGTATTATTTATTTGTTACCTATTTTCATTATAATTATTTCTTCTCCTGCATTGTGTAGGAACTTCAAGCACAAGCTTGTTACGGTGCCAAAACTAAAAGCAAAAATAAATCATTCAACCGGTGGGAATGTTGGAACATTGTCAAAGATTGTCCTAAATTTAGAGTTGTGCCTGTCGGTCCAGAAGTTTTCATGAACAACACCCCTCTACACTCTACACCCGATCATGTCTCGCATGTTCATGAAGATGATGTAGAAGAAGTGCCCGAAACTCCCCTCCCTGAACAAGCGTCGGGTTCGACCCATTATCCAATTAGGCCTCAAGGTAAGAAGGCTTCAAAGAGAAAAGGGAGTGCTTCCAAGAATGATTGCAAAGTTCATGGAAGAACTTACTCGCCAAGGTGAATTGACTTTGACGAGGGAAATGACGAAATATGAGGCTGGTAAGGCTAGAGAGGACGCAAAAACTACAGCTATTGAGAGAGAATTTCAGGCTAATGAGAGAGAAAGAAAGCTACTTAGGCAAGAAAGGGAACATGTTAGAGAAGAAAGACAGGTTTAACGAGATCGTGAGATTATGAACATGCCTTTACAAGGAAAGTCTTTAAATTCTAAATTTTTTTTGAAGTCAGAGAAAGCGGACGTGGTGCGAAGGAGGCGTGCAAAAGAAGCGAGAGCAAGCCAAGATGGTCCTAGCACCACAAGAGAAGATCATCCTAGCACCGCAAATTGGTTAAGTGATGATGAATAGAGTAGTTTTTGTAATCGGAGCCCATAATTTCCAATCACTTTGGGTTGTAATTTATTATTTATTGAATATGGTACTTTATATTGTTTCCAATTTATTGAATATTTATTCAAATGAATTTGATAAGTTATTTATACTAAGCGAATATTTATTCAAATGACAAAAACACACCAAATAAAATTACCTAAGCATACCGAATAATAAAAAACTCACTAAAGTTGAACTAAAAAAAATTACATAAACATACCAAATAATAAAACACACCAAATAAAATTACATAAACATACCAAATAATAAAACACACCAAATAAAATAACATAAACATACCAAATTAAAAAAAACACACTAAATGAACTTAATTATTTTCAGCTTGTTTCAATGCCCACTGGTGCTCTATCAAGTCAATTTTCCGGACATTGTGCATGTCTGGCATTTGAAATGCAGTATATCGTTGAATGAACCTTTCATTGTAACGTTCGTCCCTTTGTAATGGCTCATGTTGCACGGGCTCATCAGTGGCGTCATGAGTACAATATATACGTGTTCTTGAATTGTTCATCGTGTCTGGCTAATATTCATCAACGGCTTCATAATCGTACTCATCTTTCACAATCATGTTGTGAAGAATGATGCACGTTATCATGATGGATCGAAGTGACTCTACATCAAACAACCTGGCAGCACCCCTGACGATCGCCCAGCGAGCTTGGAAGATACCGAATCAACGCTCCATATCCTTCCTGCACCCTTCTTTACAGCTTGCAAAGTGTTTTTCCTTTACACTTCGCGGACATGGCACTGTTTTGACAAATGTTGACCATCTTGGGTAAATGCCGTTAGCTAGGTAGTATGGCCCGTCGTATATACGTCCGTTAACCTCATACGTGACTTTTGGTGCCTTTTCTTGCAGGACATCGTTGAACACTGGGGATTGGGCAAGGACATTGATGTCATTTTGAGCTCCTGAAACCCCGAAAAGGGCGTGCCAAATCCATGTATCAAAAGATGCCACCGCCTCCAAAATGATACTTTTTGCTCATTTTCTGTCCCCATAAGCGCCTTACCATGCACTTGGACAATTTTTCCACGTCCAGTGCATACAATCAATGCTTCCAATCATCCCAAGAAAACCACGCATCTCGACCTTCTTCAGAAGCCGTTCCAAGTCCATGTTTGTAAGTTTCCAGAGGTACTCTGCGGTGTAGATAGATTCGATTGCTCCGCAAAACCTCATCAAGGACTCAAGAATGGTTGATTTCCCCATCCTTGTTATCTCATCCACTTGGTTTGCAGATGCTCCATATGCAAGCATCCGCAAGGCAGCAATAATTTTTTACTGAGGAAGGAGACCTATAGCACCAAAAGCATCATTCTTTTGCACAAAGTAAGAATCATGGTTGCAAACAGCAATCATGATTTTGTTGAACAAATGTTGTTCCATTCTAAAACGACGTCTAAAGTACGTATCAGGGAATGTACTATTAGGGACAAAATAATTGTCCAAGAGTTCCATACCTCGTTGTTGTCTGCTTCTATCAAGGTTTCCGGAATGGCTGGACCTGCAGATCTGAGCCACAGCTTGGATGACTCGACGGGAATGTGAGGCTCCGCTCATTCTTACTTCGTCATCTCTCCTTCTACGCTCCTCATCCTCTTCCCTCTCATTTTTTGCCACCTTGAGATTGAACATTCCTTCTGATTGGTTAAACAATTCTTCCTCTTCCTGATCGAGTTCCCACATCATCCTTGAGGAAGAAGAAGACATTGTAAGAAAGAAACAAAAATTATGAATAATGATACAGATTTTTGTGAAGAAGGAAGCATAAACTATGAATAATGATAGAGATCTTGAGAAAATTGATGTGAGATTTGTAAGGATGGATGGTGGATTATATGAAAGATTCGGAAAGGATTAGGTTGTAGATAATGCCACGTGGCATGCCGTCATTCGTTAAAAATCTGATGGAAATCTATCCTCAAAGATTGTAAACAGATTATGACACGCAGATTATGACACGTGGCACGACGTGATTGATTGCTAATCTCATAGAAAACATCATCAATAATTGTATTTTCAGATAATGACACGTGGCATGTTGTCATTCGTTAAAAATTTGACAGAAATCTATCATCAAAGATTGTAAACAGATTATGACACGTGACGCGTGGTGATTGGTTAATAATCTTATCAGAAATCCATCACTAATAATTGTATTTTCAGATAATGGCATGTGGCGCAACAAGTACGATTAAAAATCTTATCGGAAATTCATCCTCAATAATTGTCTTTTCGGATTTTATAACAAGTGGCGCAACGAGAACGATTAAAAATCTTATCCAAAATTACAAATAAAATTATTTTGTATTATTTAATAATACTTCGGATAATGACACGTGACGCAATGAGAACAATTAAAAATCTTATCCGAAATTACAATTAAAATTATTTTGTATTATTTTATAAATAAAAAAAAATACTAATATTTTATTGCCTATTACCAGGACTATTGAAGTGTAACGGTGGAGATGCAAAAGACGATTACTGTTCATTAAGAACAGTTACTGTTCACTAGGTAGATTGAATAGTGAATAGCTTGGGAGAAGGATTCCAATGTTGGAGTTGCTCTTATAGACATAACCTTTGATGAAAGGGCACAATATGACTTTTTGTGCTCAAACAGTTAAGCACAAATAGATGTCTTTTTGTGCCTACATTCTGACAGTCTGTCAGACAATCTTACAACCACCTGCCGGGCACTTTTTTGAAATTGTGCCTAATAAGTTGTATTTAAAAATAAATCAAAAATCAAAATAGGCTACAAACTGAAATTTAAGCAAAACAAAAGATTAAAAATTTCATAAAATGAAAACCAACGGCTTCAGCTGTTAGAATGAACCAAACAGTAAAAGTGGAATATCGTTAATGAAAGTATACACGTATTCCTCATAAAAAAAACATGTATACTCCAGCTAGGCAAAACTGATAAATCCAACAGAACTTAAGCAATCCATGCATCTCTACATATAGCCAGGCAAAACTGGTTTCACCTCTTTTTTCCAACTTGGTGGATAATGCAATCATCTTCCTGAAATCCAAACCAAAGGGAAAATGAAAATAAATTGTTAAGGACCTATTTCCAGTGATGTTCAAGGACCAAAACTTTCAATCGGCATTTAGAACTCACAAGCACTGACGCATTGCTACTTTGTTATACTAGCAAACAACGAACAAAACATGCAACTTAAATGAGCAGTTAAACCATCATTACTAGCAAACAAGATGTACAAAACAATACAAGTTTGGACAATCATTTAGCTTAAGGTCAAATGCAGTGAGATAAATCTCAATGTTATGACATTAATTTCTAAGAAAGATAGCAAATGCTAAAAGCCTTGTAGGATCTGCAAAGCAGAGTCTAATAAATAAGTATTTTGAAATCTAACATTGCTTATATTCCCCAGTTTCGCATCTCATACAATCTTTGCTCCACAAACGAACTAATCCGGATGATATGTGTGGTATTTGGACCCCTTGAATCCATGGGACCTTACAATGTGGGAACCCAACTGTTTTTTTAGCAAAAGAAGTGTCATTTCTTTGATTTTGGAGTACTAGTTGTTTTTTCCTGTCAATTAGTTCTCTCTTTTTTTTTTAATTAGCTTATGAAAAAATGGCTTTAAGGATAATGCAAATGAAGCATCTTTCAAGGGGCATACGGAATGTGTCTCCCACCATTTCAATGACTTTTTTAATATGATCTTCTACATCTCTCCTCTCGCTTCGTGAATTTCATTTACAAATTTATCATTAACTAAGGCCTTCAGCATCATGCCCTTTTTTTTAGTAATCAGATATTACAATTTTACACTTGCTTAAATGATGAGTTTTATTATACTACTTATAGTTATCTAAACCTACCACATGATGACTCATACTTTTGCCTAAAATCTGATAAGACTGCCTTAATATGTAAACTTGAGTGGATGATTTCTGTAAAGTGAAATCACACATTTATCTTTTGTAGATGAAGGAATGAACGGAAGAAGATAACCAACTTCTGCACTACCTGTATGATTTGTTCATGTGATTGATCATAGGTAGTTTAGATAGATCACAAAACTCAATCCATCGGAGTGACACCGGATTACAGTTTAGGCCTCCTCTTACACCGTCTGTCACAAGCTGGATGCTTGCATATAAACCTTTGCCTCATTGACTCCATGGGACCTCACATTGTGGGAACCCAACTGAGTTTTTGGCATCTTTCATTAACTAGAAAATTAAAAAAAATTAAAAAAAAAAAAAGAAAAGAAAAACACTGTAATTATCCTGTAATCGTATCTTAATCTCACTGGCATTTCAAATTAAGGCAAAAAAAAAAGTTGACAACCACCTGAGTCAACGAAATATCCTGTAATCATACGACATGGAACTGAATTTAAATAATTAAATTAAATTCAACATTTTGGCTTGATTGATATTGGTCGAATATTTCCAATCTTTCTTTCCCCGGGGAAACAAAAGCAACTACATGGAATTCTATTTTATTTATTTTCCTTCATCTTCTAGGCAACCAAAACAGAAAACTTAAAACAAAAAATGCCAGAAAAGTTGATGAAACAAACTACAATAAGCTATAAACATTAAAAATTAAATGACCAATTTAAGACAAGAATATTACATGCGACTAAACTTTGAAATTCCGAGCAGTCTCCAAGCGAGTAAACTTTGACATGCATACAGAAGGGAATTAAAATTCAAAATCTAAAATGGATCCCAAAACTGAAAGTTTTTATTTTAGAAAAGAACTTACATTGGAGGACAGCCCACTAAGAGATCATCATCTTTACCTCTAGGGTCGAGGTCCAATTCTGCCAGGCTTGGCTGAAAACTGGCCAAACAATCCGCGGTCACCGTTTCTTAGATATGAAATTGAGGAAATCCGGCTATGAATTTGTAGAAATTACCTTGGGGGTTGGAAAGAGGACAGAAAAAGGATTCTGGAGGTATAATTTGACGGTCGTTGGTGATCGGGGGACGGCGGTGCTGTTGCGCGCAGAGGAAGGGGGAGAAAGAGGATACGGGCGGGGGAAAGGAAGGTGGCTGAGGACAAGGAGAGTTTGAGAGAGAGGCGTTAAGTAGAGTAAAAGTAAATCTAAAGGATAAAAAAAATAATATTTATTCAAATATATTAAATTAGAGGGCACAAAACCCTTTTATTGTGTGTTTGTAAATTAATAAAATAATATCTATCTCTGACATTATAAGGACACATGCAAGTTGGACACAAAAATTTGTGTTCAAATTTTAGTAGGCACAAATACATGGCACAAACTAATATGTTTTTTTGTTGGAGGGCACAATTGAGATATTTGGGTGTTTAATGGACCTTATAAAGCACAATTATGTGTTTGTGCTCAATGAAAATGAGAAGGGCACAAATCAATTGTGTTCTTAGCCCATTTTTCTTGTAGTGATTCAGTTGCTTTTGCCATGATCAGGATAACGCAAATGCAGCTACATGCAAATCAACTTCAACTGAGTCATCAGGTACATTATGTATGCCTTTAAAATTTAAATAAAAGTCCGTTGAATTAATCCAGGGGACTAATGGTACCTTATTTTAGGGTTGTAGAATATGCATATATATCTCATTGCAGCCGATTAGCTACAAGGAACCAAGCATGCATTAGATTATTTGCGTTGATAAAATTAGATGGAGTTATTAACCACATTGAAAAAGGTATGAAACTATCCAAATTACAATAAAAACGAGGAGAAGAAGATAAGGTTTAGAAGGAAGGAAAGCTTGTATTAATATCTTCTGACTTGAACTGATTAGAAAAAAATGAGTGAGAGTTTACAATTTAATTATACTAGCCTATAAAAAATAACTAACTCTACAACCTTCTAACAAACTTTCCTAATAGCTTTCATTAGCTAGACCAATCTCCACCCTCGCGTGGTGGTAATGCTTAGCACCCTCACGTGGTGGTAATGCTCACCATCATGCTAATTATTCTAGGAAAACTAACGAAAAGTCCAAAAAAACTCCCCTTTTAATGAAAATCCCTTTTTAAAGATATAATGAATAGTACCAGGAAAAGATATAAATGTGGTTTTTCGTTAAAAGTGAACAGTATCGGGAGCGTTTTGTTAAACCTCCCGATTATTATTGGATGAGTTTAAATGTTTTGATTTGTGTCTACCTGTTACACATCTTTAAAATTTAAACTAATCTAACATGATAAATAAGATGATGAACAGTACGGATCATCATTTGAGGGTGATGAGAAAAAATATTTTCCAATTAAAAAGCGTATAAATTTGAACTTTTATTACCTATCCAGAGCTCCACCCATTCCAAGCAACTGAGGTTTTGTGCGTTTTGTCATGATACTGATAAAAGTCTTTAACAATATTTCTTTAGTGGAAGTTGAACGATATATGTCAAGTTTGAGTTGCTCTTATAATACTTATGTTTCTTGGCAGACGCGTTTGGAATAGTCTAATTACCCTGAATATATATGTTAAAATAAAGTGTGTATTTTGTGTAGAAATTACAAGCCCAAATTTGCATTGACTGCCTAGCACTCTTGTAAAGTCTTACATTTAAAGTGTAATGTTAGGAAGATAAAATTTATAAATAAATGATATATCATCAATAAGAATGAATACGTTTATTAACGCTTAAGTAATAAATCAATCATCAATTTCCATATCTTTTAGTTTCTAAAATTTTGTCTAAAAATTTAGTCTCTTTAACATTATCTAAATGTAAAACAAAAATATTATTTTTATCATCGACCTTACCTTTATTAAAGAAATAATATAAAAGATAGTATAAATAGATAATAAATATACCACTACTCAACCTAAAATATCAAACATAACAACTCACCAACATGGTGGGCCTTAACAACTCACAAACTTAAAGTCTCCCTAATCTGTCCCGTCCATATACATGAGAAATTGATGAAGATGATTTGCACCTTCACCCTCTGCATTTTTCCAAATTTGAGTTCAGTTGAACTGCAGCGGTGACATCCAATAATCCATTAATACTTCCACCATAGATTCAAACCTTGTTGAACAATATGCTTCAAATGTCCAAGTTTGGGTTGGGGTATCCAACAACGTCATCTGTGAAGTCAGATGAGACCAAAGTACCGACAGTCTAATAGACGACTTGATTGGACACGAGACTCAGGTTTTTTCTCCAGTGGTACCTTTGATTGTTGGCCCACTCTATTTCCTTTCTCTGGTATATTTTTTAGAAAAACTAATGAAAAAAGTTTGATAACTTTAAATTTTAACGACAAATATAAAATAAATGGTAAAATAAATAGTACCAGGATTGACTTTTTAATGTAAAAATATGGTTTTTCGTTAAAATGAACAATATTGTGAGCTTTTCGTTAAAACTCTCATATTTGTCCTATATTTTTTTAGAAAAACTAATGAAAATGGTTTGAAAACTTTGAGTTTTAACGATAAGGATAAAATAAAGGGTAAAATAAATAGTACTAGGATTGACTTTTTAGTGTAAAAATGTGATTTTTTATTAAAATGAACAATACCGTGAGTTTTCTTTAAAACTCCCATATTTTTTCCTCTCTTGACCACTGGAAGTTAACTAAATTAAGCCTCATCATAAACCTAAATCTACGATATTGCTTTGCTTTGTCATATTTCCCTATTAGAAAACTAGGTCTATTTTTTCTTATATAATGCATCAGTGAATGCATTAAATGCTTGGGTTACAAGTTCATTGTAAGAACTAATTAGGATCTTAGTTCAAAAGACTATCCCAATATGCTATGAGTCCACGAAGAAATTGAGGCCTCATCATTAAAGTAATTGGCAATATGGGGAGTAGTCCAACTTCTTATAAGCCCATGCAAGATCATTCATTCCATCAATATGAGACTCATTCTCAACACGCTCCCTCATGTATGGTGAATTTTCAAGTTTAACACGTGGACAATACAACGGGGTGAAGTGGAGCGCGTGAGGCCGTTTGACTTCACACGTGGGACAATCTACTTTGAAACCATGAAGAAAGTTTGAGTTCCACCATAAAGTCAATTCTTTATATGGTATTAGAGCAAGTTGTTCCACATGTGAAGCCAAATGGGGCCACACGCGCTTCACGTCATCCCGTTGTTTTGCCACGTGTTAGGCTTGAAAATACCCCACACGTGAGGGGGCGTGTTGAGAATTAAACCTACATTGATGAGTGGAGGGACCTTGCATAAACTTATAAGAGGTTGTGCTACTCTCTATATTACCAATTAGTTTTATGAAGGAACCCAACTTTCTTCACTATACATCTCGTCAATTTAATAAATTTTGTCAAATGACTCTAACCTACATTTGATATATGTTTGCAAGATACAATACTTATCATCGCTTAACCTAGATCTATTGCAGGTTCAAGTTCATCGTCACGTGGTTGGAAAATAGGTATGTACTATACGTATACGTGCATGTGATGAATATCAAACAATATACAAGTTTCTTTGGATTTTTTGTATTTGTATGCTTTTCTGTGGTCGAATATTTCATGAAATCATAACTTAATGTAGGTATTTCGGCTGCTGTTTCTGGGACCACATTACTAGTTGTTTGCATAGTATGCATAACAAGGAAAAGAATCGCAATGCTCTTTGATGAGTCGATATTATATTATATATTTTATCTTAATATTAGTTATAATTTATTGGTTATTTTGGTAGAATTTTGATACTTTGTTATGTATTTTCAATGTAGGACATTCGATTTCCTTTGGAGCAAAAAGTGATAAAACAGATGAATTTTGGAGTGATTCCAATTGGAGGATGTTCGTGAGTCTTTCAAGATGATTGTGTCAAAATTCCAGATTTTTCTACCAAGCCGTTTGACCGTGGTGATGAAATAAAGGCCCAGCGCGCAGCTTTCCCAGATTGACGTTTCTGGACGTTTTAGGTATTTTGGAGGTCAAGATGGCATATTTTGAGAAAGATTCCTTCTGAGGATTTGTAGGGGACGTCTTCAGCTTTAAAAAGAGACATTTTAGGACCAAATAGGAGTTGATTTGGTAGGTCAAAAGTATGATTGTCTGAGAACTCCAAATTCTAGTTCAAATAGAAAACCTTTTATTTTCTATTTTATCATTTAATTATGTTTCCTAGTTTTCTTCTAAGGCCTTTTCAAGGTAGGATTTTATTTTCTAGTAGTATGAATAAGGCTTGTTAGCCATTAGGGTTCTCTACGCAACATTGGGGGGAGAACGTACGTGGAGAATTTAGCTAGGCTTTGATGCTTTGTATTTTCAAGGTGTTTTCCATCCTTTTTCTATCTTAATAATATATTGTTTTATGGTTGTTAGTAACTAGTTTCGTTTGCTAGGGCGAGGCCACAAACCTTAGCAAGAATATGTAGTTTCTTTTTAATTTTCTTATGAATTTATGCATGCAAGTTTTGGATTGTTAATCACTGTGCTTTAAACTATCTATTTGTCTTAGTGATTCGTGACCATTAGGATATTTAAAAAAGTAATTTGATGCAATTTTGGCGAAGGGTTGTCCCTAAAATTGGCGCTGGCTTCTTGTGGTTAACATGTGTAACTACTTAGGATGGACGACACGTCTTAGGAGTTACATGGTTTTTCAAAAGGTTTTTCAAAAGGTTTTCACAAAACTTAATAAGTCTTGCATGTTCACATTCGATCTGGACACCACAGACAAGTTACATGATAGATATACGTTCTATGCTGGGAGTTCCAAGTAAGGCATACTTTAGGAAAACCTAACCTTCAAAATATGCATGTGTAATTCATAAGGACTAAGAAGAACCATGTAGAATTGTTAAGGGAACGGCGGAACCCTGGACTTTTACAATTTGGTTTTCAAAACATTTTCTTTTGTTTTCTTTACTTTGTCAATTTATTTAATTGTTTTATTTTAAAATTCGTTTTTATTATATTAAATTCTAGAATCAACATTTTCCAAACTTTGTTTTCAATAATTAATTAAGAGTTGGTTTTTAACATAAATTATTCATTTAATCCCTGTGGAAAACGACCTTACTTGAGCTGCTATACTACGACAACCTTGTACTCTTGCAAGTATTTCTAAGTGTTTTTATCCCTACTTTTGCAAGTGGTAAAATCTCTATCAAGAAATTGGCGTAGTTGCCAGGGATTGTTTTAAATAATTTGTGTTTATCATATTCTTAATTGATTATTTGTGTATACAAATTTTAATTTTAATATTTTATTAATTTTTGTTTTTCTTGCATATTGCTCAAATTTGGGTTTTGACTTTGTGAATAGCGATGTAATGGCTTTTCTCATACCTGAAGTTGTCGAACCCATGAAGGAGTCATTAGCTGCAAGGGATTGGTTTGGATTCTCACAAGAAAACACCTTGTTACAATTTGTTGATTATGGGAGCAATTCAACGATGGGTTGGGAACCACCATTACCAGGAGGACCACCTTTATGGGTTTCTTTCATAAAACAAGGTTTCTATGGATTTAAACCTACAATTTGTGCCCTTTGTTGTTTGAATACCCATGAAATTCTGCAATACCCTGATAGGAAATATTTTCCAGACTATTTGAAGGACCATATTAATATGAGGAACGAGTCACTTTGGAATTGGAATGATCCCACTTTTGATTACTACGCTCCAGATTTGAAAAAGCATCCTAGTTTTAGATGGATAGGTACTCAGCAATCTTTTGAGCAGCCTGATATGCCACAAGATTCAAAGGAATGGTGTGTAATTCAAACACCCCAATATGCAACGAGTTATGAGTACATGCAGGAAAATGCCAGAATTGAAGAGCAGTATGCCAGTTACTCGTGCCCAATGAAGGAAAAAGTCCATGTTGATCCTGAAATTCCCACGGAACCATTTACTGCCCAAGTTTATATGCCACACATACCACATCAAGAGGCTGCAATGCAACCCACAAAGTTGCAAGAAAGCTTTGAAACTACCAGCACACACGGAAAGCAAATTATAATTGCAGAAATAGAGTACAAGTCCATCAAGCAGGCTAAGGCATATGAGAAGAAGAAAACATTTTGTGGCAGCCAAATTCCTCGTAGACAAATTCGGCCAATGCACAAATTGTAGGTATTAAATACAAGGTGGAAGTTAGTTCGTCAAAAACGTAATCCTCGCAGGACATGAATCTATTTCATTGCGAAGATTCATTCAAATATAAGGGTGTACACGAAGAATTCAACCAATGAATTCAAATGCACAAATCAAGTCAATCCTTACCTACTATTGCCCGATGATGCTATTAAAGATTGGTTGACTCTACAAGAACAACTGACGTGATCATCAATTCCTTCATCTACGTCTAGCTATAGACGCTAACTAAAGCGCTAATTGGGAGGCAACCCAAATTTTCAAACTCTTTTCTCTTTATTTCGTTTATTTTATTTTCCTGTTTTTATTCCTAATTACAAAAATAATAATAATAATAATAATAATAATAAAAAAATAAATAAATAAATAAATAAAATCAGAAAATTGAAAAAAAAAATTACAATTTTTAATTCTTGTAATTTTTCTTTACTTATCTCATTAGGTTTTTGATTTGTGATTGCAGGCTGCATTCGGTACTGATTTCGTTATTCTCAACTAGTCTGTGGATCCATACATGCATTCAAACATCCATTCATCACAACAAAATTCATCATCACATTCATAAGAAATTAAGAATATTCATGGGAGTCAAATTCAACACAAATGCAAGCAAAGGATACAGAAGGAGCACATGATGAGGTCCAGGGATGCTCATAGTGGGGATGCTGAGACGACCTCTATGCTAATAGACCCTTTTTCACTCTCTCACACTTCATTCCAAATATAATTACATTGAAGTTTGGGGGTGGGGATCCAAGCAGCACAGAGAAGAACATTCATCAGGTATGCTTATATTTTTGCTCAACATACATCATCAAGAGACATGCACAACATCCACAAGTATCAGATTAGAGAATTTCGTCATATCAATGAGCCCATGCATTAAGTTCAGAATGGAGTTCATGCAACTTCTGGTCATGAAATCCGTAAGAAAAAGAGAGGTATTTACCTTGGTGTGCGCTGGGACATTGATTCGACAGATTGGAGCTTCGATTTGCAGCGACACGGAGATTTGGGAATAAAGACAAAAATCCAGCTATGGAGGCATGACTGGTATTCGTTTTTTAGTTAAACAAATCCAGGACCATAGGAAGATTTTGGAATGGCTAGAGAGCAGCGGTTTTGTGTTAGGGTTTGAAATGATGAAAGAGTGCATTCATGGTGTTGGGCTTGAGGTCAGAAAAAGTTTTTAGAGGGAAACGGCAGCTGGGATTGGAAATGAAGAATGAAGTTGTTAAGTTGGCTTATAAGCTCTAGGTGTTAGGGTTTTCATACGAGTGTTCCTGCACGTGCAAGGCTCAGAGCCTCACCTTGTTCCTCCACGTGACGAGTTCAAATCCAGCCCGCAGCACTTTTGGGTTTTTATTTTTCAGCACCTTCTTTGATGCTTTCATGTCCCAGGTTCAACCCCAGGTGTGTCCATTTCCATTCCCTTTATTATATTTGTTTTATTTTCGTTTTTTATTTTTATTTTGATTTTTTTTATTTTTTTCGTCTTTCTATTTCTAGTCATTTAAGGTGGTTATTTATTTTTATTTAGTTGTGTTAGTTTATTTTTGCTTTTGTTCTATTTTCTACACCTTAAGGACAATGTGTGATTTAAGTTTGGGGGTGGGAATTAGAATTTTTAGGTTTTTAATTTTTGAGTCAATAAAATAAAATTTTCATTCTTTTTAAGTTAATATCCATAGTTCATTTTAAAAGTTAGAACAAATAGACATGGTGAAGGTTAATCCCACAGTCGAGTCTTTTCTATTTATCGTTACTTAGACACAAATTCATGAGTTATACTTTGAAAATTTGCACATTCACATCAACATGGTTGGTGGGGAGTGAGATTGAAACACTTACTTTTAGTCTAAGTTTAATTTTAATTTTTGTTCTAAGTAAAGCTAGTTCTTGTTATGAATAAAGTAATAATTGTTCCACCTGAGGCTTTGCCTAGTAAACGGGCCAGTCCTGCCTGATCAAGAGTAATTCTCATGTCAAACGGTAGAGTTTTGGCATGGGGCAAGGTGGTTAGTTGGTTTTGTAGACTTTTCAGCTCGAGTTAATAAGTCCTTAGGGGTGTTCTACACTTAGTGCCCTAAAGCCTTTGTGGTTTGGGAGTCATTGACCTAAAGCTCGCTACATGAGTTGGATCGAAAGCTTAAGTGAACTAACATTGCATGACCACTACTGTTACTGAAAAAAAAAAAAAAAAAAAAAAAAAAATTTGAAAAAAAAAAAAAAAGAGAAGAAAATTCGAAAAAGAGAAAAAAAAATATGTAAAGTTAGTACGTTTGGAATAAAGAAGGACAAGAAGTAAGGGTTTTAGTTGTCTCCTTAGCCATGTTGGTTCACTTTACACCAAAGGAAGTTCATGAATTCTTTTCTAATTGATTCTAAATGGCTTAGACTCTGTGGTGGGATTCGTTGGAACTTTTGGAAAGATGTTTTAATTTTTAACGTTTTCTATGGATTGCAACTTGAAGATGAAAATTTTGTCTTAGTTGAGTTTTAATAAAGTTTATAGCTTGTTAGGTTTTATATTTGTTTTGCTTGAGGACAAGCAAAAAGCTAAAAGGAAAAAAATTGATGTTGAGGCCATTATAAAGAACTACGGATCACTTACTCCAAACCAGTATAGTTATTCAGATGTGAAGAAAATGAGAGTCTCTTTCAGAGATACAATAGGTAATGGAGGATATGGCACAGTATACAAAGGAAAACTACCCAAAGGTAACGGAGAAGAGTTTATCAATGAACTAGCTAGCATTGGTAGAACTTCCCATGTCAATGTAGTCACCCTTTTCGGACATTGTTATGGAAGGGACAAAAGAGCTTTGATTTATGAATTCATGCTAAACGGATCTCTTGATAGTTTCATACATAAGCAAGGATATGATATTGAAAATTGTCACTTGGGGTGGAAGACATTATTAGAAATAGCGGTCAGTGTTATGTGAGGACTGGAGTATTTGCACCGTGGTTGCAACACGAGAATTTTGCATTTCGACATAAAGCCGCAAAACATTCTTAAGATTTTTGCCCGAAAATCGCTGATTTCGGTCTTGCAAAACTATGCAAAACCAAGGAGAGCATTGTGTCGATGTTGGGCACAAGAAGAACTGTAGGATACATCGCACTTGAAGTATTTAGTTGGAACTGCAGGATACATCGCACTTGAAGTATTTAGTTGGAACTTTAGAGAAGTCTCTCACAAGTCAGATGTGTACATCTATGGAATGCTGGTTCTCGAAATGGTTGGAGCAAGAAAGAATTTGGATTTCGAAGTGTCTCATACGAGTGAAATGTTTCCCCATTACATTTTGTTTGTACCATACTTGACCAATCTCGAAGCTACCAAGCACCGATCAACTTCATACCTTCAAGGATCCACTAAGGGGTTTATGCTGAGGCACCCCTGCAGAAGCACATGAGTTTCCTTCTAACTAGGAGGTCAATTACAACACAACACATGTCAACTTTAGAATAAAGCTCATAGAGTCCCACATCGACTGCGGACAAAAGCTGGAGACTCTCTTCAACTATAAAAAAAGACCGTTCTCCTACAATGAATCCTTAATGTCATTATTGTACTTAAACTAATAATTTGAACTCACTAATGATGATTATGCATGAACCTATGTATTTGTGTAAACCCTTCACTATTAATGAGAACTCCTCTACTCTGTTGATGTACCCAAACTTAGGGTGAACCACATACATCTTGTGTTTGCTTCCCTATCTTCATCGCTTTACATATTTATCCTCACTAGTGATTGGAGCAACCAAGCGAAGGTCACAAACTTGACACTTTATGTTGTTCCAAAGTCTTCACTGATTTTGTGCATTAACATTTGGCACCGTCTGTGGGAACGACACTTATTCCTACTCTCTCCAGCTTTGTTAAGCTAGTTTTTATCGTTCGTACACTCTCTTTTGATCATGCATCATTCTCCAACATGGGAAGCGAACGAAGCCACAGCACGCAGAACGATACCTCTTTGTGCTTAGTGTAAGACAACGAATGAAGGAAAGAAAGAAGTTTGCTCTTCAGGCTAAGGTCGAATAGCTTAAGGCTTAGAACAACAAGATAGCAATGAAGAATGAGATCCTTCAAGAACAGTATGAGAAACTTTTCGAGTTGCTCCATAAGGTTTGGCAGACTTAATCTTACAAGCCCATTGCCCTTGTCGATGGTAACCGTCACCCGTGTCCCCCCCCCCAACATGGAGGGTTATCAGTCTTCAACATGGATACTTCTAGTGAGGAACAAACTACCCATCAATGTGTTGGTCAATGTGAAACTTCTCTCAACCCAACTGCTTCGACCCGAAGCATGAGAAGTGGAGAGAGGCATTTCCTCACAGAAGAAGTGGAATAATGGAAGACTGTTTATCGCAACTGTCAAGACTTCTTGAGGCAGTGTCGAGAAAACCCTATCCACATAAGCTCAAGGATAAAAAAAACCCAAAGGTCATCGAAGGGCTCAGTCCCCTACCATAATGTAGGCCAGCCTTCATTCCGGGAAAAGAAAGACAAACCTTGGAGGAACAAGAAGGTGTAGGAGACTCGGAGGATTTCCAATGGGTACATCCTGGAAACGAGTATGGTGAATCTAGGGAAAGGCCACATGCCTTTGACCAAACTTCCCTACTTCCAAAGGATGAGGGAAACTTACAAAGAAGTGTTTTAATGGTGTCTGACTCCACTCAAGACCCCATTATCTTGCAGTTCTTCGAAGAAGTGAACAGGCTGAAGGCCGAGTGTCAGGCCAAAATACCTGACTGGAATCAGCCAAGGCTAGACCCTCTAACAAGTAGGATCCTTTGCACCCCTCTACAAGGAAAAACTAAACATAAACTTGGCTTACAATCGTATACTGGGATGAAAGATCCAATTGAGCATATCCACGTCTTTGAATCTACCATGGCATACCGAAGACACAATGATGAAGAACGATGTCTTATATTCCCCTCAACTTTCTCTGGTGGAGCTTTCAATTTGTATTGTCGTCTTTAACCTTGGCTCAACACATCTTTCAAGTTGATTGCTTACACTCCGCTGATAAGTTATACACTATTTGTCTGAAGTCGGAGGAGTCATTGTGTGAATATACTGGTCACTTTAGTCACAAGTACTCTCATTGCGCTGAGGCAGATGATAAAACAACACTTATTGCCTTCACGGTAAACATGCATGAATGCTTTTTCAAGTACATGATCAATGTTAACACTTGGAAGACTTACTCTGAGGTGATGATACAAGCTTACAATTATGCCTTTGCTGAGGCAATGACATACCAAGGGAACCCTCCTATGATTAACCCCTACCAACAAGTAGGAGTGAAAGTTAAGTTCTACCAAGTAAGAAGGTTTTGGCCATCTAGACACCCATTACATCCTCTTCTGCCTCACTTAGCTACTCGCTAAGTCACCAAACGTATTCTTCTATTGGCAAGAGAAATGATTTTTACTCTCAACAAGCTCATTACAACAAGAAGGATGAAGGTTCGTATCAAGACAACTAGGGGTGAAAGTATCTTTAACTATTATGACTATGGGGTCAAGCCTCACTCTTTCAAAATGAGGGACTAGGTGCTGAAGGAAATGATTTTACAAGAAGACATACGTGTCACAAATGTTTTGACCTTTAACTGTTTAAGATCTTTTGTAACACAAGTCATTCAACAAATATTTAATGAAGAGGGAATTCAAACAACTTCATCTGAGTCTTTTACATTCCTAGCATTGGAACACTTGGTCTATGTTGACCTACCTCTATACTCTAACTTAGAGCTTCAGCATGCGTATTTAACATAAAGTAAGTGAAACTAAGTGTTACAACCAACATGATTCACATATCCAAACAATGGATTTCTTCATCCATAGCAAAACATTCATAAGTATCACTCATGTCAATCAACATAAACTTCATACATTTCAACACATTCATACATAAGCCAACTGAGCTTCGAAGGGGTGTCAACATGCAATTTGCCATTCAACACTTGCTACAATGTACCCCAGTAACTTGCCCTTATTCTCACCAACCAGGTGACGAAAGAACTCACCTTCGTATCACCAACCAAGTAATGAAGAGTTCAATCCATACTCTAATATCCTTCGACAACTTGCCACTCTGTCCACCAACCAGGTGATGAAGGTACTCATCTTTGTATCACCAACTAGGTGATAAAGAGTACAACTAGTACTTTAAGAAACAATTTAGAGTTTCGGCAACTTGCCATTCTTCTTATCAACCAGGTTAGGAAGGAACTCACATTCGTATCACTAACCAGGTAATGAAGAGCACAACCGGTACTTTAATAAACAATGTTGAGATTCGGCAACTTGTCACTCTTCTTACCAACTGGGTGATGAAGGAACTCACCTTCATATCACCAACCAGATGGTGAAAGATACAACTAGTACTTTAATAAACATTTTAGCCTCAACAACTCACCACTTTTCATGAAGGAACTCACCTTCGTATCATCAACCAGGTGGTGGAAGATACAACTAATACTTTAATAAACATTTTTGCCTCGGCAATTCATCACTCTTCTCACCAAACAGATGATGAAAGAACTTACCTTCTTTTCACCAACTAGGGAAGAACAGTACATCATGCACCTGTTGATTCTTAGCATTTGTAAGCAGTCAAAATTTTCAAGCCTTACAACTCGAAACGGCATATACAAACTCAACAAAGCCTTCAACACTCTTGCTCAAGAGTGTGGAAGCAAAATCGTATTATATGGTTCAATAAACCTTCAACGGCTACAACACGTAGATTGTTTTCTACACTCTTGCTCCAAAGTGTGGAAGCATAATCGTATTATATGGTTTAATAAACCTCCCTCAACAGCTACAACACGTAGATTGTTTTCTACACTCTTACGCAAGAGTGTGGAAGCAAAATTGTATTATATGGTTTAAAAAACCTCAAACAACTACAACATGTAGAATGTCTTCCACACTCTTACTCAAGAGTAGGGAAACAAAACCTATTTATAGTGTTCCTCCGAACTTTCAACTACTACAACATGTAGATTGCATTCCACACTCTTGCTCAAAAGTGTGGAAGCAAAATCTATATATGTGGTCTCTTCCACATCTTCTTGTCCCTAGTTTAGAAAAAAAAAATTGCCAAAAAAACAAAATCTGTAAAAAAATTTATGCCAAAAAAAATCCGAAATTAATTAATTAATTAAATAATTGTTAATTATTAATTATGACATGTGGAGAAGGCCAACAAAGCTTCAACACATAAGAGATAACTACAACATGTAAATTGCATTCCACAATCTTGCTCAAGAGTGTGGAAGCAAAATCAATTTATGGAGTCCTATAAAAGGCTTCCCACACTTTGAAGGGAGGGAGTTTCCCAAACCCTTGAAGGGAGGGAGCTTCCCACACACTTGAAAGGAGGGAGCTTCCCACACTTTGATGGGAGGAAGCTTCCCACATTTTGAAAGGTTGAGCTTCCCACACCCTTGAAAGGAGGTAGCTTCCCACATTTTGAAGGAAGGAAGCTTCCCACACTTTGAAGAGAGGAAGCTTCCCATTTACTTGAAGGGAGAGAGCTTCCCACACCCAAGAAGGGAAGGAGCTTCCCACATTTTGAGGGAATGAAGCTTCCCACACTTTGAAGGGAGGAAGCTTCCCACACCCTTGAAAGGAGAGAGCTTCCCACATTTTGAGGGAATGAAGCTTCCCACATTTTGAGGGAAGGAAGCTTCCCACACTTTGAAGGGAGGAAACTTCCCACACCCTTGAAGGGAGAAAGCTTCCCACACCCTTGAAAGGAAAAAGCCTTCACACACTTGGAGAGAGGAAGCCTCCCACACCTTGAAATGAGGAAGCTTCACACTTTGCCTAACTACAAAAAATTCAAAAAGCCTTCCACACTCTTGCTCAAAAGTGTGGAAGCAAAATCTATTTATGTGGTGGTTTAAAAAAACTTCAACCAAAAAGCTTCACCAACAAAGCTTCAACCAAAAAGGCTTCGCCTATAAAGCTTCAACCAAAAAGCTTCACCTACAAAGTTTCAACAAAAAAGCGTCACCTACAAAGCTTCAACCAAAAAGTTTCACCTACAAAGCTTCAACCACTCAAGCTATGTTCCCAAAGGAAAAAGCTTCACCTACAAAGTTTCAACCAAAAATCTTCACCTACAAAACTTTAACCACTCAAGCTATATGCCCAAAGGAAAAAGCTTCAACAATTCAAGGTATGTACACAAAGGAAAAAGTTTCAACCACATTTTCTTTTCTCACCAAAAAGAAAGAAGGAATTGGACTTAAGAAAAAAAAAAAAAAAAAAAAAAAAAAAATATATATATATACTTGGGCTACTTTCAAAAAAAAAAAAAAACAAAAAAAACAAAAACAAAAAGAAGAAGAAGAAGAAGAAAAGGAGGAGAGAATTTTTGAAGTCTTTTTTCTAATGACTCAAGAATATCAAGTCACCTCCTTCTGCTATCCTCTTCACTTGGAAACTTGGGGGACTCCCACTATATGCTACTACACTTCGGTACTTAGAAGTTTCGTGATTACTTAGCGACTTAGATTTTTCAAGTCCCAAACCGAGAAGCTAACCTCACTCGGAAACTTAGGTGAGCATTATTTGTACCATACTTGATCAATCCTAAAACTACCAAGCACCGGTCAACTTCATACATTTAAGGATCCATTGAGGGGTTCATAATGAGGCACCTCTGTCGAAGCACAAGAGTTGTCCTCCAACCAAGAGGGCAATCACAGCACGACACATATCAATGTCAGAATAAAACTCATAGAGTCTCACATCGACCGAAACAAAAGCTGGAGACTCTCCTTAACTATAAAAAAAGACCATTCTCTTACAGTGAATCCCTAATGTCATTATTATACTTAACTAGTCATTAGAACTCAGTAATGATGATTATGCTTAAACCTATGTATTTGTGTAAACCCTTCACTATTAATGAGAACTCCTTTACTCCGTGGACATAGCCAAATTTAGGATGAACCACGTACATCTTGTGTTTGCTTCCCTATCTCTATCTTTTTACATATTTATCCTTACTAGTGACCGGAGCAACCGAACGAAGGTCACAAACTTGACAATTTACATTGTTCCAAAGTCTTCATTGATTTTGTGCATCAACATATTTACATTGTTCCAAAGTCTTCACTGATTTTGTGCATCAACACATTTATAAAGTTCTCGAGCTAGAGAACAATGAGAACGGTTTTAGGGCTATTAGTGAGGAGGAAAATGAAATAGCAAGAAAGATAGTGTTAATAAGTATGTGGTGCATTCAGACCATTCCATCTGATCAGCCATCGATGAGCAAAGTGGTGGAGATGTTGGAAGGACCCTTTCAATCATTGCAAATTGCACCCATGCCTTTCTTGTTTTCTCCTACAACAATTGCAAAAAACTCTATGAGTACATCCCAACTGTCTGATGAAACAAGCTAAGGCAACTAGTTTTGTTAGCAGCTCTCTGATAATTAGGAATTCCAGTTGAATTGTAAGAAAAGTTTGCTTTGTGAAATGAAAATTGTTTTCTTGAATCCTATAGAAATTATGAAAAATGTCTTCGTCTACACATTAAAAAATTAATGTCAGAAAAATGTCTTTGTTTGCTTCCTTTATTTGGTTGATTTGTTTTCTCATCATATAAGTCATCACATTCTAAGAGCCAAAAGTTTATCCCAATCCGGAATGTCCACGTGTCCATCCGAATCGTGATGTGCTGGCCGACACCCAAAGGGTGACGAAGTCATAAATTAAGGTTGATGTGTAAAAGTGAGGATAAATTTAAACTTTAAATAAATAAATCAGAGTCAACAGCGTGATTGGGTGGTAACCCTTATTACAAAACGTGAAGTTCAGAGCATTATGCAGAAAGATAAAAGTTGTCACATCCATAAAGGATAATTAATTAATACATAAGCAACCTACTTTGACCGAAGAAGAGTCAGCTACTTCCATTGAAACCTCATACTCCCACGAGCTCAATCTTTACGTCCTGAGGGGCGAAAAATAAGGGTGAGTGGGCCTAGGAAATAAAGTGTTTTGAAACCTTTTTGAAAACGTGAAACTCCTTGCTGTAAAATAAGTATATGATTTCCCAAAGTAATAATATAATAATAGGTAGTAGGGAACCCTGCAACATAATTAAGTTAAAGGATATAGGGTGCTACTACGAAATATCACATCAACAACTCAAAACACTGTCATAAAATCACAGTCATGAAAATTATTAAAAATCACGGCTATGAAATTCACTGCTCATTATCTATGTAGGTGCACAAGTCATATAGAAAATAGCTGCATGAACAGGTTGGGTGTAGGTTTTACGTTCTAGTACTACATCACGTGAAGCTGGCGCTATGCACATCACATACGAGCCCAAACAACAAACTTGGGGATAAGCTGGCACCTAACTCTGAATCCAAAGCAAATGTAAATAGTGCATGTGAACATACACGTGAAGCTAGTCCTTGGCCCAGGACAGTACAAGTAACTAATAAACACCGTGCACACATGTAACAACGAGCATATATAATGAATAAAGATGTCATGCCAGACTTTATACTCGCAGTTAATAAAAATATAAAGTGTAGAAAATCTAATAAGTAGATAAACATGGCATGTCACATCAATTATGTAAAGAAACAGTTATGCAAAAAATCACACACACACACACACATATTTAAAATCAAAAGGCCCACTCACTGATATGTCGTAGCTACCCAACCTATTTTTCCCACTGTACTCCACTCTTATATAGGAAATTACTATACTAATTTTGTTGTAGTTTTTCGTCGGATTTTCTAGGGAAAATTCAAACGCTTCGTTCAAAGCCATTTCAACCCAAATTTTGCCCATAATATATCAAAACGAAGCTTAGGACGAGAGGAATAAGATTATACCTATTTCAAGGCCAAAAGTTGGTCGGAGGTTGTCGGAAAATGACCTAAAAGTGATGGCCTGAGTTGGAGGTCTCCATTTTGGTCGGTTTCGAAGTGGATTTGGGCATGCAAGCTCAAACCAGTGGCCTAAGGGTCGTGGGAAGTCATCATATACCTTCAAACTCAACCACATCAACAAGGTTTCTTTGGGTTTAGCTTGGAAAAACCTACTACTCGCCAGAAAACATGGTGGGTTAGGAAATCATCTATGCATTCACCAAAACATGCATGCATGCATGAAACCTTGTTAGAACTTGAAGAAAACCTTGAGAAAGAAAGTCAAAGCTTACTGAGATAGAAGTGGTTTGGTTCGTCGGTTCCGTCGAGATACATAACGAAAAGTTCATATTTTTCCCAAGCTAGCCACAATCACAAGGTTTTGGATGAGTTGCCATAAGATGGAAAATATGAACAACTTTTTCTTTAACACAGAAAGCATGTAAAGGGTTTAGGGTTTAGCATGATACTATATATAAGAAACTGTTGCAATCCTATTGGATTAGGAATATGATTATGTAAATTCTAGTGTATATATGAGTATCTTGTATATTCCTATTAGGAGTTGATTACCTATTAAGAGATGTGATCTAAAAAGGTAAGGATTCTACCTATCCTACTACTATAAATAAAGGCATAATGGGGTGATACAAGACACACCTCATAATTAAATATCTCTCTTCTCTCTTGTTGCCACCGACCCCTCTCTCTCTGTCCTTTATACAGTTAAGTTAAATAGGCCTACAACACGTTATCAGCACACTCTTGCCAGAAACTAAGGAATTGAAGGATCGTAGGAGGAGGTTATCTTCTACAAATTCAAAGGCTTTCAATTGTTTTCTACCAATCAGGTTCTTCTAAAATAAATTAAGATATTTGAAAAAACCTTGAAGCATGAAAACATTCCTCATGATGCATGAACCCCCCATATTTATATTTTCCTTCCAATTATATATATCGTATATATGTTCATATATTTTGTCAATATATATAATTGTACGCATATATGCTATGTGGAATTGTGAGTTAAAGAATTGAAATTAATTTAGAAGCAATTAGGATTTTTAATCCTAGAATTCGAAAACAAAAAACAAAAATTTGAGATTTTTGCGGCATCGACGTAGCATCACCATACTGGCCTGAAGCTTAGTCGTGTGGCAACAGACATTGGGACGACGTCGCTCCGATGTCCTAGACCTTGAGCGTAGCCCTCTGGGCTTGCTGCCTCTCTCAGACTCAACCATGCCTCGACTTGGGTTAGCTGCCACACGGGCTTGCAGTCCCGGTCCAAACTCAACCCAAACCCGTATTCCAGAAGCATGCTGGGCCTATCCATAACACGAGCCTGAAGCCCTGGCCTGTCTGCAGCAGCTTTCTTGGCTTGTTGGACTGGTTCTTATGTCTGGTTTGGTACTGAAGTGCTTTTATAAAAAGTGGGTATTAAAAAAAAGCTAAGCTCAAAAAGTTGTTTGTTAAACACTTAGAAATAACTTATTTTCACAATAAGCTTTGAAAAAAAGCTGAAACAGCATAAATGTTGAATTATATGTTGATGTTGGATTATGATTTCTTGTTAAACGTTGGATTATATGTTTAAGATAAAGTTTATAAATATTTTTCTTTTAGAAATAAAGTATATGTACTAATTCACCATTATTTGTTAAGAAAATTAAATTAATGCCACATCTAGTATTATACTTTTTTTTATCATTTCATATAATCATAGCTATTTTACATAAAAGTTTACCAAACATTATAATACTGCCTTTTTTTTTTTTTCAAAAGCACTTTTACAAAAAAATTTACCAAATACTCTACTACTTTATTTCATATCTGCTTATTCTCACAGCACAACAAAAGCGGTTTTTTTTTTCAAAGCATTGTAATACCAAACCAGCCCTTAGTCTCAGCCAACGCCAACAACTTTTCTACTGGACTTAGCCTTAGCCACGGCCTGCAATACCATCAGCCAGCCCATGAGGATGGGTTTGTCCTTGCGGCTCACACCTGAAACCCAGCTACAGCAGGGGTTTCTTTGCACACTTGCATCTGACGCGGCCCACGAAATGCCAGCATTTACATGATTTAGGCTATTCCTAGCAGCTACCCGAGCCCATTAAACCTTATGGGCCTTGTCCTACTCACGACACCCATGCCCATCGTGTTTAGGCTATGGTTTTTCAAATCCAATGCTAATTTTTACATTCTAAATAATTTTAACCTGCATGTTATAATTATTTTTGTTTCTTTAATCGACCTTGAATGGTCTCAATCTATTGAATTAATTAAAGTGACCAACAGTCCACTAATGTGACAATTAATCCAAAATTATTAGCCTGAAGCTCACTTTTTGGCAATTAACGATTCAATAAATTATATCATCTCTTTAAACTGTTGACTATCTTTCGATGTCTCGAAGCACACACATTTGGGTTCTTGAAGCAATCCACAAATCCACTACACTTTATTGTATATTGTATTTTGTGTTCTTGCAGATACCCCTATATATGAACTAAACGTTCATAACTAAATCAAACCTGTAATTTTGAATTTAGTGCCTTTGAAACCCGAAGTTTTCATTCAAAACTTACCACATGAAACCTGTAGCTTTCATGCATAAATTAAACCAATACATGTCTATAAAATCATAATGTTCTACAATGTACGTCTATGGCTTTCCATATGACTAACCACATTTTGTTCTACCCTCTGTTTATGGACATGTCGAACTTGAACAAGCTCGATTTCACCGCTTTGGAAGTCTTCGGAAGAAACTACCTGAAGTGGGTTCAAAACTTGAAGCTCCATCTTACTATAAAGAGTTTTAGAGCTACCATCAAGGAGCCAACCGACGATGCAGTCTTTGACGAAGCTCAAAAGGCTACTACCTTGATCTTCATTTGAAGACACATCCATGATGCACTGTAGACCGAGTAACTCGCAGAGGAGGATCCTTGTACCCTCTGGCTAGCTTTAGCGGATCACTTTGATCACTAGAAAAACATCTTCTTGCCTGAAGCAAGACACGACTAGTAGCATTTACGCTTCCAAGATTTTAAGTCTATGAATGAATACAACTCTGAATTTTGCAGAATTCGATCACTGTTTAAGTTCTATAACAAGGATTTAATCGAACAGGATCTCCTGGAGAATACCTATTCAACCTTCAATGCCACCAATATTGTCCTGCAACAACAATATAAGGCACAAAAGTTTACGAAATTTATGGATTTGATATTTGTTTTACTTCTCGCTGAAAAGCAAAATCAGCTTTTGATGAAGAATTATCAAGCTCGACCTCCTGGCTCGCACGCTGAGCCTAAAGCACAAGCGATATCTTCTAGCAGCCACAACTGACTGAAATCCCGTCGTGGCCGTGGGAAAAAACGGCAAGCCCTACCACGGGCCCAAGTTCCACCAAACAGAGGCCCATCCAAGGGAGGAAACTTGACCCAGAAGCGTCAACCCCTTGCCCGGAAAGTCCTAAACTTTAGGAACAAGAGAAAAACTACCATTCAATCGGATTTCACTTAACTTGACAGGTGCTACTATTGTGGATCAAGAGATCATTGGTCACGCGTATGCTAAGTTACCGCTAAGGCCATTGCCAAGTATCATTCATGTCGCAAGTCCAACTTCGCGCATGTAACAATCCCCAAAACTGGTATTATAACTCTAGAGGTTTCAGATTTTCAGGAGGCATCCGCTTCTATGGAAGAATAAATTTTAGACATATTTTTGGGGTGTTATACCCCTAGTGGCTGAACCCACTAGGGGTGGCCGAACCCCTCTATTTTCTAGTTTTATGGTTTAATTTTTGAACAATTTTTCTAAGTCTTTGGAATTATTTGTTTGGTTTGGTTTGTTTTGAACTTTGGATATTATTTTATGGATATTATTTCTCGAATTGATTAATTGAATGAATGGAATTATATTTATGCATGTAACCGATTCAATTAATTTATTTCTAGGTATGACTAGTTAGGAAGTTAGTTGTCTAGTTGATAGTGCAACTACGCACACCATATTGCGTGAGAAACACTATTTTACTAACTTCGTACCTAAGAATGCACCTCTGACAACCCTCTCAGGTCCATCCAACCTGATAGAAAGATACGGAAAGGCCCGTATAATGTTATCCAATTGTACTGAATTAACCATTAAAGAACGTTGTTGAGTTTTAGAGACATTGGAGATAATCAATATCATGTTGAAGCCACTCAAGTGAATGGTTCTGAATTTCTTTGTATCACTTTTTATGAATATGGCCGAAAGCATATTCACGAGAAGTTGGAACATCTCTAGAGTAGGTTGTACATAACAACCATTCGAGTCATTGAGACACACCATGTGGCCGACCCTATTCCTGGGTTCTAAGACACTCTCCTGCTTTGGCAGGATCGAATAGGACGCCCTGGACGAGATATGATGCGCTGTATCCTCAAAGCATCTCATGGGCATCACTTGAAATCTTATCCTCCCAGCCTGGGGAAGTTGAACATTCAACCCTCAGTTACAAAGATTATTCACGACCCCCTAAATTTCTTCAAAGGATTAAAGAGGATATTTGTGGACCTATCCAACTAACGTGCAGACCATTTAGATACTTTATGGTGTTGGTTGATGCATCGACACGATGGTTATATATCTACTTATTGTCCACACGCAATGTTGCATTTGCGAAACTTTTAGCACAAATTATTAAGCTTAGGGCTCACCACCTTAATTATCCGATCAAGTTGATTAGATTGGATAATGTTGGAGAATTTATGTCACAGACCTTTGACGATTATTGCATGTCTGTTGGGATAAAAGTTAAACATCATGTACCCCATGTTCACACCCAAAACGGCCTGGCACACCTCACCTCAGTCTGAAACTGAAGTGCGATGCATTCTAAATCTTCAAAGCATTGCTCAAAGCATGCCGGATGCTTTTACTGATCTAGCAAAGATGACGAGATCACATATACCTACTGCAAACACACATGCAAGGATGGACGTACTGATCGTATGCTATAACACCACCGTGAAAGGCCGAACCGTCTTCAAGGGTGGGGCAGCCGTACCTTCTACATGAAAAGGTACAATGGTGGCTAGCCAATCATCTGCTCCTACCTTGAAGTGTGGCAGGCCTTCTGTGTCATATCCCGGCCCGAGCCCCCACCATAACCCGGGCCCACTCCACCACCGTAGCACGATATTGTCCGCTTTGGGCCCCGACCACGCCCTCATGATTTTGTTTCTGGGAACTCACACGAGAATTTCCCAGTGGGTCACCCATTATGGGAGTGCTCTCGCGCGCTACTCGCTTAACATCGGAGTTCCTACGGAACCCAAAGCCAATGAGCTTCTAAAAGGCCTCGTGCTAGGTAGGGATGAGAATATACATATAAGGATCACTCCCATGGGTGATGTAGGATCTTAGAGGTGGTAGATTTTCTGGGGGTCCTAGATTCCAGAGACAAGGGGATGCTAATAGAGGAAAGGCTCTGTTGTGCCACAAATGTAACAATAGACATTTTGGGGAGTATAGGTGGGGCATCAGTGGATGATTACTAATGGACAGTGCATTTCGTGAAAGTTTTGCGGAGAAATCACTCGGTGGAAAATGATACTTAGGAGACAGATGACCGAATGAGAGAAATGTTTCCACACTTGTTTTATGATTACTAGTGGTTTGTATTTATTGTGTGAATTTCGAGGAAGAAATTTTCTTAAGAGGGGTAGGTTGTGACAACCCGTCCTGAAACATAATCTTTTATCTTTGCTAGCGTGGAATGACGATTTTGCCCTTGGACGATTGTGGGTGTCGTGGGTGATATGTTTTGGCTGTGGTCCAATTCCTAACTTTCCTATACTTTTGGAACTACTTAGGACTTAGGTTTTATTTTCTTTTGTTTTTGTTGGCTGTCATCTGGACCACACACACCCATACCTTTACCCGTTGACCCTCTCTCTCTCCTTCCCTCTCGGATTCCTTTCCATTTCGGTACAATTGTACGGAAAACTTCTTAAACCACTTGAGCATTCACGGATCAAGGTTTTGGAAGCCATCTTCATGTTCTTTGTGAGCTTAGGAACACATCTATACCATTTTTAGAACGTGAACCTTCGAAAACCCGAGAACCCAAAAATCCCATATTTTGAGCATTGTTCATGTGATCATGATCGTGGAATTTTCAAGGAGTTTTGAGGTCCTAAGAAGCTTTAGAACATCTTCATGAAGCTCGAGGAAGAAAGTTGGAGTGTTTTAGACGTCGAGAAGCTTAGTTTTGGAGAGTTGCAGTGGTGGCCGGATTATCGTGGGTTTTTTCCGACGAGATCCCTTTGGATTTAGGTCCTAAAAGTGGTAAGGTTTTGTTCTACTCATTGTAAGCTTCATTTTGGCACAAATTTCATGGATTTTGGTTAAGAATTAAGAAACATATGAAGTTTTAAAGTTTTTCAAAAATCGGCGAAAATTCAAGTTGCAGATGGCAGCGTTGACGGCGGTGACCGGCGAGACTCGCCGGAGAAGGAAACGAATATTCCGTCAAAGTTAACGGAATATTCTAACGGTGTTAGGTAACGCTGTTAATTTCTATTAAGGTTTTAATGGAATATTCCTAACGGCAGTTAAGTTTCCATCAGGGTTGGCGGCGCGTGGGGGTGCGTCTGGCCGTGCCTTGGCCAGCGTGTGGCGGCAGGTGGGTGGTCGGAAAATTTTCTTAAAAATAAAGGGATGTTTGTGGTGTTGAGTAGATCACGTTGGTATATTCAAACACCTCATTTGAGCAATGTATGAGAAGTTATTAGCTAGTTTCGTTTATGTGCTTTAAATTAATGTTTATATAGTTACTTCGCATATAGGTGAGATCTATCCTCAGGACGAGCGCAGCCAATCGAGGCTTGGGGGCTACGACCCTTCCACATACCAGTGAGTGGGCTTTTGGTTTTCCTTATATACCTATATACTTGAGATTTTTCCCAGAAAATCGATTTAAATGAAATTATGTTTGAAATGCCATGAATATTGATTTATGCTAAGACTATGAATTTGTATGATATGTGCATATTGTGATTTGACGCGGTGGACGCTCAGGCAAGTACCAAGTGAGTTGTAGACTATTTATGTGAATTGATGATTATGTGAGATGTGTTAAGAGCTCATAAACCTGCACCCCGGTGTTAGTGCTCCTGCCCTTGGTTAGGGCAAAGTCCTTCACGTGATGTTCACCTCCCGTACCATACGCTCACCTTGGATCCAAGTTATATACACAGTCCTGTCATACAGACCACTATAGGTGGTTCTGCCTCGTAGGTGACCCGTGATTATTTGCACAGTCTTCACGTGATCGTAACACTTGAGTTTATTTATTTACACCCAATCCTGTCGTACAGACCACTTTAGGTGGTTCCGACTCGTGTGCATGTATATTTGATGAGATGTGGATTTGAGTCGTACAGGTCACGTTAGGTGACTCCGGCTAGATGGATGAGCTCTAGATTCAGCCATATAGGTCACGTTAGGTGACTCCGGCTGACATATTATTTGCATTTATTTATATCACCTGGCTTACATATTTTATTGTTGTGATATTCGACATGGCATATTTGTGAATTTTATTATTCTGAGCATGGTTGTGGTATATATATATATATATTCTATTTTCTGGGAAATTATATAGGTTTTATGGCGAGAGGTTACTATCTTTGGTACTTGAAATGGTTTTGAAAAGCTTTGTTTTTGCCCACTCACACTTTCTGTTTTGTACCCCTCCATGTTCTAGTTAGGAGTGTTTTTTGGTGGCTTGCGAGGAATCCACGGTTGTTTTGACAGATTATCACTTGTAGGTTTACCTTTGGTGTTGTATAATTAGTAATCGTCCTGCTGAACTGCACTTAGACTACTTATGCTCTGGTTCTGAATTCACACTTATTTTGTCTTGCACCTTATCTTATCTAGTGCTCTAGTTAGTTGGGTTTTTATTTATTCGCATTTCTTATATTAATATTGTTTCCGCACTGTGCACATGGCTACGTCACTTTCACGTGACGACCAGCACGCCCTAATTTTGGTCGAGGTGTGTCATCCTGGTTCAAAAGATTTACAATCCCAGAAGAGGAAAACGACACAAACTAGTGACTCAAGTCTAAGTCCGATCATTGCTTACTCATCTGTTCTAACACATAAGGTTATTCTAGATTACGGTGATGTTTTAGATGAGACATGCTGGCCCCCCAAGAATCGTGAGATTTTGGTCCATTACGCAGTATTGGATGAGGTTTGGAATCAGAATGAGCTGATTGTCGATGATGCATTCGTGTATACCTTTGCTTCCGACATCATGCTTAGCAATGACATTGAACCATAATCCGTTGATGAATATTGACATAGAACAGATTGGTCAAACTGGAAACAAGCAATCCAAGTCGAACTCGATTCACTCACGAAAGGAAAGGTGTTCGAGCTTTAGCTTCTACTCTACCATATGTGAAGCCTATGGGCTACAAGTGGGTTTTCATGAGGAAACGTAATGAGAAGAATGAAATAGTGCAATACAAAGCACACCTCGTAGCGCAAGGCTTCTCTCAACACCCTGAAATTGATTACGAGGAGATGTACTCTCCCGTAATTGACGTCATAACGTTCTGCTACCTTATCAGTTTGGTAGTTTTCGAAAAACTGAATATGTAGCTTATGGACATGGTAACTGCGTATCTCTATGAGGATCTAGATACATAAATGTACATGAAAGTTCCAGAAAGACTTCCATTGACCGGTTCAAATAGTTCTAGACCACGAAACACTTTCATGATTAGATTGAGGAGGTCACTCTACGGATTGAAGCAATTTGGGCGAATGTGGTATAACCGTTTAAGTGAGTATTTGACAAGTCAGGGTTATGTGAACAATGAACTATGTCCATAAGTGTTTATTAAGAAGTCATATTCCAGAATTACAATCTTTGTAGTTTATGTTGACGACACGAACCTCATTGGAACTCCTGCAGAGCTTGAGGAAATTGCCACACACTTGAAATCAGAATTTGAGATGAAAGATCTTTGGAAAACTTGATATTGTCTCGGCTCGGAAATTGAGCATTGTTTGGATGGAATCCTAGTACATCAATTGAACTACACCCAGAAGGTATTATGGCGTTTTAATTAGGATAAAGCGAAGCCTTCGAGTACTCATATGGTTATTCGAACTCTAGATGCTAAACGAGATCTCTTCCATCCAAAGGAGGATGAGGAAGAGATTTTGGAGCTTAAAGTTCCATACCTAAATGCAATTAATGCTTTATTATACTTGGCTTAATACCCTAGACCCGACATCTCATTCGCTGTTAATCTTTTTGGTTAGATACAGCAATGCGCCTACACGCAGACACTAGAATGGTGTTAAAAGACATTTTCCGCTACCTCAAAGGTACAACGGATTTGGGCTTGTTTTACACCCACGAATCCTCGATAAGAGCCGTTGTCCCCCTCGGTCCTCAGGTTGATTCCTGCCTCGTTGGTTATGCAGATGCTAGTTATCTGTCTGACCCACATTAGGCACGTTCTCAAACGGGCTATGTCTTTACCGTTGGAGACACCGCTATATCTTGGAGCTCTACTAAGTAAACGCTAGTTGCGACGTCTTCAAACCATGTTGAGATTCTCACCCTACATGAAGCCTCACAAGAATTCTTTTAGCTTAAAGCTATTGTGGAACATATACGAAGCACTAGTGGTCTTTCTTCCGTCGTTAACCTTCCTACGACGATCTTTGAAGACAATGCAGCATGTATTGAGCAATTAAAGAAGGGATACATCAAGGAAGACAACACCAAGCACATAGCGCTGAAGTTATTTTATTCTCACCAGTAACAACAACATCAGAACATTGAAGTCAAGCAAATCTGTTCCCAGGACAACATGGCCGATCTTTTCACGAAGTCATTACCCAACTCTACTTTTCAAAAGCTTGTCCAAGGAATCAGTATGCGTAAATTATCTGAATTGAATTGCTTGTAGTCTTATTTGTAAGTTATGTCTAACTCAGGGGGAGTATCCTGAAACATACACACTTGATCTTGATGTACTCTTTTTCCTACGATTTAGAGCATTTTTCCCACTAGGTTTTTGGTACCTAACGTGGTTTTAACGAGGCACTCGTCCTGTGATGATCATACTCCATTGAGTTCACTACTTTCCTCCTGTTTGACATTTGTTTAAGACATTCTACATACTTCTCACTTTTCTCCTTAGTCTATAGGTTTTCCCCATGCCTTGGGCTTTACCATAGCGAGGTTTTGTGAGTTTTACTACCAATGCATACTTACTTACTTGTGTTTGAGACTCGTGTTCACCCGTTATGCCGACGACTTCATCAACTGTTCTACCTCATCTGCTAAAGATTTGATGCGACATTTTGTTTGAGTATTTACACACTCAAGGAGGAGTGTTGCAGTCCTATTGGATTAGGAATGTGATTGTGTAAATCCTATTGTATCTAGAAGTATCTTGTATATTCCTATTAGGAGTTGATTACTTATTAAGAGATGTAATCCTTAAAAAGTAAGGATTATATCTATTTTACTACTATAAATAAAGACATATTGGGAAGACACACCTCATAATTAAATCTCTCTCTTCTCTCTTGTTGTCGCCGACCCCTCTCCCTCTCTGTTCTTTATACAGTTCAGTCAAATAGGCCTACAACAGAAACATGTTTCATTATGATTCTGTTTAATAAAGTACACCAACTAGCTAGTCTAGTGATACTTTTCTTCTTAATTTTGGAAGAGGTACGTTATCCGATCTCCCTCATCCATGGTAGATCTGGCTTGAGTTTGACTGCGCCATTGATACCCACGAACAGTAGTTTATGTGGAAAAACTAAAAAAGTTTCCTTAAACAATTTTTAGTTTGATTAATTTGATTAATTTTTCGCATGTATGACTTTAAAATGATTATTATGATTCAGATGAATTTTACTACATGTGTTTGGTCAGTTTTGCTGAATATTCATTTATTACAATTGGGTGGGCACATGAATTTTATGGAATGGGGATCCTCTAATTGTATCCGTTCATCATATATCGTACGGTCAAAAATTATTTTAAATATTTTTATTTAAAATTGAACATAAATAGTACCTAATAAAAATTGGTCGCATGATATACGATGAACGAACACGATTGAAGAATCCCCAGAATCCTCACGAAGAGGATCCTCATTCAATTTTATGGACAATAAATTGGATGACCTACGGGAAGCTTCCATATCAATTTATCAACACACAAGAGCCCACCTAACCTGAAAATCTTTTAATTATATATTATTAGGGAACTGTTATTAGCACTACAAAAATATTAATCTACACTTCTCATAAGTGTATTTTTCTTTCTAATTGTAGAAAGTTTGAAGTGCCAATAACAGTTCCTTATCATTAATTCATTGAATGATTCTAGGTCCTAAACTTGAAAAGTGGTCCTAAACCCACAACCATGTAAAAAAAGAGACAAAAAAATTAAACAAAATTTGCAAATAAATATGTCACTAACAAGAAATAAGTACGTTAATCAACCCTTATTAACAATTCAATCATCAACATCAACATCAACATCCACATCCACATCATTTAGTTTATAAAATTTAGTTTAAAATTTTGATCTTCCAAGCATTACCCATTTAGAATTTTCTCACCTTGCAAACCCAACAGTCACGGAAAGAAATTAAAGAATCCTATTTCAAATTTGCTCTTTGTTAACCTAGAAGTCAGCCTAATTTTTCTGGAGGTTTTTTTTATTTGGAAAATATGATATTATCTACACTAAGGAGTAGGGGATGGGTTGAGCCTCATAATGAACAAGCAATAATGTGATTCAAACTCGCTTTTGGCGAAAATTGAACTTAAGACCTCTCACTTAAAAGTGAAGAGGAATACAACTAGACTATAGTATTAAGTGGTTATTCTGAAGTATTTTAAACTTTGAAATGTCAAATAGAAAAGTTAATAGAGTTATCTCTCAATAAGTTAGAAGACATATGTCAAAATATTAGTAAAGAGACACATAGGAGACATTAAAAAATAAAAATAAATAAAAAAATAAAAATAAAAATAAATAAAAAAATAAAAAAGAAGAGGGATAACAGACATGGAGCCACCTGGAGTCCGCCCTAAAAGTCTTTTAATTATATGCCATTAACTCGTGTAATGTTTCAAAGGTCCTAAAACTTCAAAAGATGCCCAAATCCCGCAATCAGGGGAAGAAAAAAAAAGTGAAGAATCCTATTTACAATTTTCTCATCTTGTAAACCCAACAGCCACAGAAAGAAAGTAAAGAATCATTTCGGATTTGCTCAACTTGTTAACCTAAATTTCGGTCGGATTTGTCATATGATATTATGATCTAGTGATATATTTTTTTACTTATAAATAAGAGATCTCAGATTCAATTCTCGCCAAAAACAAATATGAATCACATTATTGTTAGTCCATTATAAGGCTAAATTTACTCCCTCCTTTTAGCGTAGATAATATCATTTGTTCAATAAATAAAAAAACATCAAATCGGTTGGATTATTTTGGATTTTTTTTTTTTTTTTTTTTTTTTTAAACTTTGAAATGTCAAATAGAAAATTTAATAGAGTTATCTCTCAATTAAGTTAGAATATATGCGTGAAAAGAGACATACACAAGGAGACAACAGACCTGGAGCCAACTGGAGGCCACCCTGGAAGCCTTTATGCCATTAACACGTTAAATGTTTCAAAGGTCCTACACTTGAAAAGTTGCCCTAAACCCACGACCACGGAAATGTATTTTGAATAGCCTCACCTTGTGAACCCAACTTCCACGGAAAGAAAGTGAAGAATGCTTTTCGATTTGACCAACTTGTCAGCATAAAAGTCGGTCTGATTATTTTTGGAATTTTTTTTTTCAACTTTATTACAGTTTAGTAATATTTTTTTTCGTTTATAAATGAAAGATCTTAAGTTCGATTCTCGTCAAAATCAAATTTGACCACATATTCCTAGCGCACTGTGAGGTTTAGTCCATTATGAGTTTTAGCCCACTCCCCCACCTTCTCAGCGCAAAGAATATCGTTTGTTCAAAAAAAAAAAATTATCAAATAGAAAAAGGCTTTTTTCTGTTAGCACCCCCACATTAAAATTAAATATTAAATGACTCATTTGCCTTAATATGCAATAATTATTGCGACCTCATATGGTTATAAAAAATTCTAAATACACCTCAAATCACACATCCCATGATTATTATCTTCTTCAACTCACAAAACTGCTTTCACTCTCAATTGTAAAACAAAATCATAACCAATGAAACTACAAAAACGTTGACCGAAAAAAAAATATATATTCATAAGAGAATCTTAATCCAAAACCAAACATACTTCACATTGATAATTGATATTAATCAATTAACCCAACTTTTGTCCCCATTTTCATACTCCTCCTTCGGCAATTTCCATCTTTCTGAACCTAATTCCTCCAATCAAATCAATTAACCTCTTAATTAGTCTGATAGGTTGGTTGTGCGGCTAAGAGAAGCAATACAAAGGCCCTCATCTGCAAACCTTGTTTCAAGGATATCTGGTTTCCCACCTATTTTCGAGGAGAGTAAATTACATTCCGGTGAATATTTAGAAAAAGTGAGCTCCGAAAGATTGTCCCTTTCTTTCGCGTTTCTTTCACAGTTCGGAGCATTGTCCCGCTTATCCTGGGTTGAAGTCTAAACAAAAAGAAATGGAGGAACTGAAGCACTGTCTTTCCTTTAAATGTTGTGACCTCAAGTTTTTAACCAACGCAATGCTACTTCTTTAATCAACATTTGGCATGGCATGAAAGAAGAAGAAGAAGAACAATTGTGGTTGGTTCTTGTTGGAGAAGGTGGTGGGGCGGTGGGTTAAAAAAAAATATTTTAAAAGGTAATGTTAGAGAGACTAAATTTGTAGACTAAAATTACAAACTAGATGATATGTTATCAATAAGAATTAAGTACGTTAATCAACGTTTAAGTGATAATCTAATCATCAACTTTAATGTCATTTAGTTTACAAATTATATAGTCTCCCTAGCATTATCTATAAATATAAATAGTGTGGGGGTGTGTATAGAAAATGTTGGGTGTATGTTGAGGTGTGGGGTGTGAGGGTATTATGAAAAGGTATATGGAGTGTATTAGATAAATTTTACTTAAAGTAGCAAATGTGGAGTGTATTAAGTATGTCAGATATATTCAACAATATGTGAAGTGTTAATAAAACAAGTCATAGAAAAAAGTTAACATAGTTATCAGTAAATTAAGTTGGAGGATATGTGCCAATATTAGCAAAAAGACAGAAAAAAGACATGTACAAGGCCAGCAGACCTGGAGTCACTTGGAGCCCACCCTGAAGCTCTTTTAATTGTATGCCAGTGATCACAAACCCTTAATTTCCTAGTTGAAATAAATTATCCTGAGCTGGAATGCTTCCCTCTTTCTATTTAACTTGGTCTTACTTTGTCCCTCACCTCACCTTCCTAAAATCATGCATTCCCTTCTGCTTCGGTCTTTGTTTCCTTTCCTTTTGGTCACTTCCTTTATCTCAATCAACTTTGAGTTATGTTTGTGTCAACCCTACTCAATCTGCAGCAAAGCTATTAGCTGTGGCGGAATCAGAGACATCTCGTACCCCTTTTGGGGTGTAAACAGACCCAAGTACTGTGGCCAACCTGGGTTCGAGCTCCGATGCCTAGATGATGTCCCGGTGATCAACATGTCGAATATCAACTACAGAATTCTCGAAATGAACTCAAGTAGTCCTCGGACTATTAAAGTTGCTAGGCAGGACTATTGGAAAACTCTCTGTCCTTCGAGTTTTGCTAACACCAGGATCAACTTCTCTCTGTTTAATTATAGTTCCGGTCTTACGAACGTGACATTTTACTACGGGTGCGAGGTGGATGTTCCGAGAGTTTATTATAGTTCCGATATATGCAATGTAAACAACGGATCTGATCAAGTTGACACCCGCCTCTGTAAAGTCAATGTCACTGTTCCAATTTTTAGTACAGCTGATTTCGAAGGCAATCCAACGACTCTCCAGGACGCGATAGACGGTGGTTTTAAATTGGAAATTAAGATTGATAATGATCAATGCAATAGTTGTGAGCGATCAGGAGGTCGCTGTGGGCTTAACACGACGACTGGTGGATTCACTTGCTATTGCAAAAATCAGGCGTCTGCAACCACATGCAATTCAACTTCAACTGAACCATCAGGTACGTTATGTATGCCCCTAACATGTTATTCTGAAATGATTTCTATGGATCACTTTTTCTTTTCATACACACCCATCTATATTTTTAGCAGATCGGGATTGTCAATAAAAAAATGGCATACTGAAACCCGAACCTATCCGAAAACCTACACATAACCGAAATTTCGATTTTCCAAAAATTTTGTATTTCGATACAATTCGGGGCTATGTCTTCAACCCAAATTGTTGGGTTTTTTTTATATTTTTTTTATTTTGGATTTTGGGCTGAAATTTAGTCTGCTTATTATTTTGGGAAAGTGTAACAAATTGAAGACCAGTTTCAAATTTCAAATCCAATTCATAATTTTATACCAATTCATACTAAAGCCAAATTTATACTTCTATAGTACTATGAAACTACTTAAATTTCAAACCTAAAAGCAAAAAATTAGGATACAAACCAAAATTCCAAATGAATTTTACTTAAGTTACAAACCAAAAGCAAAAAAATTAAGCTGAAGTTCATGAAGATTGCGCCCTTTTCCCTTGTTGATGGTTGACCATTTTCCCTTGTTGATGGTTGACACCTTCCCCTTGTTGTAATGCTCTTGCAATGGATGGTCGTAGAGGTAGTGATTAGAGGTGTGCACGGGTCGGTCTGGGCCCAAAATTGAAGGAACTGGACCGAACCCGTTTGTTAATAACACGGGGCAGGGCGGGGTGGGTTTTGGATTTTTCAAAATGAGATTTGGACCTAACCCGGTCGTTTTGAAACGGGCTGGTTCTTACAATAGCGAGGTAACCCAAGAAGAACAAAGAGGCTGCTTATGGAGATTGACTGACCCCCAACGACTCATCGGCGCTACCAGTTGATAACAAGCAACTCGACTGCTACAACCACTACAACACCACCGACGACTACGTCTACAACGACGTCGCTTCCTCATGCCTCTCCTACCTCACATTCCGCTCCCTCCCTCATTTCTACAACTCTCCTTTCTCCATCACCTACCTTATCAACTCCTTCCCCACCCAGATCGCATCCACCAACAACGTGTCCAACGTCGGCCCCATCCCCACCGACACTCCGGTCATCGTCCCCGTCAACTGCTCCTGCTTTTCCAACAATAATTACAGTTAGACAACCAAGCCCCTCATGCATAAACACTCAACGGCCAGTTAATAAACGGACGAAGCTAAGAGAATTCAAGATCAAGGTCGAGATGCGTCAGGATTTGGAGGCCGCTGTGAATCAACCTCCATGACGCTCTTGAGCTTGGGAGCATATAGAGAGTAAATAACAGCCTGCCGCTTGGCAACCTCCAGCTCCATCTGAGACTGCAGCGGAAATGGCAGACGAGTCTGAAAGGTTCCGATTCTGACGAAACGCGTCGACGACTCTACGTTTCGTGTACTCCCTTATGTTTTAGTCGGTGAATTTGCGAGCCACTCGGAGAGAAGAGTAGAACATCGTGAGCACCTTAGCCCGAGAAAGAACTTCGGCCGCTGCACTCATGGCGGTTGTTATAGCTCCTCCTCTGAGTTTTCTTGAGAGCAAAAGAAAAGGCGAGAGAGACTTAGAGAAAGTTTATGATCGAAGTCAGGATTTCTCTAGAAGTCTGGAGAATTCTACATAACCTAAGAAATAAACGGTGGAGATTTAATCTCCCTATAATGAACGGTGGAAATGGTTGGGGCTGGGGGCCCGTTTTCTCTTAAATTTGTACTCGTCCCGCCCCACTAATTAAATGGGCCTGTATCGCCCCGCCCCATTTTGAATTTACAATATATGTACCTACCTCGTACTCGCCCCAATCTGCGAGTCTAAGACCCATTTGCCCTGCCCTAGTAGTGATTAGTGTTGTTGAACTTGAACTTGATGTGGTGGAAGAGGTGGGCATTTCTTCTCCTTGAGTTGGATTCTCCTCACCTCCTAAAGTAGGCGTCCCTAAAACAATAAACTCTCAAATTATTTTGATAATTCAATACATAGAATAATAAATACTCAAGTGTTGATTAACGTGCTTATTTCTTAGTAGTGACACATCATTTAATTAGCAAATTTAGTCTACTTAGGATTACTCTCTATTCTAAAACAATTTCTATAGATCATTTTTCTGCCCATACACACTTATCTTTATTTCTAGAGGATCAGGATCCTGAATCGAAAATGGCATACTGAATCTCGAACCGATCCTTTTCAAGATGGAATTCCGAAAATCGAAACCGAACCGAAATTTCGGTATTCCCAAAAAATTTCGGTATTTTGATACAGTTGGGACTGCGCCTTTAGCCCAAATTGTTGGGTTTATTTTTTGTTTTTGGGGATTTTGGGCTGAAATTTGGTCATCCCAATTTTTTTGGAAAGTGTAAAAAATTGAAGGGATGGCAATTCTAATCGTTAAACCTGATAACCGTGGATAACCGTCCGAATAGATTGGATTTTGGTACAAAAATTCGGGTATATTTGGGTATGGGGAAAGACTGTGAATATTATTCAGTTATGGTTTTGGATATAATTATAAGGGTCATCAATCCATATCCGTCCCGAAATCTGAACCAAGTTATATATATAAATAATATATATATGTATATTTATTATTCATCGAATCCATTACCTTGAGAATACAAAAATTGCATTGTGTGAGTTGCATTTTGTGGGAAAGTTCAAAAGTTTTGATATGAATCAATCTATGAGAATTCAATGGTACTTATAGGATTTCAAAGATAACATTATCAATGTTCAGCTTTAATTTTTAATGTCCACAAGATCCATTCATTAAATCATTTTATACATCAAATATTTAATTACGAATTAATATTTACTAAATTATCATACGTCAATTGAACGAATATATTTTTCATATTGACGAAGATGGATATAACCGTTAACCAATGGAGAATCCGTTACCTGATGGGTATGGTTATAAAACCCGATGGTTAATTTGTGATTATGGATATAGTTAATTTTCATGGTTATGCGAATGGATATAGCATTTCAGTCCCTAAACTGAACCGTTGTCATCCCTAAATTGAAACCTAGTTTCAAATTTCAATTCCTATTCATAATTTCATACCAATTCATACTAAAGCCAAATTTATACTTCTATAGTATTATCTAACTACTTATAATGCATACAATCAAATGAAATAAGTTATGTTACAAACTCAAAAGCCAAATATTAGGGTACAAACCAAAATTCCAAATGAATTTAACTTAAGTTACAAACCAAAAGCAAAAAGTTAAGCTTAAGTTCATGAAGATTGCCCGTTTCGGCCTTTGCCCTTGTTGATGGTTGAACCTTTCCCCTTGTTGTTGATGGTTAACTTCTGCCCCTTATTGTAGTGCTCTTAAAATGGGTGGTCATGGAGGTAGTGATTGGTGTTGTTGAACTTGAACTTGAGGTAGTGAAGGAGGGGACATTTCTTCTCCTTGAGTTGGATTTTCCTCACCTCCCAAATTAGGTGTCCCTAAAACAATAAACCTCAAATTATTGGGAAAAATTAAAGTATAGAATAATAAATACAAAGAAAATAAAAACATAAAATTAAATACTTCACTTACTCTTCTCTAAGTCTTCAAGTTCCTTGTCATGTGAGTTCATCGATTGTAGGCTCCTTCTAGAAACAAATGTTGGATAAAAATCAACAATCAATGATAATTTATATATGCTAATAAATAATAAATGTGAAAAGATAAATTAACAGAGTATGAACAAAACAAAAAAAATGTTAAACAGACAACTTGAAGATCGAGGCTTGCGTATTGCAACAGAAATTTCGTCCCTTCTCAGTGCTTGTAGTTCTACGAATGTCTGCTTCACCAGGATTCAACGATCAAAGTCAGAATTCCAGCACCGGAAAACTTGACTTCTAGCGAATTTTGATGTGATTCTCTCAGTAAGAATGTTTAGGATTGTAGAAGAAGAATTTGATTTTTCTGTATTCTAAATGCCATGCAGATGGATGTATATATATTAGGTTTATACCTGTTCACAACATGTATGAGAATGGGGTGTGTTTGTTAGAAGACATCTTTCTCAAAAGGGTGCTTTGCTCTGCGTTCTTTCATCACTTCAGACTTCATCTGAAAAGATGAATCTGTTGATATATATATATATATATATATATATATATATATATATATATATTAATTATCAATTAATTAGTACACCCCAAAGCCCAACCCTAAGGTTGAGCCCAATTTCATTCTACATGGTCCATCACTCCAATTACTATTTATAAGGGACAAAACCTTATAAAGTGAGAGAACCTTTTGGCAGTGACCAATGTGGGACAATGAAATTTCTACTCAAAATTTCCTAATCCAATGACTAGTACACACTAAAGCCTCAACCATTGTAGGTGTTAATGATCAATGCTGCAGTTGTGAGGAATCATGTGATAGGTGTGGGCTTAACACGACGAGCAGTGGATTCGCTTGCTTTTGCCAAGACCAATCGTACGCAACCATATGTGATTCAACTTCAATTGAACCATTAGGTATGTTATGTATCCCCTAACATGTTATTCTGAAATGATTTATATGGATCATTTTTTCTCCTCATACGCACCCATCTTTATTTCTAGGGGATAAGGATCCTCAATCGAAAATGGCATACTGAATCTCGAACCGATCCCTTTTGAGACGAGATTTCGAAAACCGAAATTTCAATATTCTCGAAAATTTTTAGTATTTTGATACATTTCAGGATTGGACCTTTAGCCCAAATTGTAAGGTTTTTTTTTCTTTTTTTTATTTTTTTATTTTTTGATTTTTAAATTCTGGATTTTGGGCTAAACTTTGTTCAACCCAATTTTTTGGGAAAGAGTAACAAATTGAAGCCTAGTTTCAAATTTCAATTCCTATTCCTAATTTCTTACTAATTCATACTGAAGCCAAATTTATACTTCTATAGTACTATCTAAATACTTAAATTCAAATGCATGCAACCAAATGAAATAAGTTAAGTTACAAACCCAAAAGTAAAAAATTCAGGTACAAACCAAAAGCAAAAAGTTAAGCTTAAGTTCATGATGATTGCCCGCTAATTCGACCCTTTTCCTTTGTTGATGGTTGACCCTCTCCCCTTGTTGTTGATGGTTAACCCTTTGCCTTTGTTGATGGTTAACCCTTGTTGTAGTGCTCTTCAAATGGGTGGTCGTGAAGGTAGTGATTGGCATTGTTGAACTTGAACTTGAGGTGGTGGAGGACACGGCATTTCTTCTCCTTAAGTTGGATTCTCCTCACCTTCCAAATTAGGCGTCCCTAAAACAATAAACCGTAAATGATTTAGAAAATTAAATGTATAGAATAATAAACACTGAAAAAAACGTTCAAGTTCCTTGTAGAATGTGAGTTCATCGATCATAGGCACCTCATAGAAACAAAATTAACTCCCCCTAAGCCAACCACTAGTACACACTAAAGCCTTAACAAGACTAAAGGCATTCTCATTAGCATCCTTAGCAACCTTACTAAGAGTTGGATATGTACCACAATTCCCTTTCCACCAATCCAAAAGGTTGAAACCCTTATATGATAGGCTTTGATGTGGATCGTTAAAGTACATATTAACTTCATTGGCTATCTCACCAAAACATCATCTACTACAACACTTGTTCTTTTCTCCGCACTTGCACTACTACTAAGGGTCGCTCCCTCCTTATACGCATTATACAACTCGGTTATATTTTTTTTAACATTTTCTTTCACCTACACTATTTTTTTTCATCCATAGTCGAGTATCCCTAGGTTTGTTTCCAACATTTTGAATTTGTACCTCGAGTCGAGTGCTTGGGCTATAAAAAGTATAGGGTTAACCTCATCAATGTCACCCAATATTTGCCAAATTTTAGTTTCATGGAAGTAGCACACTTTACAAAGTGATATTAGAGATGTTTAAAATTTGTTCTTGTATCTCCACTTGCATCGCAATCACCGTGCCGAGTATTAAGTTTGACATTGGAGTTAGGGTTGCATTAAGGGTCAAGGTAGCATCATAAAACTTTTTATGAAAGCAAGAAAAACTCACCGACCTCTCTTAATCATCCACCTCCGGAGGACCCACCCGCTAGGTCTTTGTTGTCACTCGCTTAACCTCTTCAAAGAACATTCTTTAAAGTAAGAGATAAAAGTGTCACACTCATTGGCCATTATAAAAGCACTTCCTTAAATTTGAAAGCACTACTAAGAATTTCATAGGTTCGTTTTTTGTCAACTTTTTACGGATTGGTTCGGCTTTTTGTTGGCTTTTTATGGATTGGTTCATTTTTGGTTCAATTTTATTAGGTTCGGTTTGGGTGTTTTATTTTTTAATAAAATATGAAAATTGGTTATTTTATTTAATATAAGAAAAATTAAAAAATGGAGATGAACTCAGCAACCGCAGATTAATTATCCAGCAAACATATATCTTAAATGTTAGAAACCTGGAAATTGGTTTGCCCTAATCTCAGAAAGCTCATCACCCTCAAATCTCAAAAAACTCAGCAACCTCTTCTTTTTTCTTATTCCTCCCCTTATACACCAAAACCACAACTTCCCAAATCCACTCACGTCACGGGCGACGTTTGATGCATCAAACTAGTGTGCTCGGGATCTGACAAAGGCACCGGCAACAGTATAAGTAGGGTGCACAATGACGAGGTTATGGAGAGAAGAGAGAAATAGAGAGAGAAAAGATGAGCGAGAAAAGAGAGAGTAATTAAGAGGAGAAGTTGCAGAGAAAGATAAGAGGGAGAAAGAGGAGACGTAGGGCGCACAATTACTTCATCTACAATTTTTTTTTTTTTTGCATAAACTAATTAGAATCCTAGTTCAAAGGACTAAACTTTTCTGTCATTTAGTTCATTATATGGTAATATAAACGTAACCTATGTTCTATATACTTCTTGAGATGATTTAATAAATTTTGTCAAATGAATCTACTGATGTAGAATTACAGGTTTACAACACTTAACACATAACCTTTATCTGTTGCAGGTTCATTGTCGCCTAGTTGGAAAATTGGTAAGTACTACGTGCATGTGATGAATGGCAAATCGTAGAAGTTTTTTGGTCTTTTGCTCAGGAAATGATAATTAATCATATAATACGCTTTTCTCTTTCGTACATCTTTCTAGATATCATGAGATTAATCTCAATCGTTGTTAGACTGTTGATGATTATGTGATATTGCTAAAGGAGAAATAACACATCAAAAGAACGAAGAGATTATTTTCATGTTGGAGGAATGAATCTTTCATTTATAGACATTCATTGTACCCTTTCTAAAGAGTTATAAGACTTTTCTGGATTGTCTATCATTATCATTTATAGAAGAGTTTTAACATCCTATGATAAGTCATACTTTTTGGTTAAGTTTATATAAGTGCACCAATCTTATAGTGCACCTCCGCATATCAAATACACACATAATAAAGTCAAGAGCATCATGATCATATTCTAACAGTTTAATCATGTTTATTATTTCCGTGAGCAGAGGATAAAAAAGAGTGGTTATCATTTCCCTTCTTTTTAATATGCTTTTATGTGCTCGAATAATTTAGGAAATGCCTAACTTCAACAATTTTTTTAACATAGGTATTTCTGCTGGTGTTTCGGGGACTATTGTAGCAGTTATTTGCATAGTATGCATATCGAGGAAAAAAAAATTAATGTGCTTCTCAAAGAAGGATAAAACGGATGATTTTGATGTCGGGGCTTTTATAAGGAATTATGGATCACTTACTCCAAAGCGGTATAGTTATTCAGACGTGAAAAAAATGACAATCTCCTTCAGAGATAAAATAGGTAAAGGAGGATATGGCACTGTCTACAGAGGAAAACTACCCGACGGCTGTCTTGTTGCAGTGAAAGTCCTCAGCGACTCCAAAGGAAATGGAGAAGAATTTATCAATGAGGTTGCTAGCATTGGTAGAACTTCCCATGTCAATGTAGTCACACTTTTCGGATTCTGTTACGAGAGGGACAAAAGAGCTCTGATTTACGAATTTATGCCTAACGGATCTCTTGATAATTTCATACATAAGCAAGGATCCGATATTGACAATTGTCGCTTGGGGTGGAAGACATTATCCGAAATAGCAGTCGGTGTTGCGCGAGGACTAGAGTACTTGCACCGCGGTTGCAACACGAGAATTTTGCATTTCGACATAAAGCCGCAAAACATTCTTTTGGACAATGACTTTTGCCCGAAAATCGCTGATTTCGGTCTTGCAAAACTATGCAAAGCGAAGGAGAGCATTGTGTCGATGTTGGGCACAAGAGGAACTGCAGGATACATCGCACCTGAAGTATTTAGTCGGAGCTTTGGAGGAGTGTCTCACAAGTCTGATGTGTACAGCTACGGAATGCTGGTTCTCGAAATGGTTGGAGCAAGAAAGAATTTGGATTCCGGAGTGTCTCATACGAGTGAAATGTTTCCGCATTACATTTATAAAGATCTAGAGCTAGAGAACAATGCGAATGTTTTTGGGGCTAGCAGTGAGGAGGAAAATGAAATAGCAAGAAAGATGGTGTTAATAAGCATGTGGTGCATTCAGACCATTCCTTCCGATCGGCCATCGATGAGCAAAGTGGTGGAGATGTTGGAAGGACCGGTTCAGTCCTTGCAAATTGCACCCAAGCCTTCCTTGTTTTCTCATACAACAGCTGCAGAAAACTCTATGAGTACAAACCAACAGTCTGATGAAACAAGCTAGGGCAACTAGATTTGTTAGCAGATCTTTGGTAATTAGGAATTCCTGATGAATTGTAAGAAAAGTTTGCTTTGAGAAATAAAATTTTTTTGCATGATATATATGAAACATGTTTCCTTCTAATTCTGTTCAATAAAGTACACTGACTAGCTAGTCTAGGGATACTTTCAAGAGGTTCATCCGATCTCCTTCGTCCATCGTAGATCTGGCTAGAGTTTGACTGGACCACCGAAACCGACCGCACCGAACAAAAGTTTCTGTGGACGGAATGTGATCGGTGTAGCTTCCATCGCGTTTTCTTCTGTTTCCAGAGTGCTATAAACACGTGGATAGCGTACGGTAGCTCCAGCTGGAGAAGCAGACTACAAACCACCAAAAGGTTTTCCACGTGGGGCCTTCCAGGTATATATTATATACAAAAAATTAAGGAATAAAAAGAGGTCCTACCGGGAGTCGAACCCAGGTCGCTGGATTCAAAGTCCAGAGTGCTAACCACTACACCATAGAACCAATACGTTAGTGAAGGCCAAAATAAGCTAATTATCCTTTAGTACTATTATATTTGTAATATATTCAATTTTTTTTAATCTCATTAAAAATAGTCAAATTCATAGCATATTCATCTTTATTTATAGGTGAGAAATTTTAAACTCAGGAATAACAAGCTAAATACCAAAAATAAGCTTGACGCATAAGAAATTTTAATTCACTAAAAGATAGGAAAAACCCTCAAAGTTTATTGAATAATTTAAAACCCTAACATCACAAAAGAATATTTTCAGTCTACTACAACCCTAGGCTTTGTAGGAATCTATAGAAAGGAAAATGCCAAATGAAAATACGAAAAATACCCTCAAAAAAGTCAAGACTTAGAATGTGGTTTAGGGTTGGAAAACAAATATATAATTCGGCTAAAATTGTCAATAGGATTGGACTAAGATTACAAAGGAGAATCTTATTTTGTTCGTGATGTCGTTCTTTTCGAAATGACAGCCATGAGTCAAAATCTACAAAAATTCAACTTTGTTATCGAATTTACGCCTTTCAATCTGATTCTTAATCTTCTCCTTCAACTGATTTAGATCAATAACTTTGTTCAATCATCCCTCCTAAAAAAGAAATAAGGGTACAAACTTAAGTGAAATTATGTATTGAGATTGAATTCCACATTAGGGAAAGGAGGAACCTTGCATGTTCTTATAAGTAGTTGGACTATCTCCATATTGTCAATTGATTTTATGGTAGAACCTCAACTTTCTTTATGGTATCAAAGCAGATTAGCCCACATGTGAAACCCAATGACCACACGTACTTCACGTCGCTCAATTTATGATGTCCACGTGTTTGGCTTGAAACTTCATCTAGATGGGTTAGTTTAGTTTTACTTTGTAATCTACCATGCTTGAAGTACAAAGTTAAGTAAACTAAAATACATTACCCATATCTCGTGTAGATTTCTGTTTTTCCTTTTGTAGTACATGGGAAGATAATGTTGGCTTGTAGCTACCATTTGAAATAAAAGCACTAATTCAATGATTAAATTGATTGACATCATGATAATATCATCAAGTTCATAATTAGCCAGCTAAAGGAGAGAGAAAGTTGGAAAGGATAAGAGGTCGTCATAGTTGGCAGTTGGTACATGATTTATATAATGAAAATCTACCCTAATCCAATTATTAATCCTAAAAGTGTACGACATAGGCGCATTGCAAATACGAGACAAAAGCCCTCCTCTGATAACTCTCAAGCAACCATGTAGCTAAAGAAAGATAAACAGATAATGCATGCATCATGCAACCCCATAAACACATTTAAAACTTGAAACAAAATCAAATGATATAAAATATATCTAAAACAGCATTTTTATCCAGATTTTTGTCGAAGTCGGAGATTATGGATGGGGATCAGCTAAGAACTCTTAACGGCTCCTTGTTTACCCTAAAGCTAATTAATCACTCTTGGACCCTCAAATACTTAGTTGGAACACACCTCATAACGCACAACATCATCAACATCTTAATTTCAGTACTCCAAAAAATAACTTAAAAAAAATTAAAATTAAAAAGAAGAAGAAGAAAAATAAGATATAGTACCAATTAACATTATCTATTGTCACAAAAAATGGAAATTAAATAGTATTATTGTTAACCATACAAGAATATTATTATCAACCGTATATGCATCAGTTGTTCAAGCAGTCCAACCTTTTATTGTTAACTATACAAGAAAAAGAAGGCACTTTTGTTAATCTTTATGATATTATAATTAGTGGTATTCTTGGAGGGGACCCCAAGTTTGGTATAATTTGTTGGCCGCAGGTGTCTCATTTTTACCATACAGATTATCTGCATATTGACGGCTATATAGTCAAAAACCAAAATCAATGCTCTGATCTGCTCGATTAGGTAATAAAAATTAGGTTTAAGAGTGAAAAAGAAACAAGGGTTCATTAGATATTGGTCTTGAAAAATTATGATTTCTAAACATAAACCCACATATAATTAAACATCTAACAAAAACCCAAAAGTCAAATAAACTACCACATAAGAATATAAGTAACTTACTAATACAAATTATTTACAATTTTTGCCACAACCCACACTTGAAAATTAGCTTCAATCAAGGGCCTTAAAATCTAAGATGTTTTTTCTATTTATTTATTTTTAATTTCTACAACAATCTAGTGCATTACTTTAAATAATGATTATATTATTATTCGGTGTAATTATTCTCCTTATATATAGTAGTTAAATGTCCCTACTTTACCTATATAAATAATATCGCCATAGAGTTTGTAATTTACCTACAGTATATAAACAAAATATTCTCATATTTCTTTTGGCAATTTACCTATGATACATGCAAATAATAGTCTCATGTTTTGTCTCTTCAAAAAAAAAAATATATATATATATATATATATATATATATATATATATATATTCTCGTGTTTTGTTGGCATTTTTCCTAAATTATGCAAGTAGGTAAATTTCAATAATAGTAGGTAAATTATGCACACGTGGTTTACCTACATTTTTTTATGTGAATCAAATACCTAGACTATATATGTAAATAATTTACCTATAGTTGGTTCTTTTCTTTTTCTTTGTCCTAAAATTAATTTACCTGGAATTTTTATCTCCTTTAATTTATATATTTTTAATTTGACAACAATTTTTTTATATATCTTAAAGTACAATAATTTACCTATATATAATATGGACATGTTGTAATGGTAAATTGGAATTTGAGAGCCAAACTAACCAACAAATCCCTACATTTATATGCAAAATATTATTCTTGTAAAATCATTAATTCTTCTTTACAATTTGCATAGAATTAATTGTGTACATTAAACATTCAATAAGGGTGTTCTAGGCATCCAAAAAAAATTTAAATGGGTAAAGTCAAACATAATTAATGAATTTTCTTTTGTAAAGTCTAGTCAATGAGTTTTATTTGAACAAAAAATTTACGTTAAATTTTAGGTGGAGAAAATTGAGTTCTAGAAAATAAAGTCGTATAAGCAATACAGATAGAGGAATGGAAGAGGAAGGAAACTTGCACACTACTCGTTGAAATCGACATGCATGCGGCAAGTAAAAGCAACTTTTGGTAGATTTCACGGGATCTAATTATTTACTAATAATTTGGAATTAATCGTTCAGAGAGTCTCTATCTATGTTTGACTTGTACAGGTGGCTTATTTTTGCGTGTCAAACTCAAAATTTCATGAAGGATATGGATTGCTCTTGTTATATAATTGACCAATCATATAGGAAACGAACATGCATGATTTGAAACCAGCTGTTTCCCTACAAACATAATATCAGATGAATTAAAATATTTATATATAAGACAGGTGACATACCACTAGCTAGAGGTAAGACCAAGACGGTTTAGAGATTTTAATGTTTTAAGAGCACGGGCTCCTTCACATTGTGTTACAATTTTATTTAAATTATAATATGTACAAATGTACAAATAAAAAGTATTTCATGTACATATAAAAATTTATCTAAAACTTTTTGCCTAATTAATCGTTCACACACAACGTATATCAAGCGAAATGCAATCAACCAGAGTTAGTGATATATAGCAGATTCTGTGGAATATTAGTAGACGTGCGGCATGCTTGCAGATTTGACCGATTACAGTGGCAAATTAAAGAACAAATTGTATAATTAATAGCTATTAATTAGGGTTTGGCTATGACGTGAGTTAAACACTTAGTGCTTTGAAACGATGACGGATGCCCACGTATCACTTTTTCAAGAACACGAAGATGACAGGAGTGGCCCTAGTTAAAGCGAGATTTTTTTAGTGTGTTTGGAACGAGACGAACAACAAATGTGATTATATAATTAGAGAACAAATGTCATTATATAAGAGTGGTATTATACTCATCACATAACATTATTTTTCCACCCACTTTTAATGGAAAATACCATATTTAACCTTTTGTGAAATGACCGTCAACACCTAAACGTTAACCAACCTTATTTTGCCACATAAGTATTAATTAATTTCCTTTAAAAACACCAAAAATATAGTAAATGTAAAATGGGCAAAAATAAGATACTCAGAATCCCGAAAACCCACACGCCATCCCTCACGCCGGCGGCCCCACCTCCTCTCTCACCCTCTTTTAAACTCATCTGTTCTCTCTCTCTCTCTCAGTTTCTACTTTCCTCGCGACGCGTCAATCCCGAATCTGGTAAGGAGAGAGATTGTGTAACGGGAGGTAGATCTGTGGAGGTGGAGCGTTTTATGGGCCATGGTGGTCCTCCGATGAGTAGAACTGGGGTAGGAAGTTTGGGTTTTCATGCGACTGGGATTTTAGGGGTGGTTATGGCGGCCGAGTTTTGGGAGGTGCTTCACAGTTGTGCGGCTGGGTTTTAGAGGGAGATTCTGTTAATGTCGATAGTTTCCCAACCAAAGGAAGAAGTGGTCCGTCAATTAAAGTTTTTTTATTTGAAAATATATTTATTTAATGAATGAAAAAACTAAAAGAAGAATTAAAAACGTGTAAGGCTATTTTAGGTACAATGGTGGGTGGACAAATAGTATTCTTACATTTTTTTAACTTTTGGTGGTGGGTGAAAATATAATGCGGGTAGGAAAATAGTATTGGTGGGTGAGTCTATCATTACTCTTATATAATGAGAGAAAGAATTGAAATAAAACATTATCTAATAATATAATAATAATATGTGGAGTACACCTCTGTTTTTTTGCACACTGAAATATCTCTCTTAGCCAAGTTTAAATGCTGTCACACCCATTTTATCACCTCACCCCCATTTATATCTTTTGGGGAAATTATATTCCAAGGAAAATATTAAAACAAAAACAAAAGTGAGTGCTATGGCCTTTGCCGACATGCATATAGAGATGGCAATTCTAACCGTTTAACTTGATAATCGTGGATAACTACTCGAATGAATTGGATTTGGGTATGAAAATTCAGGTATATTTTAGATATGGGGAAAAAACGTGAATAATATTCGGTTATGATTTTGGATATGGGGTTCCCAATCCGTATCCGTTTCTAAATCCAAACCGAATTATATATAATATAATAGTATTTATATATAATTATATATAATATACATACATATATACTGAATCCATTACCTCGAGAATACAAAAGTTGAAATGTGTGAGTTGCATTTTGTGGGCAAGTTAAAAAGTTTTGATATGAATCAAAATCTGTGAGAATCCAAACCAATAGTACTTATGGGAGATATCAAAGATCAACCAACATTATCAATGTTTAGCTTTAATTTTTATGCTCCCAAAATCCATTCATTAAATCATGTTATGCATCAAATATTTAATGACGAAATTAATATTTACTATATTACTTAAGAGTTGTTTTCTGGGTGGATTAAAATGAAAATTAGAGTTTGATGTGAAGCTGTTACGCCCTGCAAATATGCATGAGGCTATAGCTATTGCAATCCAAGTAGATAATAAGTTCAATGACCTAAAGGCTAGTTACTCCAAACCACCTGCACCTTCCAAACCTCATTCTAATCTAATGGTTCCTCATTCTTATCCTGTCACTCGAACGGGTAATTTTCCTGTAAATAAACTTACTCCTGAGGAAATACAGCGCAAAAGAGATAGGGATGATTGTTGGTTATTATGTGATGAAAAATGAGTGAAGGCCATAAATTTAGACTTGGTTAACTTGATGACGAGGTTGAGGATTCTAATGATGAATTGCAGCTTTGTTACAACAAATGGAACTCAGTGAGTGTGCATTTTACGACACCAATGCTGAACAAACAGTGCAAACCATGAAAGTGGATATAGATTAGTTGGAAATCATCATGTGAGGATTTTACCGGAGTCGGGAAGTACACACAACTTTGTTGACTCTAGATTGGTGAAAAGGTTGGGATGGCAGTTGCATGACTCCAAACCTTTTGATGTCATGATTGTTGATTGGGGTAAAGTTAGGAGCCAAGGGTGTTATAGAAATGGTTCTCTTGAGTTAGGAGGATATAAGTGTGCACTTGATTTATATTCTCTACCACTTGGGGGTTGTGGTGTGGTTCTAGAAGTGCAGTGGTTGTCCTCAGTTAGTCCAATGCTGTAGGATTTCAATTACTGACTATGAAGTTTGCAATAGGATCTGAGAAGTACATACTCACTCACAATGCTACTACACCACCACTGCAAGAAATTTCATTCCACAAGCTGCAACCTAAGTTCTATGGTCCTTTTGAAGTTTTGGACAGAATTGGATAGGTTGCTTATGGACTGAAATTGCGTGATGGAAGCAAACTTCACCTTGTATTCCATGTCAATTGCCTTAAGAAGCATTTGGGATCAAATGTAACACCTGCAGCCACTCTGCCTACAGTCACAGATGATGGTTTAATCAGCAAAGTCCTTCATCAGTGCTTCAGAGGAGGATGTACAAGAAAAGCAATGTAGCGTGAGTTCAGTTGCTTGCTTGTAAAATGGGAGGGCAGCAGCAAAGAGGAAGCTACTTGGATAGACTAGGATGACTTCATGGCTGTTCGATTCCCAGAATTTAAATTTTAAGTAAACCTTGAGGACAAGGTTGTCCTATAAGAAGGGGAAAATGATATGAACTGTGATTATTTTAAGGGTCCCTTAGATATAAGCTCATGCAACACTTATTTCTTTGACAAAAACCGGTCTCATTTTAAACATCCAAATAAAACCCATATTTGAAGTAGACTGCCATGTAAAGAAATAAATACCTATTATTTTCAAACTATCTACAATTGTGCCACAACACTCTAATTATGTTAATGAAATTCATTATCCACCATAATTGTGGGAAATAAGTGCCTTATTATTATAAAATTATCTACTTTATACTTCTCTTACCATCATATGTTTCATTTCTTTTATTTGTTTGACAATCATTGTAGGTAAATTATTTTGCTTGTATGTATTAGGCACATTTTGTTAAAATTATATATATGTGTGCAAATAATTTATCTATATTTTTATGTAAAATAATATGTAATTAATTAATTTTGAATCAATTGGCTAAAAAGATTTATTTATTTTGTAGGTAAATTATTTTTCATGTGATAATACATATATATACTAGCCATATTTTGTTATTATTATATAGAGTGTGCAATCAATCGACATTCTTTTATTTTGTAGGTAAATTATTTTGCATGTATCGTTACATAATTTACTAGGAACTTATATTGTTAATTTACCTATGTTGTATTTAAAATATCGATAATTTTGAATAAAATAAATTTTTTATATTTGTAGGAAGTACTAATTTACTTGGTAGCATCATGTGAAAACAACTATATAAGGAACATTGGTATCATGTAAATTTTTGTTATTAAATGCATAAGAATCATGACATTTAAATTTTTTTCCAAATACCCATAAGTTATTTGAAGATATTTAATTAAATGAAATAATGTAAAATAAATGTAGATAATAAGTGAGAGATCCAAAGTAAGTGTTATTAGACATCCAAAAATACAAATTTTGCAAAGTCAAACTTAATTATTGATATTGCTTAGTTGGAGCCTAATCATTAGATTTTTTTAAATAAAAATTTACCGTGATGAGTTTTAGTTAAAGAAAATTGAATTCCTAAGGTGTACTCATATTTTCAGTTATTTTAATCACAGTTAGAGGTTATTAGTTGTATGGGTTTGTTTCTTGGCTTTTTGTGAGTTTGTTGTAGATTGCCAGCTGGCAAGTGATGTAAGGAGTGGTAAAAGAGCACACTTTGGGCATGAAAGTTGTAACGGTCAATTTCATTAAAGAAATATTTTACAAAATTACAAAATGAAGCTCAGCTCCTTCTTCTTCTTCTTCTTCTTCTTATTCTTCTTCTTCTTCTTCCTCCTCTATCCCTCTCGCCATTGATAACCTTGCAGCTCCTAGTTAAGGTCGAATTGGACCTTATCAAGGGGCCGGCGGCTGAGCTCGGTTGAAGATTTACGGTTTTATTTTGTTGAATGCGTGAGCTTGGTTCCATATCATGTTTTTAGCAAAGCTAAAGATGCGGCTCATCGTTTGGTTCATTAAGCTTTGCCACTTAACACTGATGAAGTGTGGCTAGCGGATCCTCATGCTTTTCTGCAGGACATTATGCTTGAGGATCTTAGTACAATTCAATAAGGTTCTTTAATAAAATTATCGTCTTTCAAAAACTTACACTCATGTCCAGTGCAAACAGCTAAGGTAAAACAGCGTTGTTCTTAATTGGGACCTTTTAACATCTCTCTCCTGTTCGTGCGTGCTCGTGTATGTATTACATTAGGATCTCGTTAAGGTTTGGGCCCAGGGACTGAAATTAGCTTGGAAAACCTAGTGCAGGTCAATTAGCGCAGTACTACTACCTCGGAATTTATCAAAGCATTGCTATAATTATAAATAATAACAAGAGAAATTTTATTTGAATCCGCGTAACCTCTTTCTACACCAAACTTAAATTATAAATGAAAAATTCTTTTTTTCTCTATTGCATAATTACCATCAAGTATAAGATGAAATTAACATTAAAACTAAATTTATCAATAAACCCACCCCCAATAATCAAACCCTATCACCATTTTTACAAAACACTATTAATATTGACAGTAAACATAGACAAAAACACTGAAAAGAACCTTCAAATAGTGGTCCATAAAGGATCTGAACTATTGAGCAAGTCGAAAGTCAAGCTGATCGATTTCACGAGCCATGAAGATTTGATGTCCCAAAACCGGGCCACTCCATAATATACTAGGAGAGCAAAGGATAAGTTGAAGAGAGAGTTCTTTGTGAATGTTGTAGAAAAATGGATGCAACAATTTTGGATCATGGCTATATGGTCTCGAGGAGAAGCAATTCGATCCGGCCTCTTGAGCTTCGAATTGTGGAGAAGGGAACTTTCAAGAAAATTTTGGAACACTTCAAGTGAAAAATTGATTAGTTTTTCAAATTATTAACATTCAATAAGCCAATAATATATAGAACATTTTTATATGTACCCAAATTCAAGCTAGTTATCTATAAGGGGATTTTTTTTTTTTTTTTTTTTTTCCTTCTGTTAGATCCAATTTAATTTGAGATTTTATTTTATAAATGGGTGTAAAGATAATTTTGCACTTTGAATTGAGTTTGGAATGGTAATTTAGGTAATAAATTTAGGTTTAAAGAAATATTAATTCTTTAATTGCAAATAATATGGATGCAAAGAATAAATTAGATGTAGATAGATATTACATAGGTTCAAATAAAATTCTCTTTATAAAAAATGACGATCATCTCACATCCTAGCAACAACAGTAATCACCTGAACTTGTCATAAGATATCTTCATCAATATTTTATAAAAATTAATAACACGATGGGACAATAATTCTTTTACTAATCACAGAGATAGGAGGTATAGTAAGATTGCTAATCTTAATTAATTAACCGTACCATCATCGATATACTTGGAAATCTTATCCTTTATTAGGCGGACCATATTCTAAATCCCACACCTACCACTTCCCAGTGCATCTTTACTATTTAAAACCACCAAAAAGCAATCACACAAACATCTTATTAAATCTAAATTTCCAATTTTTAGATTTTTTCTGTATTCAACCATTCACAAACCCGTACTTCCAATAAGATTAAACCAAAGGAAGGAGCTCAAATGGGGATTGTGGTTTTTTAGCAATATACTTATGTAAACAGGTAGATACATATACTTGTCATGGGATCAATGCTGCCATTTGTAGCAATCAAAACATGGTCACTTTGAATCCCCTGTTCACGCGTGATGGTCAAAAGCTATATGAGATAGAGCGCAATTCCTTTTTTTTCTATGCTATAATCGCCCACCAAATATTAAGAAGTAAATTTTGCTTCACAGATGTCATGACTTGAACTCCTTAGGCTTGAATATTTCCCCAGTAGTGGATTTCTTGTATGATTAAATTATTATGAGTAGTTTTACATGTATCATATACATTTATTATTTATTTGTATGTAGCTTAATATTCTAGTAAATAGGATATTGAGTTTTTACTCATGCGTCTCGGGTTTGAAACTCCCTCTTTTCTTAAATTATTGTAATTGTTTCGAATCATTCCCCTTTTCTTATTAATAAACAAATAAAAAAGAGAGATGTATCATATCTATTTATTATTTAATAATAGATTACATCTCTCATCTAAATGTTGATAAAAATTTCTTTAAAAAGGCAAGTTCGCCTTTCTCACTTTTTTGAGAAGAGAACTGCTAGGGACTTGCATCAAAACGTACAAAAATCTAAAATTTCATATTCCAAACTGTTATGATGGAAGTAATTGATTTTTTTAGGAGATTTTAAATCTAAACTACATATTTAAATTACATATTAATAGAATATTTTTTGTCAACCAAAAGAAAGTAAAAAGATTATTTAGTCTTCTATCATATCAAAAAAATTAAGGGCAGTAATGTAATTTTGCAAAACAATTTTTTTTTTTTGTTTTTTTTGTTAAAGCATCACCTACAGGTGATTTAATATCTTTAATTTTAAAAAATAAAAAATAAATATCTCTTCCTCTCTTTGTCTCTCCCCGCTCCTATGTTCTCTCTCACTCTCTTCTTCTCTCCTTCAATTTTAAAAATTAAATAAAAATTTTCACACACTTTGTGTGTGGGCATGTACTAGTTCTATTTATGATATGTACAAGGTGAAAATTTCACTCCCAATTCTACAATAGTTTTAATAAAAACCTTTCATTTGCTTCTCTTCGATGCATGAAGGTTTTATTTACAAAAAACGTATCATAATTAATTTTTCCATAATTCCTCTTCTGGTGATCGATTCAACCACTGATAAAGAATATTATCTGTAATTTTGTTATATTTCATCTCTTCAATAAGTTCGATAATTAGCATTACAATCATATTGCTCCGATTGAGTGAAGAACTTATGATTTGCTTTTCAGAAATATCTAAATGAACAATTTTAGTGAAAACTACATCCATTCAAATTTGGACATGATTACAACCTTCGTCACTGTTAACCAGATACAAATTTTTAATGTCGTATGTCATATATATATAGTTAATCCATTAATGACTAAAACTTGAGAACCTTTTTGAGACCATTATATTACTACTATGAAAGATGCGATCAATATAGAATCAACAAGCATGATAGAAGAAAATTTATTGAGAAGTTTTTGGAAATATTGTTAGGGTTTGGGGTTGAAGGAGCATGAAAGTACTGCCAAAGGCCAAAGAGCCGGGGGTACCCCAAGAGAAACAGCTAAAGGCAATAGAAAGTGATAAATCGAAAAAGGAAGCTGCTTAGGAAGGTTTCACGTGAAAGAGGTGCTAAGGAAGGCAACCTTTCTAAATATGTAACTTAAGTGTGTAAGTGTGTTGCACAATAGTTAAAAATACCGACTCACCTTTGCTGAGTTGGCACTCACATATGTGCTTATTGTAATGTCATGGGTGCAGGGGTTTTCTGTACTACAGCCACCTAATGCTAAACGCTAATAAACTAATCATCACAATTCAGCCTTCATGCAACAACATAGCCCCAACTTCTTTCTATATAAATACCAAGGACTCTTTGTATTCATGATCTCGTGGCAAAGACTTGGAATATCAGAGATATAAAGAAAGAGGATATAGAGCTAAGCTATATAGCTTCGTAGATAACCCTGTTCCTTCACTCTCAGTTTCAGTTTCATTTGCTACACATCTCCAAAGAGAGAACTCTAGCCAGCTACCATGTCTGCATCAACTTCTCACCATCCATTGGCTTTTGCCTTTGGCGTTCTAGGTATAACTATATATTAGCATTGTCATTGGTTTCGCAACTCTTTGTCTCTCCATGCACGCCAAGCCCTACTTATCTATGATCTTTGAATTGAATAAGAGACGAAAAAAACTGAATTGTGCAAAGTTCTCCTGATTTTTCTTTATTTGAAGAGAAACTAACTTTCTTTCTTCTTACCATATTCAATTAAACAGGCAACATTACCTCGTTCATCGTTTTTCTAGCTCCGCTGTAAGTTTCTTTTCTTATTAATTTATTTCAGGGATAATGAGGAATTACAATGAGGTTTATCAGTTTTTTTTTTTTTTTTTTTTTTTTGTGGACTAATTTTTTGGGCGGTGCAGGCCAACATTTTGGAGGGTGTATAAGAAGAAATCGACGGAGGGATTTCAATCAGTTCCATATGTGTTTGCACTGTTCACTGCAACGATATGGATATACTATGCATTCCTCAAGTCTAATGAGATCCTTCTCATCACCATCAACTCATTCGGTTGTGTCATAGAGACCATTTATATTGCAATTTACCTTACATATGCAACTAAGCAAGCGAGGGTGAGTAGTGTTATCTTCTCTCTTTCTCTCTCTCTTGAACAAATCTGTATGTTAAGTTTAAAGGAATTACTGCAGAGTTGCTAGAGCAGTGTGCGTTTTTCGCAGTTTGAATTCCACTCCCATTAGTCTAGCTGAATTCCAGGTAGAATATGACTTGTATAAAGGACTTATTTAGAATTAATAAACCAAATTTGTGTTGCAGGTGTCCACTCTGAGGCTGCTTTTTCTGGTGAACTTTGGGGGATTTTGCTTGATTCTTCTTCTGGCTCACTTCTTATCACAAGGGCCGACCCGCGTCGCAGTTCTAGGATGGGTTTGTGTGACTTTCTCTGTCAGTGTCTTTGCAGCACCTTTAAGCGTCATGGTAATTGATTAAGCAAGTACTGTTTTCAAATATTTAAGGGGACGTTTGTTACACCGGACTATCTCGGACTGGACTAGCTTTAAGGACTAAGCTGGATTGCCTTAGAATAGACTAAGCTAGACTAACTTAATGAAGCGTTTGATGCAGTGGCGGACTAAGAAGCAGGATAATTAATAAATTCTAATATTATATTAATTTATCTATATCTCTTTTAATATTTTATTCTTACTTCTCTCATTTTTTCCTTCTTTTTTCTGAAAGCTCTTCCTCTTCTTCGAAACCCAGTTCCATACTTTGAGATCAAATCAAAACCCAGTTCCATACTTTGAGATCAAATCAAAACCAACGCCTCCGAGTGAATGGTCTCCCATAACCGCCGCCGTCGTAGTTCTCTCGGATTTGAGATGAGGGAATGGTCTCCCATAACCGCCACCGTTACGATCTCAACACCGGATGCCAGTACTTCATCCAGGGCCTTCGCCTCGTCGACCTCGAGTACCTCCGCCGCACCGGCAACTTCCTCCCCCCACCCAACGCCTCCGAGTCCTGCTGGGTGCCTCCGCCTGCAACTAGTCTCTCGAAAATGGATCGCCCTGCGCCCTTTGCACCACCAGAATGACCTTGCAGAGCTTGCTCTTGACCGGCGAGTCCGTCGGAAACGTCTCCACCTGCGCGGCGTACCCGTCTTGGTGTGGTGCTGTGATCTCGTTGGAGAGAGGACGCTATGCAGACGAAGCAAAGTCTTCGCAAAGGGAGGACGCCAAGCGACACAAAGGAGACGAAGCAGGTCTTAGCAGTCCCGTGGTTTTCGGGGGGTTTCGCTAAGACGACCTAGCAAGGGAGATAGTCCACACGAGTCCGCGCTAGTCTCATTTAAGTTAGTCCCCAAGCTTACCAAACATGGGACAATAATCCTAGCCAGTCCAATCCCACTTAAGAAGGTGAAACAAACGCCCCCTAAAGGTTTAAACAAAATCTCAAATTTTCTATGCATTAAGATTTAATACATGCACGATTTTTTATTTTGTGTTGTGCAGAAAATGGTTATCCACACGAAGAGCGTGGAGTTCATGCCGTTTAATTTATCCTTCTTCCTCACCCTAAGTGCCGTTATGTGGCTCAGCTATGGCTTACTCCTCAAGGATCTCTACGTTGCAGTAAGTCATTTTATTTGTGTACGGCTATTTCTGTTTAACTAATTAGCTAGGTGTGTACGGTTAACCTGTCCTTAATTGTGGACTTTTCCTTTTGCTGATTTTTAAAATAATAAAAAAAAAATCTGGTTATTATATGTTAATGTGTGCTACGATGCATGTATAACGCTAGCTTGATCACATCAACCTTTAATTGATTTATATCGTGGCGAACTAAAAATAAATCCATGAAGGTTAAAATTTAATTAAATCATAGAATAATTCAATTAAAAAGCATGATTATAAGGAAATGGAAAAAATCATTTGTTATGCAAACACTATCGATCCCTTAATGGACCACTCTCTTACGCCAAGTTTAATTTAGTGACATAAGAAAGCAACAAGAACTATTTAAGAAGCTCCAAAATATTGTTCGGAAAATTCAGGACTCTGTCTAGAAGTACTTTTAAGATGACTGAAAATATTTTTGGGTTCTAAAAGTACTTGAAGTGTTTTCTTCAAGAAGCACTTTTAAAATAACTGAAAGCGCTCCAAGATTTTCTTGCATTTTTACCAAAGATTAATTCCAAAAATATTTTCACCAAAACTATTTTCAGCCATTTTAAAAGCACTTCCAAACTAGCTCTTAATTAGAATACGTTATGGCGTTTATTTTGATATTTTGCATGGTTTAGCAGACTCGTCGGCTAGAGCAGTATGTGCTCTCATCTGCACTTAAGTTTGAATTTTACTCCTTACATAAATTTAATGTAGAATTTCCTCTGTACAAGAATATATTTGCTAGCCTTAATTAACTAATCACATGATCATTTCACTTGCAGACCCCAAACATTGTTGGTTTCTCCTTTGGGTTGGTTCAGATGGCTCTCTATGCAAAGTACAGGAATAACAAAACAAATGTGGAGGAGAAGCTACCAGAACAGAAAGCTGATGTTGTGAAGCAAATGACAATTTTGACTACTACTCCTGAGGTGGAGGTACAAGTCCAAGCAGCGGTAAGCTCCCATGACAATAGTACTGATGCTCATCCAAGCTCTGAGCATAACAATGACCAATATATGCATGCACAAACATGCCATAACGAGAAAATCATCGAACCCTCCTTGCCCGGCCAACTTGTTACATGTGAAGTTTGAATATTTGGTCATCCGCTGCCTGCTTAATTGTACCTGAATCAGTCGAGATCGATCGCTCTATATAAATATTTTAGACGTCACGATGCATACGTAACGTAGTGTACATATGCCCTTTTGGTGCATATTTAATTTCCGTGATGTTTAATTTTCCTTAATATTTGTGTAATCCTAATGAAGGTATAGACTAGCCTCCTCTTGTTCTTGCCCATTGTAATGGTTTCTAACACCTTTCGAGGGCATAACGGTCTTCAACAGTATATATATATATATATATATATATATTGTCTCCAATTGTATAATAACATATGACGTACTGTACCATATTCCGGGCACATTAAAAAATCTCAAAGAGAAGAAGGGATTTTGGTTCATTCGCACATTAATTAAAACTCTTGATTTTCATCATTTGGACAAGATTGCTTTACTATTTCGTTAATTGAAACAAAGCCTGAGATTGAATTTTGGTTTTAGTCCTTCGATTTGGTACATTAGTTTGAACAGGTACACAATCTTCACGAACAAAAATCCAATTTAACACTCAGTTTAAGAAAATAATTTTATTTAATTTAGGACGCAGATAATTTTTTTATCCCCAAAAAAAAAAAAAAAAAAAAAAAGTTTAGAGTTTTTGTAAAATAGTATTATAATGAATTTATGGACCGGTTTATTCAAGCACTATGTGCACTATTCTAAAAATCTCCTTCTAATGCCGCCTAGGCACTGGGTCACCGCTCCGATTAGTCCCTAGGCGTTGGAAAATTAAGAAAATGCACCTAGACCCGCTTAGATGTCCGCCTAGCCTTCCTAGGCACCCACCTAAACCTAGGTTGCAAATCTCACTTAAATAGAAAATCGATAACTTTTATTTTGCATTTTAATTTTTCAATAAAATGTAAGAAACTTGTTGAATAATTGGATGAACACTCGTTATATGCTTGTTCCCCATGTTTTCAATATGTTCTAATACTTTATAATTTATGTGTCATTTTATTATGTAACTTATGTATCTCAATACAATTATGTGTGTTTTATAAGTATAAATATGCACTTATTTATACAATATATAATAAATTTATTTAAATCCGTCTAGTTCACTTAGGCCCCCGACTAATCGTCTAGGCACTAAGCCCCAACCCGTCACCCGACTAGCGCCTAGTTTTTTTTAGAACTTTGACTATGTGACAGTCAAATAATATTTTAGTAATTAACTTTCCTCAAATCATACAACCTAAATTCTAGTTTAACATGTATGCTAACCTATAATACAATTTAACATGTATATTTAAAGATCCAGATAAATCGAATCTCCTTTGCAATCTTTCTCGTTCTTTCGAATAAAAAAAAAAAACGTTTAGGTTAACCTAACGGATGCATTGAGACCAATTAAAGTTGCATAATAGAGGTAGCACTAGACTTTGTTTTTAGGTATGCTTATGCATGTGTATGCACATATTGGCATATATTGGTAGTGCTTGTTGCCACGTTTACGTGTGTGCTACCTAGTTCCCCGCTTTTGGTGTATTCAATTCAACTATATATTCTTCCATTGACGACAAGTAAGACAATATGGTATTCTGCCTTGCATCACGTAACAGGAAATTATAAACAATGGCTACAAACATAGATAACAAAAAAAAAATGGGACCTTCAGATTTTAGGGCTTGAATAAGATTGTTTTTAATTAGATTTTAACCTGAGTGATTTTCAAAATATAATATAAGTTCTTATTTTTAAAACTTACCATATAAGTAATTATAGCACATCAATTATTTATGTTACCATTCTAAATTCTTTACCCATCCATAATAAATGTATTTTTTTTTTTTTTGTGCTCCAATCATTTTAATAGATACAAATTTAATAAAAATTCAATTTCTTATTATTAAAAAAATTCAACAACAAAACAAAAACAATTTATACATAACTTTCGGTGTCTTATTTTATTCATAGGTACGGAAGTATTGGTACATAAGTTTTGGTACGAATGTATCAGTACATAATTTTAGGTACCTTATTTTACTCTTAGGTATATAAGTATCGGTACAAATGTATCGATACATAACTATAGTATCTAAACATACGTGTGTACATAATATGCATATACATAAATATTGAGAAATTTACGCACAATGAAAAATATATGACAAATAACATTTTTATTATTTATGGGAAATCAATGTATAACCCACAAACAAAAAACCCAATAATTATCACAACCTTTTTAATATTCAAAAATTACAATTAAATGCCAAGGATTAAAATTAGTTTTTAATCTTAGAAAGGGTTTTATTCAAAATGTAATCTTAGACAAGGATTAAAATAAAATTTTCTGCAAAAAATTGGCGGCCGATAATCCTGGTTTCAAGTTGATTCTGATGGGTCTGTAATCTTGGATGGGTTTGTAATCGATCTGGTGATTGGCAATAACTATCATAAGCTGCTAATTGTGGGTTCATAATTTGGGATCATGCACTACTAGAAATTTGGCTATAAGCCACTCTTTTCATTCGGTGGCTATTGTCAAGTGTTGCCACTCATATTGGTGGCAAACCTGTATGGCCACTAAGCACCCACTAAACTAGAGAGTGTGGCCTATGTAGAGGACTCTATTGTTACAATAGCTACCAATATTACATTGGTGGGTATGTGAATAGTACAACATTTTTATATTTTATAATTATTTCTAAATTTCAAAGCATGTCATTGTCTCTCTTATTAGTGGCTAGGTTTGAGACTAACATTGGTGGCTTTTATACTCATACACCCACCAATCCTATGTGTCTCTATTAGGATTAGTGGCTTTTAAAGTTAGGCACCAACACTGGTGTGAATCTATAGCATTCCAAATGTCCGGTAGGTTGGAATTGTATTACATGCATTTTAGTAATAGCTATGTACTCTATTAAAACTCAGCTTCTTAATATAGAATTGGCAAGAAATTTAAATTTTCAAAAGGATTCACATTGACAACCAACCACACTTTATATCCCCATACATTTATCAATAACAAGGTTTGTCTCTATTAAAGACACCATATTACATTCAAGTCTGTTGTCCAACACATCCAAGTACCCAAGGATGATGACATTACATTTTGTTTCACCTATGTACCTATGCACATCCACCAACAACAAACTGAACAAACAACTCCACCCACTTGGATCTATGCCTTCCCTATGGCATTTGTATATATACATGAAGCAAAATTCACAAAAACGTATCACAGTTAGCTTATCACTTACTGAAGCCAGTGACATTCACCATGCATGGACGATACCCAAGCTCATCATCTGTGCCATTATTCTGTACCACAACAAAACCCTCATCTTCAACTTCTCCACTTGCTTGGATCTCCATACCATTCCCTTGTTCAATTCTATTGACACAAACTTGAGGCACATCAATGTGATTTGGTTCCACCATGCCTCTATCAGCAGCCCTCTTCAGCGCGAACATAATTTCAGCCCTCATTTCACGCTTCATATTCTCCACTTCCAATTCCACCTGTCTATTGTGTGCCACCATTGACTCGGCATATTCTTTCCTCAATTGTGCAACCACATTTGCTGCCTCAATCCTTTGCCTTTCTTCTCTCTCACTTGCCTCCATCTTAAGTTTCTCAATTTCAAAGTTAGCAGCTTTTCTTTGCTCCTCATACGATGCTTTAATTGCTTCAACCTCTCTACAAATTCCCCTTTTCTCAGTTATAATACCTGGCACATCAGACCACACAACCCCTGTCCCAAACCCTCTTACACGGTTGTCTCTCTCAGGCCCCAATACATTAGCGTACACAATATGCCGAACCTCATCAGTTATGATCTCATTCCTATCCTCGTACAACTTCAGGTTTGTATTGAATTCATCCTGCAAGTTGTTTCCAAAATTAATTACCAATGTATTTGCACTGTATATACATTTGAAAGCCTTCTAAATCAAAGATATTCCAACCATGTTTCTCAAAAAAACTAGTACTATTAGTTATTGTTCTGTTCTTCAGACTACAGTGCCTACCAATAAACTCATATGCATCAGAATCTTTCATTACTTCACTGTATTCACTAATGCAAGCTGCTGTTGCCTTATGCTCTTTGTTTCACTGACATTAAATAGCACATAATCTAATACGCCTGATTGTTCACATTCCACAAACCTTTTATATATCTCACCTACAGATAAATTGTAGCAGCCGGTAATTGATGGCATACTTACAATTATTGCAGCTGATCGAGCATCCACTGGTTCCCCATTCTTCCGAGTATGTGTTAGCGTAAAGAATGTGATGCGGTCTGGTTTGCTTCCATTCGCTTGTTCCTGTTAACAGAAATTGTCAAACAACTAATTGACGAGTAATTTCATAACATTGTTTTCGACCGGCACCTTCATTCCATGTGCACTAACATGTAGTTAAGTTACCATAACACAGAACTCACGGCAGAGCCTTACATGTTCGTGTCTGAATTGCGCAAAAGACTTGGTTCCAGTCGTGTGATTTATTTGTAGCGCTTTCCTGTTCTTTCTACATGATGTAGCACGCTTCTACAGATGCCAAGTTTAGCATGCATTATTAGGGCTATGTGAAAGGAAATTCATCCTAATTTCCAATACATACAATCCATACATTTATCATCCACATTATGTCATAACTAAAGAAAGCATATATGGTGCATAAAAAAGGAAGAACTTTGATCATTGTGTGTACTACCTGAGCATCTACAGTGTCCCATAGTTGTACTAACAATTTCCATTGGCCTTGGTTGACACGGCCATCATGACAATGGAACCTCTCCGCTAACGGTGAGTGCAGGCATGGCGTATAGTATGCCTTCTTCAGGTTTGCCTTGTAATCCTTCCATCTATCATTCAACTTCTTCTCACAAACCCGCCGAATTTTGGGCTCCAATTCGAGTGTTATACCATCTGTCCAATCAAGAGTCCCCTGCCCATGTACATATACATGATGTTGTTAATTATGCACCATCATTTAATACATGAATTATGAATTTGTATAGTGAACCCGTAATACCCATCCAGTAGGTTTCAAATATTTGTGTAATCGTACAAATTAAATTTACAACAGACAAAGTTAAAAGAAGCCTCATTGCGCATCACCAATCTGCATAGATGCTGCCTTTTAGTGGTGTATAATGTGCTATAGACCCTATTGTAATTGTCTATGGAGCCTCTTACGACATAATTGGTGCATCTCATTTCAAATATATCACAATGAACCCCAATTTATTGTACTGCTACTTTCTAAGTCACCAACTGCAAAATAATTGACATGGCCAATTATTTGTTAAACTTGTGTATGGATAACAGCAGTTCAGGTCAAAGTAGGTTTCGAATGCATTAATCATAATTAAAAGCCTAAGGCTTCAACCCTGCTTGTTGAGTAAGTCAATAATAGGCCATGTGATGCCATTATGTGGTTTTTTTTTTTCCAGGGTTACAACTAAAAAGCAATGAAATAACTAGCTATATATATAGGAAAACCAACCAACCATTAATGCCTTTACTGTTGATTTACCTTAATCCTCTGCCAAGCACGATCCATGTTTGAAGCCCTGTAGAAATGCCTCCAATCAACTACATTAATTGGAAAATATGATGCTTCTTGAGCTAGCATTCCTAAGAACCTAGAAAATCTAGCAACGGTATGAGGAGGCTCTACCGGCTGCCCTTGCTCATTAAATTTCATCAGCTCCTTTGTACCATTTGGTGCCCATCGTGGCCTATTTATTCCCCTACTCGCCTGCACTGAACGGGTTATACGTTGACGTTCATCCACGATGCCTTCGACATTATTTGGAATTGTGAATTGCTGTATGTGGTCATGTTCCATCAGGTTGAATGCCAATGGTTGAGTTTCGATGCCTTCGTCAATCGACATTGATGCAACTGAGTTATTCTTGCTGACCCACAGCACCTTCGTAATAACTTTTCATGTAAACACAACACAAGAGTGTTTAATTAACATTTGTAAACAAAAGCATTTCAATTTAACACCTCAATTAATTTCCTAGTAAGAAGAGAAGAGTGGTAGATACCTGCTGCAATGGCTTTAATGTAACCTCTGTGCCTGAAGATAATTTCTTCTTTGAGTTGATAACTTGATGCATCTAAACAGCTAAAGTGAATAAAGTTAATTAAATGAATCCACACACGTTTCCTATTTGAGAGCAGCAAATTGAAAATTTGGCAGATACTTAACTTGAGCGGGAAATCCTCCCGCCCAGTAATCCCTAGGAAAACAATTATTTAATTCATACACACTTATGGAGGTCAGCAGGTAGCCACAAAAAATGGCCAGGTGTTGCTATTACCAAATAAAATAATTGGCAACCCATTAAATAATTGATCAGTCTGTGAGGTGGCAGATGGTTGATGAGATTGGCATATGCATTGTGTGGTCAAATTTGAGTGCTTTTGTAAGAAGAATCCCGGAACTATTAATTTTCCACACCCTAATTAAATGTTAATCCACTAAGTGGGTGTGAACTTACAATTAAGTGCCCTGCCCTCCATTCTAATCTCAATTATAAATATCAACCTTGAAGAGGTTTTTGGACGTACAGCAGTTTCAACTTCGTCTGAAATTTACACCTAATCACCAATGTCGCCTTTATTCCCAAATGCTCGCAGACAGCTATTTTGTAACAGAAGTGAAGACCTTTTTCCTACAGTGGATCATGAAGTGCTTAGTCCCACGATGCGTGCCCCAACCAATAACATTGCAACCCCAGTTCCCACCCAAGAAAACCTTGTCCCTGTGCTCACTGCCAATCATGAAGATCCTGATTTTTGGCGTTACCTAGAAGCTAACTTTCACATTCAATTCGAGTACGACCAAAACCCCACACTGGATTCAGGTGCTAACCAGCAGTTCAAATCCCCTACAAAGACAACTACTGCTTCGGGTGAATGGAACGACTTCTCGCATGGCTCTAACATGCCTGTTTACCCTCCTCAATCACCCAATCCCTTGATCAATATTTATTGTCCTCGTTATGATGAGGCAGCGAAAAATGTGATCTTGAAAGATGAGCACTTTCCATCTGATCTTCCAGGTTTCGGTGTGAATGTGATTCCTCCCTGGTCCAACGAAATCGGCTACATGAAGCATGGTAGCAGTGGAAAACATCCTTGCATCAATGGTGATATTGACAAATTAATGAGTAGTGGAAAGCAACCTTCCATCAGTGGTGACACAGTGAAAATAATATCATCTTTTTTCCCGGGTGATTCATACCGCTTTGATCCTATTGAGATTTGCAATGCTGTACATTTCGATTCTGATTCTGATTGTACCAGTACTGCGAGGACTCGTCATCCTCAAAAAAGGTACAAGGCAGTTAAGGAGTGTGCTGCGTGCGAATATGTAGGTGGTCAAGAACATTGTGATTGGATGAATCGTGCTACAGGTCAAGCAAAACAGGAAGTCATCCCCAAAGATATGCAGAATGCAAAATCACCATCCGATGATGCTTATGGTAAGAAGAGTTGAACCTGTTTGGGAATGGATGTTATATTATGCTATTAGTATTCACGTATGTCTAGTGCAATGCAAGATATCAACCTTTACAAAACAAATCTCTAGTCTTTTGCTCTATGTAAACATTCATACTCAGATTGTACCTCCGTACAAGATATGGATGTTTATCTTATGAACCTATGCAGTTGGTAACTATATAGACCGTTATGTTATTTTTGTTTCTGTATGGATGGTTTCTGGAATCAATATCATGTATGACTACTCTATGTATTTTGCAATTATAATAATGTGTAGTAGTTTGATTTATACGTATTCAGCTACAGTTGCGCTCATTAAATAGCATGACAGAAAAACAAAGAAATCTGAAGACAAAATATATAGTGAAGTAATGCTTACATCTTCCAGAGCAGATGAATGGTTAGAAACTTCAAAGTTTAGAGGAGAAAACGTTGGTTGCGAATTTCCTTCAAGATCCCCAGCTATACCATGTAGAGCTTTAATAGTAGAACCAAACATGTTTTTAAGCTTTCCTAATCTTCCTCGTAGTTCTTCAATAGCTTTCAAAATTAAGCCAAATTAATAATGAAGTTGTATATAGACTGACAATTCAATCTCAGGAATGCATGCAAAGACAATCATCTTCTTATCTAGACCTTACCTCCGCCATCGTTGATACAAAGGACTGCATGTCCTCTTCCATATATTTTAATTGCTGCTCCTATTGTGTCACTGCAAATGCCACAATGTTATGCAAGACTTCAAGGTGCTGAGTTAATGTGGACTGAAATTTCTTGACTAGTATCCGGTTTTCATCTTCAATTTTGTCATTCCACTCTACAAAACCATCCATGGTCATAATCATAAATAACCCGAAGTTGTGAGGGAGATCTGATGCAGCATTCTCTAGCTCTGCTCTAATTAGCTCAAATGCACGCCCAACGAGTGATTTCTCTAAAAGTTAACAATGGAATAATAGTAAGAAAAGGGCATTTAAATGTACCTTCCAGCTTTAAATTAATATATGCATAAATATAAACATGAACTAGTGTAGAATAATCCCGAATGTCGACTGTATAACTTTAAAGTAAGATGAAATGGAGAGAATCTATCTATGGTCTAAAAATGCAGATGGTGGCACGACAATTTGTTTTAGCAGCCAACTTTGCTCACCCAATTGGAGGAGATTGACTATCAGAAATTCCTTCTCTTTCATGGTCGCATTTGCTTGTCAACGCTTGTCGTCAAGATTATATAGTTCATGTCCAGTTTCCTCAAGCATTATCTGAATATAAAGTGTTTAATTATCTCAGAACAAGAGCAGAATGAACAAAATGAGACTCTGTAAGTCCATATTACAAATGTATTACCTCAGTTTTTCCAAGTTTATCATTCAATTGTACAACCAAAAGTTGTTGACAACTGTAAAGTTCCTGAAGCTCCAGCAATTGCTGCTCTTAGGCCAACGTAACGTTTATATTAGTTCCCACCTTGTAGTCAATATTATTCAAAACGAAAGGAATGAAATCTTGACGGAGATACCTTGTCTTTTGAATCATAATAAAGTTCAATCCGCTCTATCTTTTCAGCCATTGCATACAGTAAATAAAGAGTTAATGAAGTTAATAACCAGTCAATTGTGAATGTAGGAAAAGCAGTCCATAATTCATTTAAATGACAAGAATAAGACCTTCTTCTCTGCTTCTTCACTAACATAACGATCTCATGGTATATATATTCCATTCTTCTCTCCGGCAGCATATACCTCTGCATGAACATAAGAAACATGTCATACAATTTAGCTTGCAGCACAGTAACACTAAAGAATCATTAAATAACCTGTGAAACAAAAAAAAAATCTCTGGACAGAAAGATTGAGAGCACATCAACGCTGGAATCAGTTAACAACCTTGCTTGAACATACGATCAATCTCAGAATACAAATCGTTGATCAAAGCAGACTTCATCATTTTTTGATTGACCTGAAACATTAACCAACAACAAACCATAACAAGGGTTAGAATGAAAGACATTTGAACTATATAATTTGTGAGAACAGGGATGGTGCAAACTTTTCACCTCTGGTTTGTTCTTTATATTTTTGGCACGGTGTGCATAGTCGAACGTGTTGAGTGTTTCTTCCAAACACTACATGAAGCTGCCACTTAAAGACACCAATTAAATATATTGCATATAATACGAAATCAAAAAACTAATAGTCAGGGCAATGCTTGGTTCAGGAATGAATGTCAAAATGTACAAATATTTCCATATCCTACAACACTGTCAGCGAATCAATACTTCGTATAACTAGTACGTTCATCAAAAGTGAGATGCTTTTACAAGCAATCTTCAAAGTCTTGGGCGTCTACATCGATTCTAACTCGAACCTCATCATTATCACCAGTTGCATGTTCGACATCTTGTCCATCGCACGGATCATCATCATGTGTTGAGGACATATCAAAGAAATCACGTGGTCTTGTTTTGATTGCAACATGCCATTCTATATCTGTTGGGTCTTGTACATAGAACACTTGTAGTGCTTGTGATGCGAGAATGAATGGGTCACTTGTAGACGAAATCTTATTGAAGTTAACCAATCTAAAGCCATATCTGTCTGATTTTACTCCCTCACCTGTATTTCTGGAAGTGCCATCAAACCAGTTGCACTTGAATAATACCACTGTCCGTTCCATATGGTACTTGATTTCAAATACATCTGTTAGAACCCCATAGTAGTCTACCAAACCGGTAACAGGGTTCCGGTCACGTGGGCCAGCATAACTTGGAACATTAGACTGTAGGAAAACACCATAGTTTTGGTAATTCCCATTGGATTGTGTGCCTATTACTTTGAACCTGAACCCATTACATACAAAAATCTTATATCTCCGACACCATTTACTAGGTCCATTAGCAAGCGTTACTAAGTCGTCAGTTGCCCTTGGGTCACTTGATTGTTGCAATTGATTAACCTACACAATTTACACCCACGTTCATATGCATAGTTAAGAATAGGAAGCTAAATAGGAAACCAGTACACGCAGAATCAACTTATTCCATACTAACATGTTTTTCAAACCAATCTGGGAAGGATTTAATAGCTTCTTTCTCTGCTTGTAGCATGGTTACACGCCTCCCTCGAGTTTTTTGAGCATTCTCCACGTAACTTCTGTATGTGAAAATAAAGTCATTCTCACTCTGTATAACCAAAAGGAGAGATTCAGAAGTTGGTGCCATTTAACTGCAATATATAAGATTTAAGTGTAATCACCTCCTATATGCCATTGACTTATCACAATTGGCTAAAACATACGATCGTGCAATCTCCCAATCGTGGTTGTCAAGATGATAATCTTCCCGCATACCAAGTGAATGCCCAGTGGCACAAAATATGTCAAAGTCACCCTCATAGTCAGGACGTATTCTATCTGCATTTCGGCTTGGACGGTTCAAACGTGTCTCCACGCCTTCCAAATACATCCCACAAAAAGACAAGCACTCCTCAGCCAGATATCCTTGGGTCATGCTTCCCTCTGGTCGATTTTTATTTCGAACATACTTCTTCAACGTCAGCAGGAACCTAATTTAAATAGGACAACATCAAATTTGTTGTTCTAAATTGTATGATGCACAGATGTAATAACCATACAAATATATTAAAAGTTAAGGAATACCTCTCAATTGGGTACATCCATCTGTAGTGCACCGGACCTGCAAGTGCAGCTTCCTCGGCAAGATGTATTGTGAGGTGAAGACTGACGACAAAGAATGCAGGCGGTAATATCCTTTCCAATTGGCATAGGATCATAACTATTTTGGGTGTGAGTTTGCGAAAGCATTCCACTGACCCTTTTTTAGTACACAAATGTCTGAAGAATGCACTTAGTTCCAATAATATCTGTGCAGTCGCAGTTGGGAGGCATTTACGTATGGCAATTGGAAGGAATTGCTGCATTAAAACATGCCAATCATGACTTTTAAGTCCCCTTACGATCTTTTCCTTTGTATGCACAAGTCGTGAAATATTGGACGAGTAATTGTCAGGCACTTGTATTGAGGCTAAAACCTTGCAAAACAATTCCTTCTCTAATGGTTTCATAGTATATACACCGGGAGGCATCTTTGGCTTTCCATTGACAAATTTTCTGTGCAACTCCGGTTTCATGCCCATCAATTCCAGATCCAACCTTGCATTCAAGTTATCCTTGCTTTTCCCAACAATACCCAGCAGAGTTGCAACCAAACTTTCAGTGACATTTTTTTCAATGTGCATGACATCAAGGCAATGTCGAAGCACAAGATGTTCCCAATACGGCAACTTGAAGAAAATACTATGTTTCTTCCATGGCCCAACTGTTGCTCTAGGTAGTGGTCTTTTTTCTCCAACCACTTTCCGTGGGGTCTTACCATATTTGAACCGTAAAATGGACAACTGTCGACGACATTCACATCCGGTCAAGGGGGAAGGTGCTTGCTCTCTCTCGTCAGAAAGATTAAAGGCTTTCCTCTGTCGACGAAAAACATGTGACATGGGCAAGAAACGACGGTGACCCATATAACAATATTTCCTACCCTTTTTAAGATATGTCGACTCAGTCTTGTAGTTGCAACAAGGACATGCTAATTTCCCATGTGTGCTCCAACCGGACAAGTTCCCATAGGCGGGGAAGTCGCTAATAGTCCATAAAACAGCTGCTCGTAAGGTGAAGGTCTCTTGCCTAAATGTATCATAAGTGGGAACCCCTGAGGTCCACAATACTTTCAGCTCGTCTATTAATGGTTCAAGGTATACGTCAATATCATTTCCCGGAGATTCTTTTCCCGGTATTAACAAAGCCATCAATATGAACGGTGCTTTCATACACAACCAAGGTGGTAAATTGTAGACAGTCAACAATACTGGCCAGATGCTATAGTCGGAGCTGCATTTTCCGAAGGGGTTGAATCCGTCACTTGCCAACCCAAGACGTACATTGCGCATTTCATCACCAAATGTTGGAAATTTCAAATCTAATTGCTTCCATGCAAAGGAATCAGCTGGATGTCTTAAGAAGCCATCCTCGGGGCGAGAAAGCCCATGCCAACACATATCTTCACTGGTGTGTCGAGACATGTAAAGCCTTTGTAAGCGAGGTGTAATAGGAAAATATCTTAGCACCTTCCGAGGTATTCTCTTTTTACTGCTTCGTGATGTCTCATCAACCTCGGTTGTATATCTGGACACACCACATGTTTGACAAGCATCTAAACCACTGTTATGTTTCCAATACAACATGCAGTCATTTTCACATGCATGGATCTTTTGGTGAGGCAACATGAAATTTTTCAGCAATCCCTTTGTACTCATCACGTTATTTGGTAAAGAATGACCATTTGGGAGTATATGTTTCAAAAGCTGAAGATTAGCTTGCACTGCACTTTCGCTGCACCCATATAAACACTTGTTTTGAAATACTCGTATTAGGAAGTCCATTTTCTTCATACCACAACCCGGATATAATTCTGCGTTGCCGTCTTGCACCATGGCTTCAAACTTACGTGCATATGCAGGTATCACAGTTTCCTGCCCGCTGTGATTATTAATAGGCATGCCACCCATTACACTGGGACCAGAGAAAATATCTTCAAGCAAGGGGCCTAGTTCACAATAAGGATTAGTAACAGTAGCACTTTGTTGTGCAGCTTGGCTACTTGCAATAGGGTCACCAAATGTCTCTCCATGCCATACCCACGAGCCTTCCAAGTATGAACGGTCCATACCTTCAACAATTAGATGTGCTTCAACTTCATTCTTACTCAACCAGAACCTATTCAAGCATTTAGCACATGGACATTTGATGTTGCCATCAAGAGAAGAAACTTGCAATGAGTTTGAGATAAATTTTGCTAGCCCTGTTCTGTAATCCTCTGTAAACGGATTCAAACTGGCCCAACTTTTGTCCATCATTACTGAATATAATCAATAGTTTGCAGAATTGGAACAATAAGGTGCCTAAAAATGAATGCACCCACCCTCTCTCTCTCTGTCTCTTTCCTTGTAATTGCGCACCCAAACCCTATGGAAAATCCAACTGTCAGAAAAGGAAATGAATGGGAAATCCAACAGTGAGATAAGGAATTCTAACCTATATTCATATTAGAGATAAGCATAAATGTAGGAAAAGATTTATAACATATTCGAAAAGTGTAGAGAAATGGGATTTGAAGAACCATTTTAATGAAAACAGAAAGGAAGGAATATGCAATTTTTAACACCCCAACCACCATTATCACTTTTACACCCTGTTGTGGTTTCATAAGCTTCTCATTTTCTTAGTATGAAGCTCTCTTTGTGGGCCAAAATTATAATAATAATAACAATACTAATTCAAACAGTAATGGAGATTACCAAGGAAATGAGTTTTAGGTTCTGAATGGTTTACTAATTCGCATCCATTTGGTGTGAAGACTTTCTTTGTTTCATGTTAGGTGACGCACAAAATCTCACAAATGGTGGTTCGACAACTGACCTTGCTCCTAACAAACTGCAAGAACAGAAATTAAATCATATGAAAATAGTAAAAAATTATTCTTTCATCGTAAGTCATAAGGCTCGAAATTTTCTATCAAACTAATTCAGAACCTCAAACAGAAAACAAAACTTCAACATTCACAGTAACAACCCTGAACAATGAACGAAACATTAAACTGAAATCAAATCATGTCATACCTTTTTAGGTGATGCCCCTATCAGAACATCAGATAATGTACCTCAAAATGGACTGAAAAGTGGCAATGAGAAGAAAACCAAGCAATAAATAGAAGCAAATACTTCATGATAAAAACTGTGTTCCAATGTACGACAAAAAATTGTAGTGCTTAGACAACTGGCTCAGGTGAGAGCACCAAAAGGGAGACCCCAACAGTCATTGATAAAGAGAATGTGTTTGTGCCAATAAAAGCCTCCTTGAAGTTAGAGAGAGATATGAAGTACTACTCTACCGCTCTTTGATTATAACTTCTAGATTTTATTAGATCATCTACGTCATCTATGGAGGAATAGACCATATGGGTTTGCTCACCCCCCGCAAGTGGTTAAAAAAAACAATGCAGGCTCAAGCTAAAGATGTCTGCATCTGCTAAACAAAGAAGTCAATGCCTACAAGCAGTTAGTAGGCAAACCTGGAATATGAAGACTCAGACTGTCAAACAGAACCATTACAGATGCTTACTTTGACCTTAAGCTGGTTCTTTACATATAAGATGGTAGTAATACCTTTTCATGGAACACGAACACACTGAAAAAAATATATCCAAAATTAGAGTGTGTTGTTTTTAGCAGGTGCTTCTAAAATTTTACAGTATGATTGTCGGACGGCCATGTGATATTATGTTTATATTTCATATAAATAATACATATCTAATTAATGTATATCAACTGTTATTCACTCATAATTTAGCTAATGAATATGCGTAACTATGTGACTGAAGAAAGACACAGCTCTTTAGTAAAGCTGTGTCCAGCAACCCATGGGATTATGGAATGTTAATCCATCACTCTTGGAGAGCGGTGGAAAAGCTCTAATAAGGGAAAATCGCATAGTTATATCTATTGACGAGACAAAATGAATGCACGTAGGTAAACAGTAGGGAGTTGTCCAACAGAGGTCATGTCGCTTCCTCGTCCACTAATAATAACATCGTTTTGAAGGTGTAGACCACATAACGAAGCATGGAATGTAGCTTAACTATTAGTTCTCATGCAGTGGTAGTAGGTATCAGCTAAAAAGCATACCAAAACTTAAAAACAGACAAATTATCATATGCAAGTTCGTTCATAGCCATGTTTCAATAAGCCACTTTCTCTACCAAAGTCTTTTTTTGTGTTTATGATGTTTACAGAACATACACAGAAAATGCGATATCCGTATAGCATAAGCTTAACCAACAGTGGAACTTTACATTGACATTTCTACTTATATCCCTTTTCTTTTAGTTTGTACAAGCTGTAAGGATAGTAGTTTGTAAAAAAAATGTAGTTGCGATTGCCTAACTCGTCCTTTCGTTGAAACAGTAAACGAATTCATATATTTATATAACAAGAAATGAACACCTAGCTTATATCTCCAAGAACAATAATAAGCTTAAACCCTATATGGTTTGCAGTTTGATCCAACTTGAACAGATAGAAGAAGCACTTCAAACCCAACCTTTAAAAACTCCAAAGATTCAAAGACTTAATAAACAAATTGAAAAGTTAGATCTTAAAAATGCTGAAATTAAATATAAGAAACACAAAATTACCTGTTTTTACTCCCTAAAAGAAATTCAAGGTGATGCAGCCCCAAATTAATTGTAAGAAACCCAAGCGAACATAAATAATGAACCGAGCAGCTTAATCTGATGAGAAATTGAAAGGGCGATGTATGAGAAACAGATAACCAGCATCGCGGGAGTGGAGCTTCCGCTGCCCACGCCCGTCGCCAACTAAACGAGCCTGCTCACAGTCTTGACAGCTATGCCCTGTCCGCATCGTGGGAGTGCAACTGGTTCACGGAACTACCCGACTTCATCATCGATGCAATAATGGCCGAGAGATGCGATTAGGGTCCAACGCTCTGTCCTTCTATGGGTTTTGGCCTCTCTATCTCCCTTTAGTAAGTCATCATAGGTTTTGAGAACCAATCAATATATATCCCTGCTTTGAAAACCAAAAAATTAACCAGCACCAGGTCCGAACAAAATAATAATGTAATAAAAAAGTAGAAGAAAAGTAAATTTAAGAAATAAAGTTAGCTAACTGATACCAATATTGGTGGCTGATTTTTAAGGCCACTGATATCAGTGGAATCCCACTGTTTAGCCACCAAAAAATAGTAAGAGTAGCAACTTTATATCCATGGCCACCAATTGCAAAGGGTGGGCAAAAAATGGTGTGTAATGAGCATATTTCTAGTAGTGATGCTGGATCTCCGATTCTAGCTGGCGCTAGGAAGGGTTAGTGTTGCGAATGTGCTGGTTGCTGAAGGCCAAGCTCTGCTTGGTGGTCTTGAAGCAGCCTATCAGAAAAGTCTAAATATCCTGGAAGTGGAGGGAGATTCAAAGGCGCTTAACTATTGGTTCGATTACTGGAGTCATTTGTGCTCCTTGGAGGATACGCACAATCTTGGTCAATATTCAGAGGTTGGTCTGCAAGTCTCTTCCGTCTGAACTCTTCTAGAGATTTGAGGTGGATGCAGTCTCTTCCGTCTGAAGCTTGGTTAGCGTGGCGTTGCAATTGCTTCTCTTCTGTGTGTCCTAGAGGCTTTTTGTTGCCAGTTGTTTTTTCTTATCCGAAAAAAAAAAAAAAAAAAAAAAAAAACCAATTGTTAAACTTCTGGAAATCTATATAGTTGTCTTCTTCAAAATATCTACTGTGCATAACGATATTATACACTCTTGGGCATTTAAATCAATTTATACAATATTCGAAAGTTTTAATTTGAATTGTTTTCTATAACTATATAAGATAGACAAGCATGCAATAACTATCTTAAAAAATAAAAAATTCCATCATTCTCAGTAAAAATAAAAAATAAAAAATAAACCATTTCATTTGGATAGGATCAAGAGTGGGATATTTTTGTAGTGGGATCTTTCCGTGTTTGGTTTTATCAATGCTTCCAGCATCCGAGCAATCGTGTCCTGGATCTCTTTTAATTTGATAGTGTTTGAAAAAAAAGTTGAAACTGACCATAAAATAAAATTGCAGTATGGGAGTAATGTAATTTATTAATAATCTTATGTAAGGTTTCTTTTTTTATCAATTTGAGATTCATTTTCAACACACTTAAATGCGGCGATTTATCAAGCCAAACATATAGACAACACAACAGGATGACGTGAAATACGTGTAATCATTAGGCTTCACACATAAGATAATATGCTCTGATACTATGGAGAAAGTTGAGATTTCACTATAAAACTAATTGGCATATGAGGAGGAACTCAAATATTGTTGAGAGTATGAATACCACATCGAGGATTTAAAGGATTTAAACTTCTATTTGATTTGGTTTGTAACTTCCATTGGAAATTATGGTTACAATCCAAATAGAAGTTACAAACCAAATCAAAAGAATTTTACAATCCAAATATAGAAGTTAAAAGTTTCAAACCAAAAGAAAATTGAAAGTGGATCTAACTTCTAAAAATAAAAGTATATTGTATATTACTTCTTAAACACAAATTATGAGTTTTGTAAAATCAACTCAACGGTCTAGATTTTATTTGAAGTGTGATCAAAATCTTAAAGGATAAATTAGATCATCACCCTCATTTCTCCTTTTTATTAATTGAAACCTTATTCCTTTTTCATTTTTGATCAAGGTCCCTTAACTTTTCTTCATGTCATTATTTTAATATTAAATTATTTACAATCATTATATGTTAATTTAAATATAATCTTTTTATTATAGGCCTATTTGACTGAACTATATTTAGAAATAGAGAGGGAGAGAGGTCGGCGGCAAGAGAAAGAAGAGAAAGATTTAATTGTGAGGTATGTGTTGTATCACCCCATTATGCCTTTATTTATAGTAGTATGATAGGTTAAATCATTACCCTAATAGGATTACAACTCTAATAGGATAATATCTACCAAGGAGAATATTCCAAGATACATTATGATTTATACAATCACATTCCTATTCTAAATATGACTGCAACACTCCCCCTTGAGTGTGGAAATACTCAAACAAAACATTGCATCAGATCTTCAGCAGTTGAGATAGAACAATTGATGAAGTCAGCGGCACAACGGGCAAATGCGAGTCTCAAATTTAAAGAAAGTATGCATTGGTAGTAAAACTTAGAAAACCTCACTATGGTAAAACCTAATGTAAGTGAAAACCCATAGACTAAGGAGAAAAGTGAGAAATATGCATAATGTCTAAAAACAAATGTCAAACAAGACGAAAGTAGTGAACTCAACGGAGTATGATCATCCCAGGATGGGTACCTCATCAAAACCTCGTTAGGTAGCAAAAACCCAATGAAAATAAAGCTCATAATCGTAGGAAAAATAGAACATAAAGATCAAGTGAGTATGCTTATCAAGATACTTCCTAGGGTGGTTCGGAATGGGATACCATACCGAAACTAGTATCCCGAATCCCAAACCGAAATTTTTCGGGACGGGAATTTGAAGACCAAACCCAAACCAAATTTTTGGGAATCCCGAAATATTTTCAGGATTTTGAGACAAATCGGGAATCCCAAATTGAAATATGAAATTATGAATTGTTCTTCCAATATATAATTCAAGAACACATTCATGAACTAGGAATTTCATTTCATTCACATTACCATTTAATTGAACACTGGCATGCCTGACTGTTTTTATCATAGTCAAAATTCAAATTAATTAAACCCTTTTTGCAATCTATTAAGAGACAAAATAATCAAGTTGTAACATCCCACATCGCCTAGAGGAGTGATCCTTATATGTATATTCTCATCCTTACCTAGCACGAGGCCTTTGGGAGCTCACTAGCTTCGGGTTCTGTAGGAACTCCGAAGTTAAGCGAGAATGGGGCTTGAGCAATCCCATGATGGATGACCTACTGGGAAGTTGCTCGTGAGTTCCCAAAAACAAAACCGTGAGGGAATGGTAAGCCCAAAGTGAACAATATCGTGCTACGGTGGTGGAGCGGGCGCGGGAAGGGATGTGACAAATTGGTATCAGAGCCTAACCCTGGCTGTGGTGCGCCGACGAGGACGTCGGGCCCCTAAGAGAGGTGGATTGTAACATCTCACATCGCCTAGGGGAGTAATCCTTATATGTATATTCCCATCCTTACCTAGCACGAGGCCTTTTGGGAGCTCACTGGCTTCGAGTTCCGTAGGAACTCCGAAGTTAAGCGAGAAAGGGACTTGAGCAATCCCATGATGGGTGACCCACTGGGAAGTTGCTCTTGAGTTCCCAAAAACAAAAACGTGAAGGAATGGTAAGCCCAAAGCGGACAATATCGTGCTACGGTGGTGGAGCGGGCCCAGGAAGTGATCCGTCCCGGGCCAGGATGTGACACAAGCCTTCTGAAATCATCAGCCATGGCAGCAGCAATAATAAAATCCACATGAATATCAAAAAGAACATGAAAAATATGCAGGTGTAGGACATTCCAGGTTGCAGAATATGAATTAGAAACTACTAGCATCAATTATAAAAGAATAATATATATATATGTATAAATATATATATAATAATTAATATTATATATTTTCGGTTCGGTATGTGATTCCAGAAATATCGAGAAGCCAATCCCGAATCTCATACCGAAATTTTGGGATCGATTCGGGATAGCATCCCGAAAATTTCGGGAATTTCAGTTTGGGAAATTTTTGGTTTGGGATCGGGATTTTTTCTGTTCGGTTCGGGATTTTCGGGAATTTTTTCCACCCCTAATACTTCCCCTGAGTTAGACATAACTTCCAAATAACAGAACTGCAAGCAATTCAACTCAGATAATTTATGCATACCGACTCATTGGACGAGCTTCTGAAAAGTAGACTTGGGCAATGACTTGGCAAAGAGATCGGTTAGGTTGTCCTGGAAACGGATTTGCTTGACTTCAATGTTCTACTATTGTTGTTGCTGGCGAGAATAAAAGAAATTCGGCGCTATGTGTTGTCTTCCTTGATGTATCCCTTCTTTAACTGCTCGATACATGTAGCATTGTCTTCAAAGATCGTCGTATGAAGGTCAACGACGGTAGTAAGGCCACTAGTGCTTCGAATATGTTCCACGACTGCTCTCAACCAAAAACACTGACGAGATGCTTCATGAAGGGCAAAGATCTCAGCATGGTTCGAAGAAGTTGCAACTAGCGCTTACTTGGTAGACCTCCACGATATAACGGTGTCTCCAACGGTAAAGACATAGCCTATTTGAGAACGTGCCTTATGTGGGTCAGACAAATAACCAGCATCTGCATAACCAACAAGGTGGGAATCAACCCGAAGATTGAAGGGGGTGGCGGCTTTTTTCGAGGATTCATGGGTGTTGAACAAACCCAAATCCGTCGTACCCTTGAGGTAACGGAAATTATCTTTAACACTATTCTAGTATCTACATGTAGGCGCATTGCTATATCTAGCCAAAAGATTAATAGCAAATAAGATGTCAGGTCTAGTACATTAAGCCAAGTATAATAAAGCACCAATTGTACTTAGGTATGGAACTTCAGGCTCCAAAATCTCTTCCTCATCCTTCTTGGGACGAAAAGGATCTCGTTTAACATTTAGAGTCCAAACGACCATAGGAGTACCCGAAGGCTTCGTTTTATCCTCATTAAAATGTCGCACCACCTTTTGGGTGTAGTTCGATTTATGTACTAGGATTCCATCTAAACAATGCTCGATCTCCAGGCTGAGACAATATCGAGTTTTCCTAAGATCTTTCATCTCAATTTTCGATTTCAAGTGAACGGCAATTTTCTCAAGCTCTGCGGAAGTTCTGATGAGGTTCATGTCGTCGACATAAAATGAAACGACCGCAAATCTGGAATGTGAATTGTAAATGAACACACATAGGCATAGTTCATTGTTCACATAACCCTAACTTGTTATATATTAACCCAGACGGTTATACCACATCTGCCCGATTATTTTAATCTGTAGAGTGATCTCCTCAATCTAATAGAGAGAGTGTTCTGTGGTCTAGAACTATTTGAACCAGTCAATGGAAGTTCTTATGGAACTTTCATGTAAATTTCCGTATCTAGATCCCCATAAAGATACATGGTTACCATGTCCATAAGCTGCATATTCAATTTTTTGGAAACTACGAAATTGATAAGGTAACGGAACGTTATGACATCCATTACGGAGGAATACATATCCTCGTAATCAATCTCAGGGTGTTGAGAGAAGCCTTGCACTACGAGGCATGCTTTGTATCGCACTATTTCATTCTTCTCATTACGCTTCATCATGAAAATCTACTTGTAGCCCACAAGCTTTTCATATGGTAGAGTAGAAGCTACAGGCCCAAAAACCTTGTTTCGCAAGCGAATCGAGTTCGACCTGGATTGCTTGTTTCCAGTTTGACCAATCCATTCTACGTCGGCATTCATCGATGAAACATGGTTCAATATCATCGTTAAACATGATGTTAATAGATATTATGTACGCAAATGCATCGTCGACGATCATATCATTCCAATTCTAAACCTCATCCAATACTGCGTAGTGGATCGAAATCTCACGATTCTCGGGAGGCTGGGTTGTCTAATCTAAGACATCACCGTAATCTAGAATAACCTCATGCATAGGAACAGATGAGTAAGTGATGGTCAGATTCAAACTAAGGTCACTAGTTTGTGTCGTTTTCTTCTTCTGGGGTTGTGAATCCTTTGAACCAAGGGGTCTACCATGTTTCAGGGTAGTAGCAGATGATTGGTTAGCTGCCAATGTACCGGGCCATATGGAAGGTGTGGTCGCCCCACCCTCAGGGATGTTCCTGCTTTCCCAGGCAGTATTACGGCGTACTCTAGGTACATTGATCTTTGCAGGTGCGTTTGCAATGGGTATATGTGATCTCGTCACCTTTGCTAGATCAGTAAAAGCACCCGACATACTTTAAGCGATGATCTGAAGATCTAGAATATGTCGCACTTCAGTTTCAGACTGGGCATTGCGGGGATGTAAATTAGACATAGTGAGAGCATACCACAACAAATCGCGACGTTTTACATGAACGTTAGCGTTATTCTCTCCCCCTAACGACGGGAAGATTGTCTCATCAAAGTGGCAATCCGTAAAATGTGTGATAAAGAAATCTCATGTCAAAGGCTCTAAGTAGCGAATAATTGATGGCGAATCATAACCTACATAGATTCTCATTCTTCTCTGATAACCCATTTTGGTACGTAGTGGCGGCGCTATTGGCACATAGACTGCACACCCAAGCACATGTAAATGGGAGACGTCAGGCTCATATCCAGTAACCAATTGTAACGATGAATAAGGTTAGTTAGAGGTGGGCTTCAGGCGAACCAACTTAGCTGCGTACAATATTGCAAAACTTCAGGTAGATACCAACAGTTTGGTTCTCATAACCAAAGTACAAATTATCAATTGAAGGCTCTTTATGAAAGCTTTTTCCAGGCCATTTTGAGTGTGAACATTGGGTACGGGATGTTCAAGTTCAATCCCAATTGACATGCAATAGTCGTCAAAAGTTTGTGACGTAAACTATCCAGCATTATCCAGTCAAATTAACTTGATCGGATAATCAGGGTGGTGAGCCCTAAGCTTAATAATTTATGCTAGGAGTTTCGCAAATGCAGCATTGCATATGGATAACAAACAGACATGTGACCAACGTGTCGATGCATCAACCAACACCATAAAGTATTTAAATGGTCCGCATGTTGGTTAGATAGGTCCACAAATATCGCTTGAATCCTCTGAAGAAACTTAGGAAGGTTGTGAATAATCTTTGTAATTGAGGGTTGAGTATTCAACTTCCCCAAAGAACAAGTTTTGCATGGCGAGAATCCAACATAGAGAGGTAAATGATGCTCAGGTGATGATTTGAGGATACAACGCATCATGTCACGTCTGGGATGTTCCATACAATCATGCCAAAGCAGCAAAGTGCTCTGGAACCCGAGCTAAGGGACGGCCACATGGTGGGTCTTTATGCCGTGAATGGTTGCTATATATAACCCACTCGGGAGACGTTCCAACTTCTCGTGAATACGCTTCTAACCATACTCGTAAGAAGTGATACAAAGAAATTCAGAACCATTCTCTTCAGTGGTTTCAATATGATATTGATTATCTCGAATGTATCTAAAACTCAGCAACATTTTTCTGGAACGTGGAGAATAGAGGGCATCTTTAATGGTTAAGACAGTATCATTAGACACATTATACGAGCCATTTCATATCCTTCATTCAGGTTGGATGAGCCTTAGAGGGTTGTCAGAAGTGCTTTTTTAGGTACGAAGTTAGTAAAATAATGTCTCGCTCACGCAATATGGTGTGCGTAGTAACATTATCAACCAGACAACTAACTTCCCCATTAGTCATACCTAGAAATAAATTGATTGAATTGGTCATATGCATAAATATAATTCCATTCATTCAATTAATCAATCAAAAAATAATATCCATTAAATATTTATCCATAATTCAAAGCAAACCAAAACCAAACAAATTATTCTAAAGACTTAGAAAAATAGTCCAAAAATTAAACCATAAACCTAAAAAACAATAGGAGAGGTTCGACCACTCCTAGTGGGTTCGGCCAGTAGGGGTAAAAACACCCTAAAAACATGTCTAGAAGAAAAAAACTTATTTGTCCACAGGAGCTTATGCTTCCTGAAAATCTGATATCTCCGTGGATGTAGTAGCATTTTTGCGATGTTCCACATTGGCAAAGTTAGACTCACAATGAGAATGATTTTTGGCAATGGCCTCGGGAGTAGCTCTGCTAAGCGTGACCAATGATTATTTGATCCACAGTGGTAGCACATGTCCATTTCAGTGGAAGCCGATTAAACGGTAGTTTTTCCATTGTTATTGAAGTTTGGGGCCTTAGGTGCAAGGGGTTAGTGCTTCTAGGTCAAATTTTTTCCCTTGGGTGGGCCTTGGCTCTGTTGACCTTGGGCCCGTGGGTGGGCTTGCCACCCATTGCCATGGCCACGACGATGTTTTCATCGTTTGTGGTTGCTAGAATTCGTCGCATGCGTTTCAGGTTGAGCGTTTGAGCCAATAGGTCGAGCTTGATTATTTTTCATCAAAAGCTGGTTCTACTTTTCAGTGAGAAGTAAAACAGAGATCAAATCTGAACATTTGGTGAACTTATGTGCCATATTGTGGCTGCAAGACAATATTGGTGGCTTGAAAGGTCAAATAGGTATTCTCCAGGAAAACTGCATTTGTTAAGTCCACGTTACAGAACTTAAGCAATGATCGAATTCTATAAACTTCAGAGTTGTATTCATTCATGAACTTAAAGTCTTGAAAGCATAGATGTTGCCAGTCGTGTCTTACTTCAGGCAAGTAAACGTCTTTCTGGTGATCGAAACAATCGGCCAAAGCAAGCCAGAAGGTGCGTGGGTCATCCTCAGTGAGGTACTAAGTCTGCAGTGCATCATGGATGTGTCTTTGAATGAAGATTATTGCAGTAGTTTTCTGAGCTTCATTAACGGGTTTGGCGTCGGTAGGTTCTTCAATGATGGCTCTAATACCCTTTGCAGTAAGATGGAGCTTCACATCTTATACCCACTTCAGGTAGTTTCTTCCATATAATTCTAGAGCGGTGAAATCAAGCATGTTCAAGTTCGACGTGTCCCTAAAACGGAGGGTGCAATAAAACGTGGTTAGTCATATGGTAATCCATAAACATACATCGTAGAACATTCAGGGTTCTATATACATGTATTGGTTTAATTTAAACATGAAAGCTACGGGTTTCAAAGGCACTAAATATAAAACTACAGGTTCAATTTAGTTTTATGAATGATTACTTCATAAAGGAGAGGTTCCTACAAGAACACATAATGCAATATGCTTATTTAAGTGTAGTGGATTTGAGTTGCTTCGGAACTCAAGTATGAGAGCTTCGGGACTACGAAAGGATGTCAACTGTTCAAAGTAGAAAAATAAATTATTGAATCGTCAATGTCCAAAAGTGATCTTCAAGTCTATAATTTTGGATTAATTATCAGATTAATGGACTGCATGTGGCTTTTTAATTTAATAGATCGGGACCAAATGGAGCCGATCGTGGAAGCAAAATAATGACAGATGAGTCATATTAGCTTCGGTTGGTGATAAACCAAGTGATAATTAAATTAGAATTAATTAGTGTAAACCAAAGTACCCCAAAAAAATATTTGGGCATGATTTATGACGTGGGGATACCAAAAATTGGTATTGGGTCGAAAAAATAACGTGGCCCAGCCAAAAGTGGGCTGACTGCGATATGGGGATAGGCCCTGCAGCACAGCTACAGGCCATTAGGCCATGAGCAGGACTGCAGGCCTCTGGGCCGTGTGATATGGGTAAGCCCAGCAGCAGGTGTTGCTGGTTTGGGCCTAAAAAACAAGCACGATGAGCAAGCCCAACCCAAGGCTGGCTTACAGGTGGGTTTCGGGTTTTTGGGTCAGGCAGGTCAAGCCCAGCAGCAAAAGCTACTAGTAAGTTGGGCCGAGGGTTAGCGAAGCTCATCAAGCAACGCAGGCTTGTTGTAGGCAGGCCAATGACGTAGGACCAAGCCCAGAAGCATACGGGTTGCTGGTGACGGGCCATGGGTGCAAGGGCAGAGCCCAACAAACGACTATAGGCCATGTTGGTAGGTGGGTTAAGGATGCAGGCCCATTCCGAATCGATCCCAAGCCAAAAAGGCCGAGTTGTTCTTGCTCACAGCAAGCCTAAAGGGCTGTTACTTTTCTAGGGTTTTAAGAATCTTAATTGTTTTTAATTTATTTATATGCTTTGACTCACAAATTCCACATAGCAAAATAATTGTGTAATGCATAAAACGTGTGTGTGTGTGTGTGTGTGTATCAGAAAGAAAATATAAATATAAGGGGTTCATACATCATGGGGAATGTTTTCATGCTTCGTGGACGTTACAAATATCTTACTTTATTTTACTCGTACCTAGTTGGCAGAAAACAAATAAAAACCTTTGAATTTTGTAGAAGAAAACCTCCTCCTACGATCATTTAGTTCCTTAGCTTTTGGTAAGAGCGTGATGATAATGTGTAGTAGGCCTATTTGACTGAACTGTATTTAAGACTAGAGAGGGAGAAAGGCCGGCGGCAAGAGAGAGATGAGAGAAAGATTTAATTGTGAGGTGTGTGTTGTACCATTGTGTCTTTATTTATAGTAGTAGGTTAGGTTAAATCCTTACCCTAATAGGATTACAACTCTGATAATATCTACCTAGGAGAATATTCCAAGATATCCCCAGATACACTAAAATTTACACAATCACATTCCTATTCTAAATATGACTGCAACACTTTTTAGTATTTTATTTTCATATATTTCTATTTATAATTTGTATCCTTTTTTTAATTTATACCAATATTCTTTTTAGTTTTAATTTGTACCCATAATCTTGAATTTTTAATATGTACCCATATTTTCATTTTAATTTGTACCCATAGTTTTGAATTTTAATATGTACCCATATTTTTTAATTTGTACCAACATTTTTTTTTATGAACGTGCCCATGCTAATTATATGTGTTTATTTTATGTTTTAAGATGGGAATTGTTATTAGCACTCCAAAAATCTCATCCTACACTCCAATATTTCTATATTAGGAAAGAAAAATACACTTATGAGGACTGTAGAATGAGATTTTTGGAGTGTCAATAATACTTCCCTTTAAAATATATCAATAGTTATTTCTTGCACTTCATGTGGGTACATTTTTTTTGCTAGAAATATGTGAAGAACAAATTACTCTATTATTGATTTTTAAGTAATTGTTATATTTGTAACAATATTATTTAGATTTGTTCAAATTTCATAATTTGTGGGATATTGAATGCATAAATGTATGAGTTAAATCCCTTAAATGATGCTAGGGACCTTGATCAAACTATTTAAACAAACAAGGTTTTATTCTAACAACTAGGTTGATTAAGGACCGGAACCAAAATGACTCAATCTTAAAACAGTCTACCAAATTCTAGAGGCCAAGCAGAAGCACTTCTTCAAAGGTAATCTAAGGGTGATAACAGGCCCCTACCACATCCCGGGATCGACTCCACCGTAGTACGATATTGTCCGCTTTGGGCCTCGACCTTGCCCTCACGATTTTGTTTCTGGGAAGTTCCGGCTGACATACTATTTCATATTGATTTATTTCACCTGGGTTAATTATTCTTGTTGAGATATTTGACACGGCATAGCTGTGAGACTGTTATTTTGGTTATGGTTTTGAGTTATAGTCACGCCTATTATTTTCTGGGAAATTATACAGGTGTTACGGCGATGGGTTACTGCCTTTGGTAATTCAAATTGATTTGAAAAGTTTTGTTTCGCTCACTCACATTTTCTATTTTTGCACCCCTTCCAGGTTCTATCAGCAGAGTTCTATATCGACGAGGATTCGTGGCACATTTCAGTACAGATGTCTTCTTACCCCGACCCGAAATGTCCACTAAGACTTCGAATCAAGCCATACTGACCGACACCTGGAAGGTGACGAATCCATAACGTGTGATAATGTATAAAATGTGAATAAATTAAAATCTAATTTGCCTAAGTACACGAGTGCGTGGTGAGCGGGTCTGGACCCATTTCACCCGTGATACAGAGCATAGATATAGTACAGTAAGGTAAGATAATGATTATACCATCATAAGAAGACATCTGTACTAAAAAGTGTCATGAATCCTCGTCGATACGGAACTCTGCTGCTAAAACCTGGAATGGATGCAAAAATAGAAAATGTGAGTGAGTGAAACAAAACTTTTCAAACCAATTTCAATTACCAAAGGTAGTAGCCCCTCATCGACACACTTCCGGCCAGGGATTGGCTCGATTCGGGGTCCTAGTAGACATTCTGGGTTGGGGTGTGTCACATATAATGTGTGTGCGTGTGTGTGTATATATTATATCATTTATAACTTATATATAGATGTTATATATTTTTTGTATGGTATGGTAATACCATAGTAACAGTATCAAATACCAATACCGTACCATAGAATTTCATTTCGGTACAATACTGTGCCATTACCGATCAGCACAAAATCGGTATGGCATAATTGGCACGGTAATTTGCCAAAAAAAATCCACCTCTAAGTTTTATAATAGAACCTCAACTTTCTTCATGGTATTAGAGGAAGTTGTCCTACATGTGAAGTCCAACGATCACATGTGGTCCACGTCACACCGTTTGTGTCGTTCACGTGTTAGGCTTTAAATTTCGCCACACGTAAGAGAGCATATTGGAAGTGAATCCTATATTGATGTGAGAATGGAACTTGCATGGACATATAAATAAGTTGGGTTATTCCCTATATTGCCAATTGGTTTCATTGTTGAACCGGAATTTTTTTTTTTGTAGTATCAAAGTAAGATTTAATGTCTGATTCATTCTTAACAGGAAAAGTGTCAATGAACAAATGGACAACTTTTAAAATCTATAACCAGCAAAAAAAATTTTATGTCGATCAAAGTACACAAGACATTGCTTATATATGAACCAAAGCAAGTTAGCCAAAGGTGCCTAATTTATGCATACAGGAACGCTAATTGTGTTCACTTAATTGGAGTGGTTTTTTACCACTTAGTACTATAATCTAATAGTATTTCTCTTCATTTGTAAGTGAGAAGTTTTAGGTTCAATTCTCGTCAAATGTGAATTTGAACTACATTATTGTTAGGCCATTATAAGGTTAAGCCCATTCACCTTTCCCTAGCATATGGGCACACACAAAGTGTGTGAGGAAATTTTTTATTTTTGTTTTTGAAATAGAAGGAGAGAGGAAGAGAGTGATAAAGAATGTGGGAGTGAGAAATTTTTTTTTTTTTTTTTTTTGTTTTAATTTGAGATATGTTAGGATTACATGTAGGTGAGTTTTTGAAAAAAGAAAAACAAAATTTGATTGGGTGAAATTACATTTCTGCCCCATATTTCTTATTCATGTTCTATTTTAATTAGAAGGTTAAACTGGTAATTTCATAAGATTTTGGTTAACAATGAGTGTTTTATTAATTAGTAGAGATAATATCTTTTGTTAAAAATTTTAAAAAAAAAATATGGAGGGCCTTTTTTTGTGAGGATGTAAAAATGAGAGAGTTATGTTGCCAATTGGTGTTATGGTGGAATTTCAACTTCTTCATGGTATTAGAGTCATGTTGGCTCACCTGTGAAGCTCAATAGCCATAAGTTCAACACGTCACTCAATTTGTGTCTATCTGTTAGGTTTGAAAATTCGTTAAATAAAAAAAAATTAGAAGATGTTGGGCTACTCTGCCTACTAGTAGTGTATCACTAGCTCTTTTGTTAGCTAAAAACAACACAACCATATCTATATGTTGATTTTCAGTATAACCGCCACACAAGGTGGTACACCACGTATCACTATACAAATGGTAGGATATGTGTATTAAAAAGATAATAACTTAAAAAAAAAAAAATTTCTCACCACTTACATAAAAACACGTGATGTACCACCTATATTCCCGTCACAATTAAAATTTTCTCCTATATGTTGTCTCTCACCTTGCATTTCAAACATGTACAAGTGTGAGAGTCCTGTCATAAAAGACTTCCATAGAATTTAAAATTAGAACCACGTGGTTGAGGGGATGATTAATATCATTTCTCGCAATTGTGGGGATGGTTCTACCCCATACATGAATACGAGTGGTCCTTATACAGTATGAGACTTAAGACGAAAACGCAATGATGCTTTTATAATTTAATACTTTAGTATACTATTCTTAATCAATTAGTGCAATTAAAAAGCTTTCTACTAACTATCTCCACAATAATATCTACGAGAATAAGTGAAATTTTTAGTACGACGAGTTAGTGGGATTTCTTGTTTTTCCTGGTTTTAGTGCTTCCGAGATATCGGGAATCGTCTCCATGACTTTAAATTTTTTTTTTTTCATTCTGAGAACAACCTTAATGGACTTTTCGAAGATAACAGACGCTTTTTGATTTGAAAATGCTTGAGACCTATAAAATATACATCTTTTGTACATATTTCTTTCATATAAAAAAAACTGCGCAGATTTTTTAACTTTAGTGTTCTTTTCCACCTGGCCCAAAATGTAGGGTGATCATATGTCACAATTTTGCCACTTTTATTTTAGCTTAAGATTTAGGGTTGAATTGGGAGTTTAAAAATCATTAACCAATTATTGTTGTTGTCCGTGTTGCCCTAACAACGTGCTTTCGCACGTAGTGTTCTTTAAAAATTTTATGCATTTCATCTATCCCTATCGTACTCCAGCTTGATATTTTTAAGAGAAGAGTTTGCTTCTTAAGGTTGAGGATGAGTTCCTCATGAACATACTTTGTGGCCTATTTACACAACTTTGTGCTTATAATAAAAATCATTCATATTCAAAGTTAAAAAGGTGCTAGGCTCTACTAGGACGGCATGCAAGGGCCTAGGCGGGTTTTTTATTTTAATTAAATTTGTTATATAACAATAAAAACATATATATAAATGACTAAAATTGATTAATACATAAAATAAAATATGTATTCAGAGTTATTTTACAAGAAAGAAGTTCAGAGTCAAAGATTATAAAAAATAAAAAAAAAATCAATTAAAACTAAGTCGTTTAATCAATCACTTGTAGCAAATAAAAAAATAGTTCATAATGCTTTTACTAAATCTGTCTATCTATTTTTATACAATTCAATAACTAAATAATCTTAGTTTTAATTGATTTGCAACATGAAACACGTGTACAGAGAACTTTGCTGCAAATTATTAGGCTAATCTGGCTTATTCTTTTGATCTGGACTTACATATTTTGGACAGTGCTCCCAGTTTCTTTCTAGTATTTTAGATGATGATAATTAAGAGGGGGTGTGGGCCAACACTTTAATAGATAGTGTGTTGAGTTTCTATTCATGCGTTGTAGGTTCAAAATTATCATTTTAAATTATTATAATAGTTTTGAAACCTCCTCCTCTTAATATAATATATATTTTTTTTTTTAAATGATGATAAGACGGGCAAAGCTGATGTTCGGGCTGTAGTCTGTTAGGGTTTGTTGTTTCTTGTTTGGCTTCGTCCTGCCTATTACCAAAAAAAATGACTGGGATTTGACCACTGACGGTCTTGTAGCATTTTTGTCTAAAACTAATTTGAAACATGACTCGTAATGACTCATGATTGTGGCTGCCGTGGAGATTATTTGGGTTTTGATCGTGATACTCGATATCATCCTAATTACGTTTTTGGATGTTCAAACCCACTGAAGGATATAATTAATCCCAAATACTTTTCTTCTTTTTGAAAACCTTATCAAGATAAACAAAATTAGTGTTTTGGATGAGCAAATAGGGTTTCTTGGTAAGGTGAAGTTTCCTTATTTAATTAATCAACTTTACTAACAAGGATTAAATCGGTGCACATGACTGGCACGTGACCTTAGAATATTTCTAGACATGGAGTACACAGGAATATCATAGAAGATTAGGGTTTTAGGGATTAAGTATGGTGGCAGTATATACAGGGTCAACTAGAAACGTTGTTTCTTCTATACATAAGAAAACATGGGATCCATCCTAATTCTGAGCTTCCTTCTTCACCGTTGGATTTTTTTTTATGTCAAATGAGCCGTGATCTGAATAGCCCTACATATCAAGTGCGATTACACATCAAAAAGCTCCTTAGTGCGATTCTGGATGAATGAAATAATTTCAAACCCTCTGGATTCCTACAAAGGACGGAGCAAGTGGTCTTGATATGCAACTTCAATCCAGTGTGTTGCAGTACATTATACATTTGTTCAATTTTGAAGTAAAAAATGGCAGGGAAAATCTAGACCAAATATTTTACCGGGTCTAATCAGTTAAGTCAACAATAATTTTGATTGGTATAATTACCTCTAACATTCTTAAATTTGATTGGTGAATAGTGTAAACCGCACAAACAATTTGTGTGTTTGAAGAAGCACAGGAGCCAAACCCTAAGAAAGAGCACGGAAGTCCCTAGAACTGAACTATGAGTTGTAACCATTAAACCACTTGGTGGGTGACACATCAGAAAGAAGCTTGGGTGGGACCCCAAGGGTTTTGTGCATGTACTAGGAATAGTACTTGCTAGGGTTTAACTGGTGTGAGGCCGTTCTCGTTGAGGAGATAAAAGACCAAATAGGGAAAATATAGGATAATAGGGGCTAGCTAGCTAAAAAAACCTGTATGGATTATCTAAACGTGAAAGCTCAAATGAACAACTGGAAAGGCTAACCCTAGGGTGTTACATTTTTGATATTGCTTCACACATTCTTTTGCATGCAACTTGATGCCTCAGATTCGATCGTAGCCTTCCTCCATTATAAATAGCTCACACCCTTTGCTTCTAAGCATGTCATATATTGAAGTATGAGATAGCAGCTGTGTATTGTTATCACTGCATGAGCAAGGGATCATAGAGAGTGAGTGATACAAAGAGTGCCTTCCAATCTTTTGGTTGTAATCCAAAGATATGGCCCTTCAACACACTTTGAGTTTGGCCTTCGGCCTCTTAGGTATTGTAGCTAATTTCGCTTCTACCTCTTTTTCTTCATCACCATTAATGCAATCATAGAAGCTAATTATAATTAACCCATTTTCGAATGCTAAATGGGAACTTCTTTAGTTATATTCCTTTGTGCCTAATTAAACCCTCTTTTATATCCACGTCTTCACAAAAGGATCGATGGTCACAACTTAATTTATGCACACTACATTACTATTTCTTTGTAGTATGTGTTAATAAGTTGTGTTTAAGATTTCAAGTTCATAAACTGATTTTTTTCCTCTTGTCCCTTGTTCAATTCTTTTATCATAGGCAACATCATCTCCCTTTTGGTCTTCCTTGCTCCAGTGTAAGTGGTTTACTTTTATTTTGATTAAATGTATTAATTAACTATTCCATGGAAAATTTTCAAATATTCATATGCGTCCTAGCTAATGAGAACAATGATTTTTGCAATTGCAGGCCAACTTTTTATACAATTTACAAGAAAAAAACAACAGAAGGTTTTCAAGCACTTCCATATGTAATAGGGCTGTTGAGTTCAATGCTGTACATATACTATGCCCTCCTTAAGGAAGAGCTTAAATATGATGCCAATCTTCTCATCACAATCAACTCGGTTGGCGGCGTCATAGAGACTCTTTACATTTCCCTCTTCCTTTTCTATGCCCCCAAGAAGGCCAGGGTATGTATTGATCGTCAAACTCCATCATTAACACTAACAGTCTTCAAATTATATGTATCGCATACATATGGGTTTAATTTGCTTCTTGCAGATCTCAACTGCAACGCTTCTGTTCTCACTGAACTGTTTTAGTTACGGAGTGATGGTTGTTTTGACTCGCTTTCTAGCCACAGGTGAAATGCGTATTAAGATTGTGGGATGGATTTGTCTTGTGTTCAGCCTAAGCGTATTTGTCGCACCTCTTGGTGTCCTGGTAATTAGCAACTTCGACTTAAAGCAAATCTTAACTATTTGTAACATCTCAACTAACTGTGTGTTAAATATCTTATTGGAAGAGACGGTACTATATAATTGGTTGGGATGATACAAAGAATGTTTTAGTTTCTTCCAGGATCAAATTAATTTCTTAATGTAACAGTGGTAAATTTGTGCAGAGACAAGTAATAAGGACCAAGAGTGTTGAGTTCATGCCATTTCCGTTATCATTTTTCCTAACATTAGGTGCAGTCGCATGGTTCTTCTATGGTTTTCTGATCAAGGACTACTACATAGCTGTAAGTGTACCTTAGTAGTTTACATATATAAGTTACATGCATGTAACATGCAGAAGTGTATAATTATATTATAGGAAACTTTAACAAAAAGCTCCCGGTACTGTTCATTTTAACAAAAAACCACATTTTTACACTAAAAAGTCAATTCTCGTACTATTCACTTTACCTTTTATTTTGTTCTTATCGTTAAAACTCAAAGTTTTCAAGCCATTTTCATTAGTTTTCCTTATATTTTATGCCTTGATTTGAAACTTGCTGTAAAAATTTGTATATTAATCTTTTGTTTTCCTCTTGGTTTATTGAACCAACAGTTACCAAACATACTGGGCTTCTTCTTAGGGGTTGTTCAAATGGTGGTTTACGTAGTCTACAAGAATGCAAAGGAAGTTCTGGAAGATCAGCCAAAAGGTCAAGAATTATCAGAACACATTATTGATGTGAGGAAGATCAGTACTTTGGTGTGTCCAGAAATGAGCCCTGCGGTGATTCTGCAACCAAATGTGGACATTACAAGTGACATGATTGAAGTGGTTCAAAATATAATTATCATGGCTGAAAAGGCAGAGGAAACCAAGGAACCTACCATGGATGATGATGCCTCCACCAAAGTATGACCCAAAAACTGAAGGAACATGCACATATGTTATAAAGTTCTTTAAGTCTTCAAGAGCATAGTTCCTTCAATTTTCATAATTAAAGTTTAATTTTTGTATTGGATTAACTGTACTCTAATTAATTAGGGGTAGTGCCATGGGTGTGTCTGTATTGTATCTCTATCTAAGCTTAGTCTTTCAGTATCTGCGTCCCCTTAAAGCTACGTAGCTATCTGATGTAGTTGTGTCACTAGCTTTAAAATAGTTAAGTTTATTTCAATGTATCAAGGAAAATATTATTACTAGTTAATTACATGCTATATATTCTAGATTCTTTTTCTTTTTTCTTTTGAGGGCTCTTCACAAATTTCTCCTTAAAACTCCAACTTACAGGCAAAAGCAAAACAAATGAACCCAATTGTACCGCACTCGTCAACATTAACAATTGGTAGATAGGTGATAGATATTTTCTGTAGTTTAATTCTTGAAATGTTATTCGCTAAAGTATTTCCTAACAAACTTTTGAAATTCTTATCAAGAAAAACCAAAACAATCGGAAAAAACTTATCAAGTACAATATAACTCAATTTGACATGGCTGTTGCTGGAATTGATATGAATCTGGTCTCCTTCTTAGAAATGAAAATGACACTTAGAATAAGCTTGACGAAGAAAGAACGCATCGTAGACTATAACTTTTGTCACTTTTATAATTATTCCAAGTATGTCAATTGCGATCATGGATAAAAAAAGTCACTAGCTAACACAGAAAAGAGTCTCACTGCTACATATAAACTAAAAGTAGGCAGAGAATTTTCTTCTTACAAGCCTATCCACTTGAGGTTTAATTTTTGCCAATATTAAGTTAGCTAGCTTTTTCAGGAATTCCACTGGGAGAGACGGAGACAAGAGAAACCCTAGCAACCAAAACGAAACAACACAATTAGTCTTCCTAAATCCAAGTAGTGGAGAATCGCATATTTTCTCTTTCTCTACATGCTATCTAGCTAGTGTTGAAAGACTCGAAAACTTGCACCAGGCAGATCTGAATGGATCCACCTTAATTAACATATCAATATGCTAGCTATAGCCAAGGCAAAGTGGAAGAAAATCATCCATCTACATAAGTTTGGAACCTGCACACTGCACACATAAGAATATTCTTCCTAGCAAAAAGTAACTCACTATAATTAGGGCAAAGGCTTGACGTTTCCCCACGTGAGGAATACATCACCTGTAAATTTGAAGGGGTCAATTAATTAAACTAAGCCAACATACTAACCTGGATTGACGGAGTCGAACGACATCTTCTTTGAATATTGCTCCACGAGCTAGTAAGAACTCTTTTATTGGTTTCTACTCGGTAGGTTGTACTATTAAATGAGAAATATTACGTGTAACGTGTGTAATGCATTGATAAGAATCTTTACTTATACAAGGTGCGTAACCATAATGAGATTACGATCATTATAAGCCCATTAAAAGTCCTTATGCATTTATATTATACAATTCCCTTAATTAAGTTCATAATAGGATTTGAAATCCCTTTTGCTACTCAAACTCAGTAAACCTTAGTGGGAAGATGACATGTTTGGTTAATTAAAGACTCGTTTGGAAGCGTTTTTAAAATAGTTGAATACGCTTTTTGTGAAAATATGTTAGAACCAATCCTTAATAAAAATGCAATTGAATCCTGAAATATATATATATATATATATATATATATATAAAGTGTTTCCTGCAAGAAATACATAAATATTGCTTCTTGCATAAAGCACTTCAACGAAAATAATTAGTATTCCAGATCCTAATAATAAGATTTGCAAGCAATTAAAGTGACTAGGAACACATTAAACCCCATAAAAATTCTCCCAACAGGTGCAACATAAGTAGGAAAAATATTCCAACATGTTCTCTTGCATCTAGTGTATTTTGAGCCGTTCTCAACGTATATCTGTTAAGCCGGACACGTGAATTAGCTTGATTTGTTACCATCTATTTTTTGTACAAGTGATATTCTTACCTTAAATTACACTAATAAGTGGAATAGAAAGAGTTTGAACTCAAAACGTGGTGAGCTAAAGAAAGTATATATCCTAATCACCAAGACAACCACTACTTATCATTTAATATTGTCTTAGAATTAAGGTATCCAACCGGCCAAAACCAATAAAAGGGCCCAATATATTATACATCGATGCCTAATGTTTATAGTAATTCCTGATGCGGGATCTCTCAACACTTTCAAACTTCACACTATTTTATACATCAACTACTTTTGTGGTTCTTGATGTCAAGAATTCGTAGAAATATGCTAGGGGTTTTATTTTAGTAATTATTCTTGTGGCACTAGTCACTGTCAGTGAAATTTGAGTCAGTCTGATCAGATATTTCATCCATATAATAAAAACTTTAGGACACATTCCACCACAAATTTAAGGATTGCTTCCAGATATGACCACCATGCATGATCAACTTTTCATGTCAGATAATCAGGTGGATTCCACTGTACTTGCCTGCGGAACATTCTTTGGTAGTTCGATTCCCTGATGTGATAGATGACTCTCTCCTTTTTAACAAGTTGGGGGGATTCGGTTTCTGAAGAACTTGTGATTCAAATTACACGCCTGCTGGGCAAAAGTTTGTGTGTAGATATCCAGCATTGTTTACAAATTAAAAATCCACCAATGAGTTATGTTAGTGATGATTATAATTGCACGTTTTCTCATTGTTTATCTTTAGTTTTGAATACCAAAAAAATTAGGTTTCTCTCTTTATTATAAGACTAAAGAGAAATAGCTTGACGCAAGTTAACGTGACTAATTTTTATTGCATAATTAATTATGTACCATTACTAACTAATTCATCATAGGTGACTCAATGGTTCCGAACGAATTCCAAGTTTATATTTCACACCTCATGTCATGTGTTCGATTTCTAATGTGTATAAATCATACGATGGTAGCTAGGAGGAGGCTGAAATGCCTTGGTGAGTCTTCTCGAACCCCCTAAGGGTAGACTGCGATGGTGAGGCAACCAGCTGGTCCCCTTCTAAAAAAAACTAACTTTAGACTAGAACTGCTTAATCTGGAAAAGGTTATATATAAGTTTGAATCTTGATCACGTGTGATAGAGCATTATCATAGTTGACCTAATAAATACACATCAATTGTAACATAATATGATCAACTAATGGTTTCAAGTTCAAATTCTCCATTTGTAGTTAATCTCTTCCGGGCCTATAATAGGTTTCAATCGAGTGCTCACTCCTCAAATGACAAAACATTATTAGCTGATTATAACAATCGATCTAATATGATCAGCTAAGGGTTCGAAACCATAATCACGTTTTCACACTTTGCCGATGTTGTTTCTTATAAGGTGTGTAAAATGAAGGGCAGTGACCAAAGGTCATTTTCAGAAGAAGCATGCCAAAGTTTAGGTAGGTATCCATGCTTGACCCTACCCTATGACTCTATATGCAATGCATCAGATGAGGCTGATGAAGTACCCCCACTAATAGTCTACTACTTTGATTGATCCTCTGAACGCCTGAAGCTTCAGATCAATTATTAAAGGTTTACTGTCATCATCTTGTGCTTTTTGTTTTGCTTGTCCCATTTTTTATTCCAATTTTGTTGAAGATTCTTATTCTTTCCTTCGGGTCAACTTGTTGAAGGTGCTCAAGTTACATACGGTTTTTAGACCAGGTGGTGTCATGATGCAACTTTCAGCCATGATTATCCCATAGGGCAATCACTCGAGAAATGTTTTTAGGATGAGGATCCTCTTTATGGGAATTTAAAGAATCAATCAATTGTGTCCATTCATCGTACATCGTACGGCTTGTTTTTTTTAGATACTATTATGTTCAATTTTAAATAAAAAATCAAAATAATTTATTACCGTACGATGTACAATGACTGCATACAATTGATTGATTGCCCCGGAAAGAGGATCCGGATAGGATCCTAATCAATGTTTTTATTCATTTCGTCCGTAAAATTTGAATGTGAGACATCGTCCAACAAAATAAAGATCGGAAATGTAACGGAAAATAAGTTAATTAGGGTAAAATTGCATTTGTATACAATTCTTCAAAAAAATTATGGTACAGGGCCTTACATTCCTGTCAAAAGGGGCTATTCGATGAAGAATACAAAAGGCTTAGGGTTATGGATTACACGAATAGTTAGGTTACTGATGCCCAATCCGGATACGGGCATTCATAAGTCCATCCGGGTGCAGAATATCGAACACAGTGCAGCCACAAAGCCTCTTCATGAACATCGTATCTGCAACAAATATAATGGAAGTTGATGACAGTCGAAATCAAATTTTTACGGTTATAAAGTATATGCATCAAAGAATATTTTCATTTAGACTCTGACGAAAATAAAAATCTTGCCCTTTTGGAACCAAATTCGGACAATTTGTACACATGGGATCAATGCTGAAATCTTCATTGGGGTCTACATGTCCAGTGGATAAATTTTCACAAAACCCGGATGTCAGAAAGGGCCTGGAATTTACAGCGGTTCTATCAGCACCCATTCCTTCAGTTGAACGACCATTAACATGTTTGGACAGATAAAGCATGTCATTGGCTATCGGATAGCCTACATGTTGCAAATGGACACGTATCTACATCACAGAAAAGCAGTAATCATTGATGTTTTAGTCGACGCAAATCTTGGCTTCAGAATTCAGATCATTTGGAATAAAAAATGTAGAGCTATGTCTTTAGAGTTTAAAGGATATCGAAATTCAGAAAACAAAATGGAAGGTAGAGTCGTAAGAACAGAAGCATAGTAGTAAAAGGTCACTGAAATGAATAGCGAATGGAAAACTACCACAGGGAACCAATAGTAAAAGCATATGCTGCATTTTGTAAACTTCACCGTCGAGAATTGAAAGGGGAGATAATTTTCTTTTTCAAGAGAAAACTATTCAAAATGTGGTGTTACATTGCCCATATAATCAGTGCATGGACTTACTTGATGAGTTCGGCCAGTGACTGGTTCACACAAGACAAGACTGTGAATTCCATTGGTACTGAGTCTAGTAAACTTTGTACAGGCAGTCTTCCCCTTGATGAGTGTATCATCACATAAATCACTAACCTGCATAAACAAGAGACGGTTATCATCCAGTATGGGCACTTTGTACAAGCAGTCTACATAATTCCAAATATCAATTGTAGAAGACCAGTTAACAATGGGTTACCCATGGCAGGAAGTTTCAGATAACCAACCTTAACAACAACAATCACAGAGAAGTTCATAGAAACTACAAAAAGACCCTACGGTTTAAGCAGAAACTACTAGCATTATGCACATGATAACCCACCTCTGCTGTGCTCCTACATTCTCGAGGATCATGAATAACGTTAGCATTTACAAGTTGCTGGTGGGAGAGAGGAAAAAAAAAAAAACAATCTGTCAAACCCAACATTAAGACCAGTAGTTTTAACATCCAGCTTTAACAAAAGCAAACCTCCTGCTCAGGAAATTCTCCAGCAACTCTTGCAATGTACTGTTTCTGGACCATCCCTCCTTCAATCTGCAACAATTGCATTTGACATCAGAAAATCAAGAGCAAAAAAACTTCTTATCCACAAAAGCATGAAAGGCACACCATCTAGTCATCAAAACAGAATCTCTTAAAACACAGTGGAACAAGATAAACTGATTTCTCAATGGCAGTGATATGTGCATGCAACCAATACCAATACTTAGACTACCTGAACATTACCAGCCAAATAATTGGGAAAACCCCAAGCTTAGTAGTCACATGTACTGGTATAAAAGGTAACACGGTTTACTCTATATGAATATAGACGATACACCTAAAGAGACAGTATACTTTATATTTGACATGTTGGACATACCCACTCAGATGAGTATACCCCTGCTTATATACAGGGATAAGCCCGTAATGCATGTAGCTCCAGGAATATATGGAACTGTATCGTGACAGAAACCAACTCACTATTAATTCATGCTACCATAATACACAGGGCATTGGCCATGAAGATGACTCAAAGTTTTCGGAAAAAGTTAACTAATACATTGTTTGCTAATTATCATATAGTCACTTCTAAAGATAAAGCTTACCTGTTGCCTAAAATAGTTGGCTTTTGAAGAACTTTTGGCCAAGATAAGGAGTCCTGAGACAAGGCGATCTAGTCGATGAATCGCTAGCATGATCATGTCAAGGAAAGTATAATAAAGAATATATAAGATTTCGCTGCAAAATATCATTATATTAAAATACGTGCTTCCAAAAGTATAATGTTTAAAGCTTTGGATACGGAACAGAGGTGCCAGGCCATGCTCAGCCTCAAGGATCCCAACAACGGTGTTCTTACGATATTGACCACATGAATGCACCTAGAAAACAGCAGATACTAACAGGCATAAGGCTCCGTCATAAGGTTATAGGAGAGAGGAAAATCTTTCATCCCCAGCTAGGCACACTAGGTCATAAATTCAACTCACCGGAACTGATGCAGGTTTACAAACGACAACCACATCCGGTTCTTCTTGGAGAATAGATATGTCACAAGTCATCACTGGCGGCTCATGCCTACAACCCAAACCAATTACACAAATTTGAAATACGAATTTGAACCAATCACAGATAGAAAAAAGCAATCACCAAAAACCATGAATGTAACAAGAAGAGTGAGAGCCATCAACCACAACACAAACCTGTGGACGAAGTGGCTTATCTTTTGCGACGTTTTAACAATGTAGGAAACCGGCACCATCACTCCCTCAACCTGTATCCTTCCAGATTTCACTGCACTAACCTACATTGCACAACAAATTAAAAACCTCATACAAAATCATAAACCCAAAACCTGAACTAATCGTCACGAAATCGTTTCATTAAAATGTAAAAGAAATTAAAACAAGAACAAGAAAACGAAAGCGGAAACTCATACATAGTAATCATAAGGCCGGCCTTTGAACTCATCGGTGAACAAGTCAACGATGGTCTTCCCCGCCCACCGTTTCTTCACCTAAAACCCCGGAATCACAGAATTAGGGTTTAATCGCAGCAAACTAATCACATTACCAAATTAATGAAGTAAGCTTACATGACAGATGAACTCGAAGTTGTAGGGTCTGACATGGCGCCTCCCTGCAACATTCCCGCCAAAGACATTTTTATTTATTTAACCGTTTAATTTGTTAATATTTTCAAAAAATCGGAAATTTTTTCAACGGCTGAGAACTTACCGTCGCGAAAGATGTAATCTTGCCGTTGTGGCCGAATCTCCGGAGTCTGCCACACGATCTCCATGGCCTTCTCTTCCTTTCTACTCTTCATTTTTCGGCTTTGTTTCCGATTTTTGGATCAAATTTCCGGCTTTTGGAAGCGAAATCACAACCCTAGACCCCAAACTCCTCAAACGATATCGTCAAATTGAATTTAAAATCTTTATTTATTTATTTATTTTGAACAAAATCTACATTAAATAGTTTAAGGGCGGGATTCCGTTAAATCTCATAATTAGTTAGTAATAATGTGGTTTAAATTTATCTTTGATGAGTATCGAACCTAAAACATCTCACTTTCAGGTAATGAGAAATATCACTAGATCGCTATCAAAATATTAGTATTCAACTGACAAAAACGTTGTCGTAAAGAAGCTGGTTTTATTCGAGTTTGGATTTCAAATGGGTTTGGACCTTTTTGAGTTCGAGTTTTCCAACTTTATTGAGATTATCTTGTAATACTTTATTTTGCAAGATTTTTTAAAAGGAAAACTAATGAAAATGATTTGAAATTTTTGAGTTTTAACGATAAGGACAAAATAAAAGGTAAAGTAAATAGTATTATGATTGACTTTTTAATGTAAAAATATGATTTTTCGTTAAAATAAACAGTAACGGAAGCTTTTCGTTAAAGTTCTCTTTTTTAAATTTTGAACTAAACAACGCATCAAATATACACACATCATCTATACAAAAGTTAATTAAACTAAATAGCGTAGAGACCACTTCTAATGTTTCAACCATACGAAATTTTAACCGAAAGAAACTTAAAAGCAACAATATCAATTATTGTTCAAATAGAAATCAACAACAAACTTCAATTGTAGATATACTAAAACTTGTACCTAGCTTATATTATATGAGCGAAATAGATAATATGTTGAATAAGGGAATTCAGGCTAAAAATCAGGTTGCATTTGGGTTGATATGGTTGTACAAGGCATTTATCCAACCCACATCAACACACACACACACACAACTCAATAGATAATCGGATTGAGGTCGCTTTGGATTTGAGTAGACTTTTAAATTAATAGTTCATATACCAATAACACAACTTAATCTCAATAATTAAGTGTGGCTTCTACACAACTTAAAAATGAGTCATACATATTCATATAATCAATTTAACAAAAAATCGTAGGCTCAAAAACATTTTTAAACATAAATTCGTATTTTTTTTTAACAAATAATATCATTTATACTAAATTAATAAATTTTTACAATCTCACGAGTCACGATGCAATGTAAAAAACATAAGAAATTTTTGCCTTATTTTTTGAAAAGGCAGAGGGTGTAAATGTAATATTATTATCAATCTGCTGCCTGAAACGACTTCGTATTGGAGCCGATATACCTTCTGGTGCACCCTCTTCTCCTTCAGCTCGTCAACAACCAGTACCAACCTCCAACCACCAACCACCATTAGAAGAAACAAAGAGAAGAAGGGAAAGAACACCTGAATTGTTCGGACCGATCGGGTGCTGCGCAAGGAGAAAAGGGTCGGCGTTGGGGAAGCGGTAGAGTGACACGTGGAAGCAATCTGTCGGTGCATAGGCGTAAGAAGTCAAAAGTCAAGAGTTTGACTGAGAGAGATGCCGGAGGAGGATTTGGTGGACATAAAGTTCCGGTTGTACGACGGCACCGATGTCGGTCCGTTCAGCTACTCATCGGCCTCAACCGTCGATATGCTCAAGCAGAGGGTCGTCTCTGATTGGCCCAAAGGTTTTGCCTTTGCCACTCGTTGTTTTTTACGACTTTAATTTCCATGTAATTTTGTTTGCTGTGAAGTTTTTCGATTTAATTGGGTTCGAAATTCGGAATTTTGATTCTGATTTGGGGGTTTATGTCAATCTGGGTTTGAAATTTCAGTTATTGGCAATCAGAATTTTGCTAAAATTTTGATAGAATCTGTTCTATTAATCTTGAGCTAGATTTATTAATAATTAGATGAAATCTCAACACAATTTTGATTTGGGCAATCAGAATTTTGGTAGAAGTTGTGGATTCAGTCACAAATTTGTAATTTTTTCATCTGATTTTCACTGTGTTTTCAGCTTTGTTTGATTTTCCTGGATTGCCCTTTTGATTGTTTGGTAGGCAAGACTATGACGCCGAAGACGGCGAATGAAGTGAAACTGATGAGTTTTGGCAAGATTTTGGAGAACAACAAGACAGTGGGTCAGTGTAAATTACCTTTGGCTGATATTGGTGGGGGAATTATCGTAATGCATGTTGTTGTACAGCCAGCTATCGAAAAAGCTAAAACAGGTAATGTATCCATTACGATCTTAATCTCGAAAAGTTACTTGTGGCTTGTGAAAATTTCATCAGTTTGATTTCCGTAAATGAAACTCTGTGTTGGAAAATGATATGCCTCTGATCATTTCGATATCTTATTTTTGGGTGGAAGTCCTGTTCATAGACGAAAAATGAATTCTAGTTTGGGTAGAGTGGGTACTGGATTGATAAATGCAGCCTTTATACCTCGAGAAGTTAATTGTAAATGTAATTTCCTCTTGAAAATTTTCAACCGTTGTTCCACAATCAACTAGGAAAATATGTAAAATAAAATTGGAACGGAAAGTTAACTTGGACGTGGTCATTAGCATTTGGTTTGAGCCTATGAGAAGGTTTTGCTTTCTTTCTTCTGCTCCATAAGATGATATCTCTTCAGCGTTATTGGTGACGTGTGTAATGTCCCTGAAAGAAGAGTGACCAGGCAACGGTATTAGAGCAGATTCGAGTTTAAAGAAGGCTTAATGCAGACAACAGTCGACGAAAGATAGCCATTTTGATTATGACCTTATTTCTTCCTTAGGATGCACAATTAACATCCTGAGAATGGAGAGGTGCATATAGTATAGCATCCTTACTGGTTATAGCTACCACCGTGTTCGTTGTTCTTCATTTTTACTAATCTTAAGAGTATAAAAATAATCGGGAACATTTTATTGGGATTAATTAGGTTACGTTGTGTTGTGTTGCATTCCTTAAATGATTTTCTGAGCATGAGATTCTAATAAAATTATCATCGATATTTTCTGAACAGAAAAGAAGATTGATGATCTGCCCCGGAAAGTTGTCTGCTCGTGTTCCATATTATGAAAAAACTGTTTGAGGTTGGGATTTGATGACCTGGGTATCAATCCCTTGGTTACAGAAACCATCCTCGGGTCATACGCTTGTTCATTGTTATTGTAGCATCAACGTGTACATGTTGTGATGTGTGTACAGAAAACCATGTTGTTGGTGATTTCAGTAGTTTCAAGGCTCTTGTGTTCTCCACCACACGGGTTGCTCGCCTTACTTGTTTCCGGTTTGGTTCTTGCCTTGTTCCTCTGCCTGTCTGTGTGTAAATTACTTGAATGATTGTAGCAGTAATGGAAAGCTGTATAGACCTTGTTAATGCAAATAACAACATTTAAACTACAAGTAGAAATGCCTAGAACTTTTCTCCATGGCAGCTATTTCGGATATCTTCATGAGTATGTGCCAAGCTTGTCGATCCAACCTTCCTCTAGCAGTCCCCTGTGAAATCTGGCAAACTCTGAAACTGTAAACAGGCTCTTCGGTGAAGAAAAACCCGAAAATCGCTCATTGCATCCCCTGCCCTCTTCCCAGCATCTAGGATACCTTGAATGAGTTCACCTGTGATCTTATTCAGGCATTCGTAAATCGTAACTTCCCGGGGTCCTGCAACCTCTTAAAGTGTGAATCCCGGCTGTCATGGTCAATGGATTTCCGATGAAGGTCCCGGGAAACATAAATTCAGTTCACTTGCATTAAGTAGTGTGCACGGAGTAAAACGTAGAAGTTGTATCGAGGGAGTTTTGGCATTTTATATGAAGGTTGTTTTGAATGTTTTCTATTTTGATTAAGCATATTTCGGTGGGGATGGATCTTTTTTTTTTTTTTTTTTTTTTTTAATTTTATTGATTATTTATTTGATTAGTTGGAACATGTGATTGGAAGATTATTAATTATCCGACCTGAAATAGGCTGCTGGTCTGCTGTCCTGTTTTAGTGTCTTCTCTATGTCTTTTATTCCAATCACTTGACACGTGTCTACCCACTTAGGTTTGGTTTATGATTGTGGTGCTTTCAAAAACAGCAGCTAATTAAAAATTTTGGAACATTAAATGTATTTGGTAAAACAAAAAAAAAAAAATTTTAAATTGTTGTCATTAAAAGTAAAAAAATATAGAATCTTTACCCCCGCATATTTTACAAAATTACAATCTTTACCCCATCAATGCTCATTTAATGAAATTTTAAAACGACAAGTATACCCCTCACATATTTTACAAAATTACAATTTTTACCTCTACATTACTATCTTTGACAATTATTATATCACATTAAATATCATATCATTTTTAATCATTTAACATATTCAAGGCAATTTATAAAAAAGTTTACTAAACACTCAGATATTGCTTTTTTTTTATTTATTAAGAGTACTTTTACAAAAAAAAAAGTTTTACAAAACACTCAACAATTTTATTTTATAGTTGTTTATTCTTACAACACAGTAGAAGTAGTTTTTTTAAAAAAGCACAACAATATCAAACTAGCCCTCAACCAATTAATTAACACGGTTAAGTTTTAATAAATATAGGGGAAACTTGATAGAAGTCTAATTTTTTGAGTCAATAGTAAGAATAGTCCGGTTTATTAAAATAAGTCCAATTTTTTATATTTAATTATTTAATTATCAATGTCACATCTCGGCCCGGGCTCCCACCACATCCCCGGCTTGACTCCATCGTAGCACGATATTGTTCGTTTTGGATCCCGACCACACCTTCACGGTTCATGCCTTGATTTTGGTCGGGGTGTGTCAATCAATAATTATCTTTTCAATAATAAGATTTAGTATAAAAATCAAATTTCTTCCCAATTATTCCAACCCCATTTATAGATTTTATTTTTAATTTTTATAATCAACACATATCACAAGTTAATTGTGTTTATCTATCTATATGTTAGATTCTTTTTCATAATCAACTTATCACAAATTAATGTGTTTTACTTGTAGGTATGATATGTTTTTTCTACTTTTTAGGTTAGACTGTTCTGCAGATAGATGTATGTTAGTATATTAGTTTTTTTGTTATAAGATATTAATTAGACTTTTTGGAGTTGGAAAATACATAATTTTAGAAGATTTTAATTGATTTTTAATATTTTTAGAAAATATAAAATGAGTACAATAGAAATAAAAACATATAATTAGATAATTGGACTTATTCCTAAAAACACTTTATGTTTTTGGACTTAGATCTAAAAGCCATTTAGACCATTTCCAAATGAAATGTCAAATTATAAGACTCAAATTACAATTGATGGCTGATGTAGCAATCTGAAGTATTATGTCAAATTTTGTACTTATCCAACCGAATTGTCAAATATTATTTTATTATTAAATAGAGCTTTAAATTATTGTAATTATTAAAAAAATGTTGAAACAAAATTTTTATTGGTTGAAATGCTAGTGGAATAAGGGATCCACTATTAAAATGAATTAAAAATAAATTTGACATTGATGTCAAATTTGACATCAAATTACTAAGCATTCAAATTCAGTCAGCAAATAACATTTCGATTGAAAAAACTTTTGATGTCAAATATGTACAGTGGCATTCCACTTAGGATTTTGACATCTCGTTCGGAGATGCTTTTAATACATAAAAAATAATACACATTGATTCCTTCCTTTTTTTAATAATTAATGGCCAAGGAAGTAAAAGAATCTAATCGAACTAAACTGGAGTCGGACGAATCCAATCAATCGCACTAAATCAGAATCGACGAATTGAATCGTCTCCAATTCAAACAGTCGCCTATTGAAATCTAATTGAATAAATATCTGTTATTTTTCCATTGACAAGGTCGGAGAGACAAAAGGAGGGAGAGGAGGCTCGCCGGCGGCGACGGACACAGCGACGACGAGAAAAGTGGTTGATGCGGACGAGTTGGTGGCGAGGAGGTTTGGCATCTGTTAACCAATCTCAAATGCAATCAAACACATAATGTAATGCATGCGCGAGAGCGACAACATGAAAAATGGATTAGGTGAACGCAGATTGAACAATTTGCCGCTCTCCCATTGAATGGGAAACTTTTATTCCAAATTTTTTGGAGAAGGTTTGATTGATCAGCATACAAGATAGCCCTGTGTGCGTAAAGAGTAAAAGAGAGTACAGAAAACCGTAGATAACGAAGGAGTCCGCGATTGTATAACGAAGAATTCCGAGATTGTTTCCTTGCTTAAGATTTGTCACGATGAACAGTAAAGACTGGTTAGGTATTGCTGTGTTTTGAAAAAAAAAACTACTTCTGCTGTGTTGTGAAAATAAACAGCTGTAAAATAAAATAGCAAAGTGTTTGATAAACTTTTTTGTAAAAGTGCTTTTAAAAAAAAAAAAAAAAAGTATTATAGTGTTTGATAAACTTTTATGTAAAACAGATGTGAAAAAAAGATGACTTTTCAAAGCTGGGTTTTGCAACTTTGTGTTTTTAGCTTTTTTTCAACCAAAATTGTGAAAAAATGTTGAAGCTGGATGTTTACCAAACATAAAAAAGCTCCAAGCTTTTTTTGATAGCCACTTTTTTCAAAATCACGTACCAAACTAGGGCTAACTAAGGTACGAAAAAGTTCAAATGATAAACAACTCTCTCCAGATCACCTACAACTTTGACAACCCTGCAACAGGGGAAAATAAACAAAACGAAACGTGAAAAGAGGAAAATAATAGTACAGAGAAACGACTTGGTTTCTAAATCTGCCTAAAAACTCTATCAGCAGCAGCTATCGTGTTTTGGATGTCCTCCGGAGTATGTGCCAAGCTTGTAAACCCAGCCTCGAACTGTGACGGAGCAAGGTATACACCTTCCTCCAGCAGTCCCCTATAAAACTTTGCAAACTTTGCAGTGTCACTCTTTTTCGCGTCCTCAAAGTTGTACACAGGCCCTTCAGTGAAGAAAAACCCGAACATGCCACTTATGTACCCACCACACATTGCATGCCCAGCCCTATTCCCGGCTTCTATGATACCCTGAATGAGTTCACCTGTGATCTTATCCAGGTATTCATAACTTCCTGGCTCCCTCAACCTCTTAAGGGTATGAATCCCCGCAGTCATTGCTAATGGATTTCCACTCAGGGTCCCGGCTTGGTACATCGGTCCTGCTGGTGCCACCATTTCCATAATCTCCCTCCGTCCACCATATGCACCGACTGGCAGTCCACCACCAATGATTTTCCCGAGTGTTGTTAAATCAGGAGTAATGCCAAAATACTCCTGTGCTCCACCATAAGACAAGCGGAATCCAGTCATCACTTCATCAAATATGAGGAGAGTATCATTTTCTTTGGTGAGCTTGCGGATACCATTAAGGAAATCGGATTTGGGAGTAATGAAGCCAGCGTTCCCAACAACGGGTTCAAGGATGACTCCAGCAATTTCTCCTTTGTGATTTTCAAAAAGAGCTTCCACAGCCGGCAAGTCATTGTAGGGGGCTGTTAGAGTATCAAAAGTGGCTGCCTTCGGAACACCAGGTGAGTCTGGAAGTCCTAGTGTGGCCACTCCACTACCAGCCTTGACAAGGAATGGATCAGCATGACCATGGTAACAGCCCTCGAACTTAATGATCTTCGGTCGGCCAGTGTATGCACGGGCCAAGCGGAGCACACCCATGCATGCTTCAGTACCTGAGTTCACAAATCGAACCATTTCAATGCTTGGAACAGCCGCGATCACAGTTTCTGCCAGAACATTCTCTAGAAGACAAGGTGCACCAAAGCTAGTTCCCTTCTTCATCGTTTCAGCCAGAGCTGCAAGTACCTGAAGGTAAGTGTCAATCCAAGATAGTGGAGCATATATAACGACAATTTCTGCTGCTACCAGAGAGGCATCCTAGTCAAACAGCATACGAATGAGGGTTCAACCGACATCAGTCTGTGGTTCAATCTGTGGTTTTTTCCTTTCTATTTTCTTCCTGAGGGAGGATTTCTAACTTGAGATCATCTAATACTAAGAAACCTATTTCAATTTACCCTTTCTGAAGTAAGATATTTTTTTCTTCTAGTTATCTTGTTTTCTTCTCAACTGAGTTCAATAAATTTGAAGTAAGACCATTGTCATAAAATACGTAAGTTCCTTGGGACAAATGCATACGCACTATAACAGAAACAAAAGTTCTATGACAGTAAACCAAAAGATACTCCAGAACAAGGACATGGACATTGTGAACTGATAACAGAATCAAGAACCGTCAACAGAATTAAATATTTCAAGATATAGTGAAATACACGATAGATTACACAGATAGAGTGAAACCTCATCATCTGCATGCCCGATTATAGCAGGTCCCCACGATCCCACATAGTCGATGTACTCATTTCCATCTATGTCCCACATGTGAGATCCCTTAACAGAATCCATCACAATAGGTTGTCCACCAACAGACTTAAAAGCCCGAACAGGGGAATTTACACCTCCAGGCATCAACTCCTACAAAACAAAAACAATTTCCATCAGCTGAAACAACATTCTCTATTAGACATCAGATGACGAATGAAAAAGTTCAAATGCCGCATATGAAGAACAATAACCAGACATTGAATGCAAGACTACAAGTGCATATCCGAGCAAAATTTCTTAAAGATGAGTAGGAACTCCTACTCAAAATTTCTTAAAATTGTTCGTAGTCTATTTATAGGACTTCGTGTTTATAATAAGAACCGTTCATATTATAAATCATCCTATAAAGATCGTCTCTGCAAGAAATCAATTAAAACTAAGGTCGTTTAGTCATCAAACCGTTTAAAAACAAATGAACGGCATTGGTAAAAGCATTACAAACCGTCCATGTATTTGCAACAATAGATTAACTAAACAATCTTGATTTTAATTTATTTTTTGCAGAGATAATATTTACAGTGTGATTCATAGTATGAATGGTTCTGATCATATGCACAAAGCTCTGTGATTAAAACACTAAGAGTTTTGAGTAGGAATTCCTACTAATCTTTGAGTAGCCAAGTATTGTTCAAGCAGAAATACGAACAACAAAGCAATATGACACTGAAAAACTAGATACATTCTAGATCAGAGGTGCAAAAACCAAATATAATCATCCATTCAACACGAGCATTAGTGTACCGATCGCCTTTCTGATAACTAATAGATTTGATTTCAGAACCTCAAACAGCTCGAATTGAACAGTCCAAACTTGAATTCCACAGCTTTTTAAAACATCATCAAGATTAAAGCTTTCAGCACGTTCCTGTGCAATCTCAAATCCTCTAAATTTCTATATTTCTAAGGCAAACCCACATCTCCAAATCATCCAAAATCCAACCATTTCAAACCAATCCAAACTTCCTCATAGTCCAACGGTTCACTACAACTCCACAAACCACTAGCTCGAAACCCACAACAACTATTACAATAAAGCACAGATTGGGTAAAATGGTAATTGTACCTTGGCGGCATTGAAAGCCTGCTCGGATTTTTCGAGAGTGAAACTCTTCTTCTTCTCATCGAGGGAGACGGCCATCTTGACGGTGCAGAACCGCCGGGACGATTGCGAAAACCGCGAGGTGGGTCTCTGAGAGAGCTTCGGAGTCGAGCAGGAAAGCCCGACGGCTGCCCCGGGGATTGTGTTCGCCATGGTTGCTCTGAATCTCTCTCTCCCTCCTCTATCTCGTGGAGTTGTTTGGATGAAGAAGATAAAAGTGAGAGAAGAAAGTTAGACCAGGACTTTGGACAACGGATTACGTAGGAGATGCAAGCCATGCGGGTCGGGTTGGTTTTTCGGATTGTTAGAAGTTTACTTGGGCTTCAATCCGAGCCGGCTGACGGGCCAACCCACCAACCCCCCAACCCAACAAAAAAAAAAACCCAACTAGGCAACTACGACCTTTTTTATTGGGTTTGGTGGAAATTGGAGATCAATGAAATGGAAAATCCAAGTAAATAAGGAATAAAATAAGTTGCTTCAAAATTAAAATCGAGTCATCGATTACGATATGGCAATATTCCTTTTCTTATAGATATAACTTACTTTTATAAGCCATGCAATGTGTTTTTTTTTTAATGACTTTTTAATTGTTCAATTTAATTTTGTGTAACGACACTTAGTTTTTGATAAATTATTTTGTATCTGTATGACTATATATACGTTAGTCAAATACTAAAACTTCTCATCACAACTCCAATTTTATTACAAGTAAACTTCATGTTTACATATTTCACAGTAATAAAAATAAAAACAAAATGCAAATATTCCATGCCTAATCTATAGGGCTTCACGATCCTTATAAATGTGCTTGCAAATAAATCTCATATGACTACGGCATCATAAACAATTATTCCAATCATCCAAGAAAAAGTAAGGCCATCTCCAACAGAAAACTAGCCAGATGGCTCGTTTTAGCCCTCTAGCCCTTCAAGAAATTAATATTTTAATGAACAGTACAGAGTCATATTTGCCTCAATCTCCAATCGAGGGCCAAAAGGTCATAGAGCTCATTTTAGCCCTGTCACAAAAAACAGTCTCCAACCGAGGGCCAAATGGTCATAGGGCCAAACATAATTTATTATTTAAAAACTACAACTTAAATTTAAATCCAACGGCTAAGTGACATCAGCATAGAGTAGGCGTTTAAGGTTGATGTTGTTAAATGTTTTTTAAAATATTGTTTAAGTTTCATGTTGTTAAATGTTTTTTTTTTTATGTTGTATAATTTTTATGTTGGTTATTATTATTTAATGTTGTTTCATGTTACTTAATTTAATGTAATGTTGTATAATGGCTTAGGAAGTTATAGGAAAAAAAAATAGAATTTAAAAAAAATATATGAAACAAATTTTGTAAAATAGAAGTTATAGGAAGTTATAGAAAGGAAAAAAAATAGAAGTTATAGGAAAAAAAAATTGTAAATAAAAAAAAAATTCAAAAATAAAGGCTAGCTAACGTTAGCTAGCCGTTGCATTTGAAGTTTTGGCCTAGCATTCTTGTCGGTTATATCAGACAGGAATGCTCACATTTCTGGCTAGCCCGGGGCTGGCTGGATTAGGCTAGCCCTTTGGCCTTTTCAGATTCTGTGGGACCCATGAGCCTTCTGTTGGAGACGGTTTTTGAGCGTTTTTCGACCCTTCTGGATCCTACGGTTGGAGATGGCCTAAGGAATTGAAGAAGAATGAGCCTTATAAAAATAACGAATAACCAAAGTAGAATTAGTTTCTATCCAAATATGTTTTCAATCTCAAACCCAAGCAACTCGAACTGCCGCAATGAAAGTTAAAATTTCAAGAGGCATTTTGATATAGATGCCTCAAATTTGTTTTTTTTTAATCAAACGTCTATAACTTTTAAACTTTTGATCAAACATTCTTCTAGTAATTTTTAATTAAAAATTATGATTTTTATTGTATTTAATTAACCAACTAGTTCAAAAAGTAATATCACAAATATTCTAAAATCACCACAAACATTATCATATCATAATTCGTTCAAAATGAATTTTTCTTATTGAAATAATTTGTTGTTTTAAATTCTAAAAACACATAAACATCCTATTAACATACAATTATGAAATATAAAATGCACATATATTAAATATAACGTACCAAACAGATATATTAAATATAATGTACCAATCATTTGGACGTTATTGGTACGTTATATAAATTTAATTTGGATACGTATTAGTATTTTGGTACGTTATAAAATATTACTTTTAGTACGTTATGCAATTCTTTATTTAGTACGTACCAAGTTATTAGTACGTTGTATTATCCTTATTTTGGTACGTACAAAACTTATGGTACGTTATGTGTAAGTTGTGTAACCCAACAAAAAGATAATTTTTCACATTAAAACATTGCACTAAAAAATATTTTGTCAACTCTTAATAATTAATTATTGGAATAAGGACTCATTTTAAATAAAAATAAAAATGTGAAGAACCCTAGTGAGGGAAGAGCACCCTCTTCTCTTACTATATTAGTATTATTAGGGCACACTACTCTAGGAACAATAGCCAGCCGACTAGTCTCTTACACAATCCTTTGTGGACTCGCACGCATAGGTACACCAGAAAAGAAAGAAGGGTTTGAAGTGCAAGAAGGCCTAGCTGTAAGTACTTCCCTGGTATCCAACAAAAAGTGAACTTTGGTCTTACCTCTCCGAGAATGGAGGTACTCGATCGTTTTGGGAACGTGAGGGGCGAGGACACTTTAGGAGAAGTGACCCGATGCACGTGGGGGAACGGCTCTATCTACCTGAAGCTAAGCATCGAGCTTGTTGGCAGCACTTTGACTTCGACAAAAATTAAGTTTAGTACAGGCTAGGTAGAGGAGTTGTTGACCCCGACACTCTTACTCTTCAGTTATGTGTTCTCTGTTGGTTGGCTTGCCACTCTAGTCGAAGCGAGTGATCTTGCTAAACCCTTAGTTGCGCCCCCTTGGCTAAAAGTTTGCTACTGCTTCGGCCTACTTCTGTTTTAACTACTAAAAAAGTGTTTGAGTGTATGAGGGGTGGTAATAGTGCTTCGTTTTAGTGCTACTTTATTGAAGGCAATTGAGCCGCTACAATTGTTGCGATAGTCGGGCAGTGCAGTTCATGTTTCTACTATAAGAAGTTGTTAAAAAATTCAAATTTATTTTCAGTTGCATGAAATTAGGCAGTCTAGTCTACATCTCAATTTTAATTATAAACGACTCTTGTTTTTTTTATAATCTATAAAAAATGTTGAGTTAGAAATTGGAAAAACTATATTTCTTCGAATTAATCTTGAACCCTAGTAGATATAATTGAATCCTTAAATTGAGGAAGGGATGAGATTCCATAAAAATAGCAATAAATTAATGAATATTATTGAGTGCATTTTTTTTTTTTACATAGAAATGCATTTAAAAGAATTTATAAAATACTTAAATTAAGAATATACCTAAAATATAAAGTTTAATTAAAAGTAAAAACACTTTAATCAAAAGTTGAAAAGTAAAAGATGTTTAATTTATAAAAATCTAAAATGGGGCATCCAATTCTAATTTATCCAAATTTCAATAGCCACATAAACTAACAAACTTCTTATATGAGGCAAAAGCACCAACTACATGCCCCTCCAAATTACGAAAAATACCCCAAAACCTGCTCTACCATTAGCACAAGAACCATCAATTTTATCCTTCAACCTAATCTACTCCTAGTTTACACAATCACAGTTTAATGTAAAAACCATTTTTAGCGTCATTCCCTCTATGATTATTATGTAGTATCATAACATTTTATATGAAAGATTACCAAATGCTAAGTTTGTTTTTCGCACTTACAACGCTTTAAGATTACAATTTATCAGATCATCAATTGGTTTTTTCACAGTATGAATAAAAGCATCCAACAGTCACATTATTTTTTCTTCATGATTTTGTGCTACCCAATACCCATGGTGAATAATATCGAAATCATAAGGATGAAAAGTAGATACAAGTTACAATTTATTTATTTTTTACTAGCAATTTTGCATTCAAAACTCACGACCAGTCATCACCAAAAGAACATTCACTTTTCCAATCCCCTATAACTACTATTTTTACTATACACAAAATTCACCCAAATATTATCCTCCTGTTCGTCACCGTGACACCGTCGTGACACTTTTACCCATATATCCAGCTTCAGAATTCAGAAACCTCAACTTTTGGCACTCGAATCCGCGACCCAAAGAAAGATACAAAGCAAAAATAAAGGGCAATTTGGGCATTTTCGATACCAGGCCAGGTACTTAAATCTTGTTTTGGGTGCTTTATATAATTCTGCTTTTTTTGTGTTAACTATTGTAATTAGGCGATTGATTGTTTTATTAATACCATTTCTAAGAGCACGTGACCGAGGAGACGGAGAGCTTGTAGCTGAAAGTGTTGGCGTACTGAAACGACACCGTGCCGCCGTTGGCGAGGGGCTTGCCGTCATTGACGAGGCAGTCGTTGTAGCGGAGGCGCTTGAAGATCTTGGGGTTGACGAGGCGGGCGGAGCTGAACCAGCCGCAGGTGAGGTGGATGTGGGAGATGTCGCAGCCGGTGACGCACATGTTCATGATCTCGACGGTGTATGTGGGGATGCCACTTGGCAGCGGGGGTGTGGGGCCCTGGTTTATCACTATGTCTGCCTTGCTGCACTTGTCTCCCCGAATCCTGTTTGGTTCCTCCATTGCTGTCGCTGTAAAACAAGAGAGCGAATGATACAAATATATACGATTTAATATAGAAAAAATGAAAATGAGACCCAAAAATGATAAGGGTCTTTAATCATAACAAATTTCAAATAGTGAAAGGTTAAACACTATAATGTTCGTCTAAGAGAAATTCTTGAGCACGATTGGATGTGCCGCGTTACCATTCGCTTGTTCGAGTCCTAAACATTACAATGTGCACATTTCCCAACTTATCAATAGGAGAATTTTTTGAGGGCAGGTAATTGTGTCACATAACTTGTCCGCCCAACAGGACCTCTGTATTTGAGTCTCACAAGCGCTTATTTGGATGGATTCAAATACCAAAGAGTTCCGTTTACAAGTATTTTGGACGAACAAGAGACCGTGCCCCCCGAGAATCTCTCTTCATGTGGGGTTGAGGAAAGCATTTGTAGACAAAAGACACTTTTTCTAGATGATTCACAGGAATTATACAAGAAAAGTTAATACACAGACAAATCAACCCAAAAGGCAAATGGAGATGGGACCTGTCAAAGCTTCTACTTTCAATGTATCACCTATTCATGTTTTGCTTTTCACCGATGGCTCATAGGCGTAGCCTTTTGTATTCGGCAAATTAGCATTCAAAAAAGAGCCAGGACTTTTGGTCAACACGCTCTTTCACTTCAGAGAAGGGCATTTTCCATGTGTCAACATTTACTTGCAGAAAAATAGAAAAAGACAAAATGCAATTGTCATTCATCATACATGCAGAATTGGCAGACAGCTAGGAAAGTGAAGTAGGGCTTATTTGTATGAGAAATGATTTCCGAATTTCTCTTTTTTCTTGTTTCAAGTCACATAATTAAATAAATAATTTACAAGTTAAAAAACAAGAGAAATGTTAACAAAATTATTTAAAAGTGAAATTCTCTACTAACTTTTTAATACCTTACAATTTAATTTCAATTCACATGCCAAAAGTATAACGTGACAAAGAGTTCACGAAGAGTTTGACTTTTGAGAATGCCTCCTTAACATTTCTTTAAAAACAAATAGGAAAGTGCGAGGGAACACAACAGAGTGACCAAGAAATTATGGTCACTTGTTATCAAATCCAACAATGGATAACTATGTATTTGTAGTCACATGGTAATCGGGAGTATGAAACTCGTAATTTACCTATAATGTTAACATAATATGCACATATTTCAAGAGACAAATTGTAGACATTAAAACAAGCCAATAGGGTTGTGCAATGTAACATAAAACAGTGTGTATTTCTTTGCAAAGACTTTGTTTCAAATTTGGTTACACCAAAAGAGGGAATGGTGACCTATTGGGATGTTTTGAGATACCATTCAAAAGATACCCACATGGGACAGCATATACACCTAGAGCAGGGGGGTCAAAGAGCTAACGGTGCACGTTAGCATGCACACCTTATGAGCTTGCAATTCTGACACCCATTTCCCACCCCTCTGACCAAAGAACGCCGGTTATTCACTTGCGAACAAATGGGTAACAAATTCTGGTTTGCCTCACCATCACCATTTTAGAAATACCAAAATTACAGAAAATTCCAATTAAATCATAAGGACTCGACCTAAAAACGGAATGCCTGCAAACGTCCTGATAAACTTATTTTGCAGGAGACCGGCTACATAAGATCAACTTACACGCGCAGAGTCAAATTAAATAAAAAATAAAATTTATCTAGACGCCTCCATGCATTCAATTCTCGTTTATATGGCTAATTCGAGAAACTAAATCAACTAATACGAATAATATTAATTAATCGGACATTGATCACTTACCACGAACAAGCAGCTTGCGGTGGATTGCAGTGAGTGTGGAGTTTGCAGCTTCAGACGATTCAGGCTTCAAAAATCCATCTGCAAATAAAATTCGTAAACAAAATATCATCAAATTAAAAATAAAAATAAAAAATTATAGGGGAAAGTGTGAAAAATAACACGGAATTGGACAAGAAATTAAGTAATTAATTAATTAATTAAAAATTCAAATTCAAAAGATGACAAACACATGGACCCCTTGTGTTTGCGAAAGAGGTACCAAGAACAAACAAAAAGCAACTCGATAAAAAAGCGGATTAAATTATAAAATTCAGAAGCAATAATTAGATACGGGATTCAATGGGGAGAAAGAATCTAAGCAAAAAAAAAAAAAAAAGACAAAAAGAAACAAATAACGGCGTGCGTCGCGTGAATCTTCGGCGGTAAGATCCAAACGACAAGTCGTCGTCCGTACACGTACCTCGGTCAAATCCAGGCGCGAACAGCAGCACCACTACGGCCACGACTCCGAAGAGAAGCAGCGACGCCACGACCGCAACGACTCGCCGTTTCGTCATCGCGCTTGTGAGTCGAGTTGGAAACGAACTCGGTTCCGAGAGAGCGAGTGCTGAGCCGACGAACGAGTTACTGAGCAAGCTTCGAAGCTCTGCAGTGAAGAAATACAAGTGAGAGGGTGAAGGAACCGATGAATTTATATCACATCAAAAATCAATCAGATAAATCAGTCAAAAAAAACAATAGCCGTCGATTTAGAGAGAAAGAAGAGAGGAGAGAGAGGGCTGAGATTTGACTTGCATAAAGTGGGAAGGACTCACGGGGAGGACGACAGAGATAGAGAGGCTACACGCTAGGCTTTTTCTGTAGAATCAAACCAGGCAAAACGACGGCGGTTTGAAGTTTTGAGCGCCAGAGAGCTAGGTATTTCACAGAAGAGGAAACCGCGACTTTTTCCTCCGAATTGTCGAGGAAAACGATGCGTTTTGGTGCCGAATCGCTGCTGCGAGATACAATTGCGTGTGTGGGAAACTGTGGATTTTCCAGGAAAGTTTTATGCAGCGAAATTAGAGGAAGAGAGAGAAAGAGAGAGAGAGAGAGAGAAAGAGAGAGAGAGAGAGAGAGAGAGAGAGAGAGAGAGAGTTAGAGAGAGGGGAGTTAGAGAGAGAAAACAAGCAGGCTGTAAATAGTGCTACAGAGAGGTACAAGGACACAGAGCACACAAAAATGGCAGACATTGTTGGCTGTGCAGAGAGAAAAGCTCCAAAAGCGAGACAGAAATGGCAGCACAAAATCGCAAAAAGGACTGAAATATCAGAACACAAAAATCCTCCAAAAGCCGATCGCATTTATTGTTTCTCTGCGAATCTCAAAACCTATACATATGAACACAGTGAGTGTATCTATAGAATTAGACGACGTCGTACCTGCTCGGCGGATTAGGGTTTCGAGGACCGGGAAAGAGGAGGAAGACGAGGAGGGGAATGTGGTCAGTTGCTTGGTTTTGGAGGTGAGTGTTTATAAAGTGATTATTTAATTAATTGAATTGAATGATTATTAATTAATGAGGGATTAGAGCGCACGTGGGGGAGTTAATTGTTTTAACTAAGGGGAGAAATGAATGATTAGGTCATTTATCCGGTTTAGAGGGAGGGGGGAATGTTCTGGTACGGGTGGGGGGACCGGGAGGTCCGGGACCACACGGAGGACGTTTGGGCATTCTGCGATAACACGTGCGTGTGCCTGTCAAGATATATATATATATATTTTTTTTTTTAATGATTAATGTTTTATTTTGTTTTTTTGCTGTTTTAGAACATGGACAAGGATAAATTGGTAGGAATGTTGCTAAAGATGGAGATGGATTATATTGTCATTTTCTTTTTGTTTTGGGTAAATAGATTTGGTCATTGCAAGTTTGATGGAGACCAATAATTCCAACATTGACAAGGAGAAACTTTTCACACACAAAACAAGAAAGGTTGTGATGATGCGTAAACATGTGCTACTAATTCACGTTTATAGCGTTAAGTCATTTCCATTCGAGAGTTTTATACTATTTTTAGCTGTCGAAAATGATAAAACCAACCTCTAGCTGAAAGGCTAAAAGAAATCACGCTTTAGGAATCAAGGCACATTTAGCCCCAGGGCAGGCCATGCGTACCCAACCCGCCAGCCCTTGACTTATTTTTTTCCACGGGTCCCATTGAGTCAGCCCATACAAAAAGCGGCTCCAACACATTAGTAGTCCTTCATGTCTGGAGATGGTATTAAGAATTGACATAATGAGTCTCTTAAATCCCACATTAAAATCCTACACCACGAAAATAATAACATCACACAACTTATAGGCAAGGAGTAAGCACGATTTGGTTCAGTTCGCTTTATTTCAAAACCAAAAACTAAATCGAATGATAAACCGGTTTGGTTCAATTTTGTAGGGATACATGGCATACCCCGAAAACTGAAGGCATGAGATAACCAATGAGGAGTCGCTTTTATCCCATACTCATTCCTTCTCATGCCCATTTTCTAATTCGTTGCGTAAAATTTGACATTTTCTAAATCAAAGCCCTCCAAACCCAATTCTTGGTATGCAAGGAAATTGACCCAATCAGAGACCGCAAAGACCCGTGTAATAGTGGACATGAAACCCAGTGTACTGTTTTTACTATATTTCGAACATCGCATCCTACCGATTCAACCCAACACATACTGATGCTCATAGTTCATATTATCACTCTGATTTCTCTCTTTATACATTACACCATTTACGTCACGTAACTAGCGAGAAAGAAGGCCGGCATGTTCCCCGACCGTCCAACAAATCGCTCCCAATCTACGTTTGAGTACTTCTGAAATTTGGGTCAACTACATTTCGCCAACTCCTAAAGATCACTACTGAATACAGTGGCGAGACCGCTATCTTTTGGATTTCAAGTTCCCGGACTTCTTCGCTTCCAGTTCCCTTACCTTTTCAAGCAATAATTGAATGGTACTGGATGCATCCTGCAAAAACAAGCAAAATAAGGGGGGGGTGGGGGGAGTGAATCTTAAAAGGTAAAAGGTACAAACAAAGAAATTGCGCTGACCTGCAGCTTCTTTCTCAAAGTGGCCTCTTCATTGTCTCGTCGCTCCCTCTCCTCGGAGAATATGCGAATTAGAGTCTCTTGTTCCCTGCTCATTTCCTCAATTTTTTCTTGTGCCGTTTGGACCTGGTGATCACAAGAACAGGCAGTAATTGTCAAATTCTATCAAATATTCAAAGAGATCAATCGCTTGCTTATTAGATTGACTTCCCACTTTCTCCAACAATCTCAGCGAGAATTAGATAATGGGCACATACCTGAGTTTCAAGTAACTTGGATCTATCCTTTTCACGCTGCAAGTCCTGCTCCAAATCAGCAGAAGTTGCTCTGTCCTTTTCCACCTCCAACCTGTACAGAAGGAAAGAGTTGAGGACGATTCGCATCCAGCATGGTGATAAAGTACTGAAGCGAACATTAAGTCCATACGAATGTTTATATGGTGGTGAAAAGGACAGAACAAGTACCTTTGCTTCAGTTCACGATTCTCTTTTCTCAATCGCTCCAAAACGCCTGAATCACCATTGGCATCATTCCCCTGCTAATTGAGCAACACCCTAACTTTAGAAATATAATAACCCTCTAATGCAAAAAGTAATTTGAAGCAAAGTCAGTAGAAGTAACCTTTGACTTGGAACTTGGGGTGTGTAAACCGGTTCCTCCACGTGTTGAATAATCTTGCTGAGATTGAGTACCGTCCATACATGAAGATAACCGAGTCACCGGGATACCTTTTCCAGAGTATTTCTTAGCAGAAAATGCCTTACTACTACTGCCGTTCACTTGTTTATCGGTAACATTGACTGCTGAAGGTGATGATGGTTCAGATGAGCTTGACGATCCTTCCCCTGATTTTGTGGGCGATTGCACTCTATTTGTGACTTTATCAGACATGTGCACATTCACATGCCCATGATAAGTAGAAATATTTTTTGAAGCTTTAAAACGAAGCTTGCTGGAAACATTAACTGGTTTCTTGCTGCCTGATGTATTACCATTCGTTTCATAGGGAGGACCCTCTACAAATGAAAATATGAATATTTATGACTTTGTGAGGTTGACAAGGGTAAACCAAAAGAATGTATGGTACACAACATACCTTTATCTGCAGAGCCATTCTTATTCCGTGGAGCATAGCCGATTTTATGACAATTGTCTCTCCTACATAGGCAGTGGCGAACACCCGTTTGTGAGCATCAAAGATCAAAAACAACAAAGCAACTCATAAAAGTCTGAACGCATTGTAAGCAATTAGCCCAAAGACCACAAACCAGTAAGTCTTTTGCATAGCTATTAATTTTCCCTCAAGTCTTTGAAGAACTGTTGTACGCTCAAACCCCTGCTTATCATGAGCTGGTTCAACAAAATTAGCTTCTAAAAGACCTACAAGAACAAAATGTCTCAGAAACAACTCACTTTCAGCTAATTAGTTAAAGTCAAGGAACTTGAATGAAGAAGAAGAAACAACACCTATAACACCACGGCCGTCACTTCCTGCAGCATTCCAAAGCCTCCAAAATGGCTGGAGATAAAAATGATCATAAATAAAATTTAAAATTTATCAACTTCTGCTTAATGACCGATGAAAATTCATTGCTTAAACAACATATTCAAAACAAACTCAAGAAATCCATAGGTTAAAACTAAAACACCTTAATCAGTCGATTCTTGTGATATACATTAAACCCTTGAACATCAATATGATGCTTTGCGTCCTTCACAAACCCAATGGTGACAACAGCAACCATCTGATGACAAGAGTTGCATGTCGTTAGAAAGACAACAAAATTACGCAAGATTATCACAGTAAAAGTTTGTAGTGAAATATTACATTTGAATCCTTTGTAACCCCATCAGCACCAGGCTGTGGCCGATATGTGACTTGCTGGGACATCATCATATCATTGACTATGTTGTGGTGCTCAACATCCTTCCCGCGAAGAATAATTCGAAAGTTATGAGGAATCCGCAAATAGAGAATTGACACATAGCTCTGGAGTCAAAATGAAGAAACGTATTAATAATAAATAATAGATGAACAGATAGACAGATTCTGTCTTCAAGTTGGACCAGGAACTATGACACAAATCATCTTCATTTCATATTATCATCTCTCTTAGTTCTTTACCACATGTAGCAAAACCGTTGTATTTTACTCCGACTAGACAGTAAAAGAAGGGTGGGGCGCCGCCGGGGGGGGGGGGGGGGGGGGGGGGGGGGGTGGGTGGTGTGTGTGTGTGTGTGTGTGTGGTGGTTGTGGTGGGGAGGAGGGATAGGGTTTTGACTTATTAAAGTTGAGATTAAATACATGAATTCCTCTGTTCTGATACAGAACCAAGACCCACCCAAGACCACTGGAAAATTGATAAGTGAGCAAACAGAACGGTGAAATTTAGTTTTACCCTCAATGAGTGCTGGTAGGTTAAGAAAAAACGAGAATTGGGATGGTCTTTTGCCATTTGTATACTCTTCTCGTCTCGATTGACACCTCTAATTTGAATATCCTGCAAAATATGCACCATATACACTTTTGCTAGAATCACAACGCCACTTAAGTTAAAAAAATTAGGAGACAAATATCTTGTCAACCAACATACATGTGGATCAGCTTCAAAATCAAGCTCCAGCTGTCCTTCATCATCCTCCCAAAGGTTGTAGATGATTATTCGGGTTCCATGCGTTTTCATCATATAGAACTAAACAAAAAATAAAATTAACAAAATTCATAACAAAATCTGTATCAAATTTACCAATTTGGTATAAGCTCTAAAACACAATTACCTGATGAAGCAGTTCTTCTTCATCAAAAAATGGGGACCATTGGATTATTGTTTCCAAATTTTTATCCCAATCAATTGACGAGGATCTTAAAATCTTGTTCCAAGCCCCCTGTCCTCTCTCATAGTCAAGCTTTTCATTCATGTACACAACAAAACACATCATTTAGATGAAGGACCAGCTTGTGATTTTTATGCAACAAATTTTTTTTTTCTTGTTTGTGGGATTTGGATAAGTTTACTGAAAATCCAAAATCCAAGCATACAAGTAGTACTTCATTTAGGAAACGAATACATGTAATATACAAAAAAATGGCATAGTAAAATCTAACATTAATTAGAAAAAAGAATTAGTCATAAAAAAATGGTGTACTCGAACCTCCACCCCTAAATCCAAATAGTCCACCCTGTCAACATCCTACAACTTTCTTCTCTCCAAACACGCCAAATAAAACCTAGCGGATCAAATCATAATGCAGACAAACAAAAAACTCAGCTAAGGTACTCAACACAACACCCTTTGTTGCAAAGTTTTCTTCCTAAGGCAGTTAAAGACCGGTTTCATGAGTGATGCAAATCATCTAGGCTGACACCTAAGGCTTACCCTCTTTTACTAGCGTAATTTTTTTCGTTCCAATAAACTTTAAAGCCCAACCTACCTCACTGATGTGACAACTGACAACTGTCTATACACATTGAATCAACATAAAGACTTGAAGAGAATATGTATAAATCCCAATAGGTAGAGGAAGACAATTTAAATGCCATACCATGGGAACTACAATATCTTCCTTTCCCGTGCTCGTCAAAAATGTGTAAGACAGCAATCCAATGCTCTGTGTAGCACTAAAAGCAATGTGAACATATCTCAATTAGTTTCGAGAATAGAAAAAATAAATCTGTCCATTTTTTCCTATTCATAATAGATAATGAGAAGAGGCAACTGGGTACACCAATAGAAGTCGTAAATATGACCACATACACACACACACACATACATTGGTGACAGTACTGATTTAACTGATACTACTTCAACAACGAACAAAAAGCATGGGGTATAATTCCACTATCCAAATTAGAGCAACAAGTAATACAATTTCTTAATAGTTCCAGATGATTGGTTGCTCTAATTTTATTCAGTCACTCTTTATGATAAAGTGCATGTACGTTAAGTTTGTATGGATTCTCCATGCTAAAGTGGATTCAAGATATGAAAATAGAAATTCCTGCAAGCAATGATGGTTTCTGAACCTCAGAAGCAACACACAAATCTAAAATCTAGCATTGTTCCCATGAGCTGAAGAAAATAACCATTACCAACCTAACATGAAATGCTCTGTAAAAGAAACAACGATAGACAATTGTGACCAGAAAGGCACCTTTTTCCATCTTTTCCACAAGAACGAGAGAACACAATTACATCTGCTCCAAGCCTCATGGTACTTGTCTTAAAGCCATTTCCATCTGTATAAACATGCAACTTACATGATTCTTTGGAGATCACAGAAAACCAAAAACACTATAGCTAAATACTGGTGTCATACATTGTCCAATAGTGTTTGCAACTTTGCTTTTCGCAGAATACCCCAACGACATGCAATGTCGCATCTTATCTGGATCCATCCCACCACCATTATCTGCAATGTACATCAAATGAATTTCCGAACAAACAGAATATCAGAATTTGAGAACAAAATTAAAACATCTTAGCATTCTTCAAACGACATCCAACAATAAGGTTAAGTTGCTGGAGAACTAAGAAAGTTAAAACACCTTCAATCAGCAACATTCTGCTTCTGTCTTTCTTATTTTCAAGCATATCTATATTAACATATGTAGCACCACTGCAAACCTAACATTAAAGTGAAGAAATAACTCCAATCAATGATTAAATAGAAAACACATGTAGAAACATAATGGAAATATAGAACGAAAAACTACCTCGTCCAATGCGTTGTCTAAGAGCTCGGCGAAAGCTGTAAAACATCACAAGGTCACACTCAAGCATTAACCACCAAAGACATAAAATCAAGAACTATACAGCACATCTATTAAGTTTACCTCCAAGGGCCCACTTATGGCTTGTAGCATTCGAATGCAGAAACTTTGGGTGAACCCGGACATGGTCTATCCCACCTGCATATTCAACAGTAAATTTGTTAAAGATAATATCCCTTGGTGCATGTTGCATGTTTTTCGCAGATGATATAGTGCTAATTGATGAAACGCAGGACAGAGTAAATGTGAAGATTAGCCTTTGGCGGGAAGTGTTGAACTCTAAAGATCTTCACCTAAGTATGTCAATGACAGAGTATATGGAGTTCAGGTTCAGTGGGAATGGGATCCAAATGAGATAGGGATGAGGATTGAAGATCATGAAATACCAAAGATGAACACTTTCGCTATCTTGGAATGAAGAATTGGATGGAGATTTCAACCATAGAATACAAGTTGGATGGATGAAGTGAAAGAGCGCATCGAGTGTATTGTGCAACCTGCGTATGCCACTAAAGAGGGAAAATTTTATAGAACGCCAATAAGGCCAACAATGTTTTATGACAAAGAATATTGAGCGGTTAAGTATCAACACGTGCAAAAAATGAGTGTAGCGGAGAAGAAAATGTTTTGTTGGATGTCTAGGCAGATGAGAAATGACAGGATTAAAAACAATGATATCCGAGATAAAATAGGAATGGCCATAAATGAAGATAAGATGAGAGAAAACAGATTAAGGAGGTTTGGACATGTGAAACACAGAACTATAGATGCTCCGATTAGAAACTTTGATAATGTGATTATGAGGCACGCTTAGGAGAAAAAGGATAGAGGAACACCTAGATGACGTGGACAGAGACTTTAAGGAGAGACATGGAATACTTGGAGCCAACAGAATAGTGCAAAACCAAACGCAATGATATTATAGGATTCATACATCCGATCACACTTAGTGGAAGCTGGCTTTGTTGTTGTTTTTGTTTGTATGATAGTCTGATCATGTTAGAATCTCCAAATTAGGCAACAGACTCCATTTGTAAACAGAATCCACTCATGCATGTGAAAAATGAATCTTTTCAATAGGTGAAGCAGTAAACTTCCATCACATTGCGTCCATAACTTGAAAAGATCGAAAATTTTCTCGGCAGCCGAACAGATCTTAGTAAAAACAAACACAAAGAAAACAATGTAGATATTTTGAAGAGCAAATAGAGAGTTTAAGATTACCGGCAGAAGAATCCCAATCGCCACAAGGAGCTCCTTCATAATCGCCGGCCTTCCAAAACTGCTTAAAGTGCGATCGACTCATCACCCCGCGCTCTTCCCTTCGCGCAACCGCCGCATCCGGCCCGGGAAGCAGCTGCCCCACCTCTTCCGGCGGCAGAGGGCTCAAAAACCCAACCGGAAATCCGACTCCCAGCCCGGCCAACTTCCTCTTCTTCGTCAAAACCCCCGAAGCTCCGCCGCCGCCGTCCGCCGAATCGTCAGAGTCGGAGTCGCCGCTGCTGCTGTCGCTACTCGTGCTCAGGCAAATTACGGAATCCGGCGGCAACTTACAACTGACGCCGCTTCGCTTCGGCGTTGGAATATACGAAGCTTCCAGGAGCTCCTGCTTCACCCTCGCGTCCATGGCTTTGAAAACAAGAGATTCAAAAGACCGAATCAATTTTTTGTTAAATTCCGCTTTCTTTTCTTTTCCCTGCGGCTTTGAACTCTCAGAAACCAGAGCTTTCTTTTCTTTCTTTTTTCTTTTCTGGTTTAAACGCAATAAAATTTCCTCTACTCTGTAATATTCCTTCACTTATACGTGAGTGAGATGTATTAATATTAAATCTATTATTATTAGCCTATTTTGAAGTTAAGACCACCTCTTCTTTTTTAAATCTTATGAGAAGGTTGGTAAGTCTAGTAATACTCATTTTCGTTATTTGCATAATATTTAATGATTTTTTTCAAGTTTCAAGTTTGGTTTTTATTATCGGATACGACGTATAATTATGACTAATACATCATGCAGCTTGATTTGGCAAAAATCTTCGCTTTACCAACTTCGTTTGTTAAAAAGATAGATTATGGTTAATAAAATAACTGATAAATTATGGTCACAGACTTCATAATATGGTTTTTTTTTTTTTAAATTTAATTAACTCTCTCATCGTGCTAAAATAAAATAAAATAAAAAACGGTGCTGTAGCTGCTGGAAAGTGAAACAACACTGTGAAGTGGATCTGATCTGTACTTAACTATTTTACCTTTTTATCAAATGAGTGGGTCCTACACTAGTTCTGCAATTATAGGTACCTCATCAATGCGAAGATGTTTTTTTGTTTCGTTTTTTGTCATTTTGGTGGATTAAATATTAAATTAATTATTAATGAGCTTGAATCTACGCTGTTATGTCAGAATTTAACAGAAAAAAAAGTTACTTGCATCAATGCGAAGATGTCGAAACAAAATAAATTGAGGAAAGAATTGGAAGTATTTCCAAACCCAATGCTACTTCAAATAAAATGAAGTTTGATTCATTTTTCTTCTTTTTAATGTTGAACACTTTTTTTTCTCAAATAACAAATTATACGGTACACTTATTGAATTATTGAAATAATGCTTGCAAAGATATGACGAGTGTAGTGTATTATGATTTATATGAACTTTTATTGAATTTTTAAAGTGATAAACTTTTGAGTTTAGTATACTTTTGCTTAGACCATCTCCAATATTTAGCTTAAAATCTAAAAATTTTAATCCAGACAATTTAGGTTATAATATAGAAATAGTTTTTCTGTTCCAACCATTCTGGATAAATTTTTAGCCCGAGATTATTGAAGAACGAATTTAGGATAATTTTTTTTACTTAAAGTAACATTTAAACAAAATTATGCAGACTATCTTGATTTAATTTTATGAACATTTTAACCTAAAAATATATAGATTTCAATAAATAATGAAAAATCACTAAACTGTCACCGTGAAACTCATGAAACACTATGAAAGAATATGAAAACACATGAAATATTATTTTTTTAAAATTATTTAGTTGTTGAATTTAAATTTGGACCATTAGATTTTCTGTTTTACCATTCAATTTGATCATATTAGATTTTAGCCATTGGATTCCATGAATTATATAAAACCTAAAAAAACATACACATATATCGTAGGCCAACCTACTAACCTAGATGGAATTCTCACAGATTTGCCCCAAATTTTGGCCCAAGGGTTGGAGCCTAAAATTTAAGGTTTACTTTAAGATTTGGAGTATGTCTTACTATTTTAAACTCCATAAAAGTTCATAGGTTTTTAATGATTTACTTTCGTGGAAAATAAAGAAGTTAAACGCCTAACCATATAAATGGTCTATGTGCAGTGAAAAAAAATTAAGATGGTGAAAAAAATTAAGATTTAAACTTTAGTGGTGCCACTTAATATTACAGTGTAGTGATATTCCTCTTCACTTGTAAGTGAGAAGTCTTAGGTTCAATTCTCATCAAATGCAAACTTAAATCACATCTTTGCTAGCCCATTGTGAGGCTTAACCAACTCTCTCATCCCCTTAGCCTAGATAATATTGTTTGTTCAAAAAAAAAAAAAAAAAAAAAAACCTTCATGGTGTAATCGGTTTCATGGTATAATCTGTCAGCAAATTTAGTCTAAAAGTGATTTTTCCGTTAAATGCAAATGGGGAGTTGAAGTTCACCTCTGATGGTTCACTCAGTACGAGTTTCAAGGTAAGGTTATGCAATCCCCTCTGGCTCAACCTCAAGATCAGGTAACTTCTATCGCATACTAGACAATTGATTCCTTGTTATGTTATTCATTCATATGAATGTGGGATTTTCTGTCTAAAATTTCTAAATTACAATGAGTTCAACGTGAAATGGGATTTTTTTTTTAGAACTAAATGAATTAATTTAAAGAGAAATCTCGAGAACGTTGGAGGCCTTTAGAGTCAAATAAAAGAGCATTTTTAGCTTTGAGGAGGGATCATCCAATTCCAAATACACTACCCCTAACACGGTGCCCTAAAGAAGTAATGGCATCCGTCGTGAAGTTTGCTTATCTGAAAACATGATTCCACTCTATTGATTTAAATGAGGAAGCAAGTCATTTGATATCTTCAACAATAGGTCTAATTCTCCAATTACAATTCCCAAAAAAAAAAAAAAAAAAAAAGGATTATCGATTTCAAATCCATAATTCCCTAAACTTATATGTCGATTCAAAATTTTCAACAAATGAAAATGTCAAAATCATTAATTTCGATATTTCAAAGTTCACATATTTACTTATATTCAAAAGTTTTTTAGTTTTACTTTAGGGAACTGTTATTAGCACTCTAAAAATTTCATTCTACACTCATCACTAATGTATTTTTCTTTCTAATTATAGAAAGTTTGGAGGATCAACGTTACCAAGCAACCCGAAGTCCAGAAAGGTACATAATACAACACAACAACAACAAAAAGACCATACAACAATAATCAAATTTGATGAAGACATAAATCAGAACAAAAGGCATAAGCAGTGATCATAAAAAGACAATTTCAAAGCTTTTCAGTAGCCCTACACGCATATGCATTTTAGTTTTATCAATACACTTTGATCATTTGCAGATGACGCTTTATCACAGTGACAGAAAATAATAATACTTATACACTACTAGTTCCTTCCCCCTTAACATTTAACAATTTGCACTGCTATATTTAACACTTTTTGCGATGAAGGACAATTCGTCGCGTAAAGCCTAATTGTGCAACTTATTCGGGGCTTTACATTTTGTCCGACAAACATGCGCGACGGATGCCTTTATGCGTCGCGCAAACTACCCTTGTGCGATGTATTGCTCTTCGTCGTACAAAATTTGTCGCGTAAATGAATTTTTCTACTACTGTTGTTAATTTTTAGTGTCAAACTTATATATTTTCATCATGAAAGCTTTACAAGATTACAAAACATATATATGATATTGGGATTGAGTGAGGGAGTGCATAGACTGCCTAGCAACACACCTCAACCTTCTCCTCAAATCAAGCCCTAAAATAAGGGTATATATGGAGCACTAGTTACAAGGCACAATCACCCTAAATCAAGGAAAAAAGGGTGGTAATCACAACTCATCACAAAACAAGGTGATGGGGAGTGGTAACTACAACCTAATCTAACCTACTAACTTGTTAAATTTTCTAATACAGTTTAACTCACTAATGCTATTATTTATCAAGAAAAAAAAAACACTTTTATCATCTTTTTATTTTTTTATTTGTCTAGATGGTTTCATCTACTAAGGGTCAAAGACCAACTATCTCACCTTCTTCAAACCTCTCTATCTACATATTAGAGCTTCTCCATGAGAGGTAGTAAAGTTAGATTTGTTGTGTCACGTAAATTCTATTAGCAAATTAAAGAGTTTAGCAACTTACCTTGTATTTACAAGGTCAACTACTACTTCTTTAAGTTAGCAAATTGGGTCCTGCAACATATTTGATTCAAAGGTATTGTTTAGTAAAGAATTTGAAAATAAAATTTGAGCCCCACAAGATAAAATAAAATTAAGATGTTAATATTGTAAATGATAATGCTAGAGAAACTAAATTCGTAAACTAAATGACATGAAAATTAATAATTGAATTATTACTTAACCATTCTTTTATTTATTTTTTATTTTTTATATCCCAGGACCACAAGCCAATCATGAGGGACTGAATCGAAAATCCATCAAATATCTGCAAATAGTTATTTTTTCTGTTTAACATCTCATCTAATCCCAGGACCATAAGCCAACCATGAGGGACTGAATTGAAAATCCATCAAATATCTGCAAATAGTTATTTTTTTCTGTTTAACATCTCATCTAATATACATAAGCATAATTAAGTTTCCATTAGTCGTTGGGGGGCTTGAGCCCAATGCCAAGGCTATTGATAATTAATTTTTTTGGTCAAAATATTGATAACTAATCAGTTCTGCTTTGTTCTATTTTTGGATAAGAGTTCTTCATTGCTTTAGTCATGCAGTGGGTTCTGCACTTTAAATAAATTCATAGAACCTCCCAATATTCCTGAGAACGTTCAAGTTTGGAACCGTTTACACAATCCTCTTCTTTAAAATACAAACATGCATATGATTCTTGTGCTAGAAAGGGATCGTTTAACAATATTTGTATGTGTGTGTGTGTGTGTGTCTATATATATATATATATATATATATTCAGAAAAATATGCCATTGGAGTTTTCTAGATAAATATATATTAAGGATGGAAAACGTCATCGAATGATCTTTTATTTTTCAGTGGAGTCTCCATCGCAACCAAAAAGTTCAATCATATATATAAAGTTTGGAGGAAAACAACTCTCGAGGTGAAGTAGGAGTTACTCCAATTGAAGATATGATGAGGAAAAATCGATTAAAATGATTTTACACGTGAACTGAAGACCTACATATGTTCTGGTTAAAGGATATGATTAAGACAAAGGCTCAGTGAGTAGATGAAGACCTAGGAAGACTTGGAAAGAGACTCTAAGAAAAGACATAGAGTACTTGAAGTTAACGAAAAACTTGGTACAAACCAAGTGCAGTGACGTTCTAAAATTCGTACAATCGACCCTACTTAAAAGAATAAGGCTTTGTTATTGTTGCTGTTTGGATGAAAACAACTCCGTCATTTATGACGTCTTTACTCAATAAATTGTAACTAAAGATTTCTTGATTGAAAGTATAAATTTCACGTCCGGAGTAAAGTCTTGCAAGATAGGTTAAATGATCTTGAGTCTGTCTTGAACCATTGCCAAATGTTTTTGGGCGTTTAATGTTTATATTTTAACGTGATATCAGTGTAAGATATGAGTATGAATACTACTTCAGAGAACCAAATTGCATTGCTAATTTGTTTGTGGTTCGTCTTGAAAATGCCTAAAAGGTTTTTTTTTTATCTTTCTTGAAAATAATTGGGATCGATATATGTATCGTGAGCAAGTGGTGAAAAATATCGATAAAATAATTAAGAATTCGAATTTGCAGAAACAATTTACATGTCAACGAGTGCATGCATGCTTCGAGATTTTTGTTGTTTTCAGAATACATGCATGAGTGCCAAAACAACATGTGCCTTACTGTAAAATTAATATTAAAGCAACTGAAATCCCAGAAAAAGTCTGTGTTTGTCCAAGCACGCGTGGGATATTGACCAATATTAGCTTTATAATTAAGTGGTTGGAAGCTTAAATCAATCGGAGCTTGGTCCCTTCAATAATTCTTGTGTTGTGAATAGTGTGCTATACATGCTTAATTGTTATAAATAGGCAAAAGCTAAATAAATAACCTTTGCTAGGGATAGAAGCAAGGCTGTTGCAAAATATTACACAGAATGATTGCAGATTAGAGAGAAATAAGATGATACTGAAAATAGTCTAACCTATCTTTCTTTTCTTATTGCTTTTGTATCATATATTTTGAACACTCGTAGTGCTCTATTTATAGAGCAACTACTTTGAAAACTTACAAAAACTTCACTATTTAGCATATGAATCTTTACTATATACATGTGGACAAACATACCCACTGTTTACAATACTCCTCCTTGGATGCCTACATATCAACATCAGTTACCTTGTTAAAACCTTGCTTGGAAAAACCCAGTGGAAAAAAACTATAGCGAAGGAAAAAGAGTACAACTTTACCAGGTTTGTTGATATGTTGTTGAACATGCTTATGTTGCCTCGTTAAAACCTTGATAGGAAAAATCCAGTGGGAAAAATCCTAATCGGAGGAAAAAGAGTACAACATGCATGTATTATGGATGCTCCTCCTGAATTGTATCTCCCCCTGATTCCGCGTTCTTCAAATTTGTAAGCCGACGTAATCCAATTCCTTGCACTAACTTCTGAAATGTGCACTTTGGTAGAGATTTGGTGAACAAATCTGCCAAATTTTTATTGGAACGGATTTGTCTGACCTCAATCACTTTGGCCTTCTGAAGCTTATGTGCACTGCAAAATCTTGGAGATATATGTTTAGTTTTATCACCCTTGAGGAATCCTTCCTTCATTTAGACAATACAGGCTGCATTATCTTCATGGATGACAGTTGTATTGTCTATCTTTCAAGGTTGACCACATGAATTTCGGATGTGATGGATCATTGATCTTAACCAAGAACATTCATAACTTACTTCATGAAAAACAATTATTTTCGAGTGATTGGAAGATGTAGCAACTAATGTTTTCTTTGTTGATCGCCATAAAATTGCAGTATCTCCATTAGTGAACACATATCCATTTTGTGAGCGGGCTTTGTGCGGATCAGAGAGGAAACCAGCATCTGCATATCCAACAAGAATCTGGTCATTTGTGGATTTCTCTGAGTAGAAGAGACCCATGTCTGTTGTTTCATGAAGGTATTGCAATACCTCTTTGATTCTCTTCCAATGACGAATTGTTGGAGTAGAGTTATACCTTGCTAACAAGTTGATTGAAAAAGCTATATCTGGTCTAGTACATTGTGCTAAATACATTAAAGTATCTATTGCAGTCAAATATGATACTTCTGGACCAAAGACCAGTTCATCATCTTCCTTTGGACGAAATGGATCTTTCTTAATGTCCAAAGAACGAACGACCATTGAGGTGCTAAGTGGATAAGCCTTGTCCATGCCAAATCGCTTCAGTATTTTTTCAATGTCAGCTGATTGATGGACCGAAATTCCATTAACACAATGCTCGATCTGCATGCTGAGGCAATATTTTGTTTTCCCAAGGTCTTTCATTTCAAATTCGTTTTTCAGATATTCAGCAGTTTTATTGAGCTCTTTAGAGGTTCCAACGAGGTTCATATCATCAACATATACTACCACTATAGCAAATCCAGTATTTGATTTCTTAATGAACACACAATGGCAGATGACATCGTTGGTATATCATTCTTTAATCAAATACTCACTAAGACGATTATACCATACTCGTCCAGATTGTTTTAGCCCATATAATGATCATCTTTATTTGATTGAAAACATACCTCGTGGTTTGTTAGTTGCTTCAGGCAACTTAAGTCCTTATAGGACTTTCATATATATATATATATATATATATATATATATATATATATATATAAAATTCTCCATATAGATACGCGGTGATGACATCCATAAGTCTCATGTCAAGTTTTTCTGAAACCACCAAACTTATTAAGTAACGGAACGTAATTGCATCCATTACAGGAGAGTATGTATCTTCATAATCAATTCCAGGTCTTTGTGAAAAACCTTGTGCAATGAGTCGTGCTTTATATCTTACAATCTCGTTTTTCTCATTGCGTTTCCTTGTGAATACCCATTTGTAAGCCACGGGGTTTACATTAGGCGGGGTTTGGACTACCAGTCCAAAAACACTTCGCCTTTTCAAGGAATTTAATTCTGCTTGGATTGCATCTTGCCACTTAGGCCAATCTTGTCTCTGTTTGCATTCTTCAACAGAACGGGGCTCAATGTCATCGCTTAATATAATTTCAGTGGTTATTGCAAATGAAAACATGTCGTCAATGATTATTTCATTTTGATCCCATAATTCATTAATACATGCATAATTTATGGATATTTCTTTGCTTTCATGTACTTCTGTCTTATCAGGGACAAATGTCTCATTAATAACATTTTCTTTTTCTGGAAGTATAAAATTATGAATTGTGGATTTATTATTCATTTCTTTTCCTGAATGATTTCATTTGGGTTCAACTGTGCCCTCATCTTTCTCTTTCGAGGGGCTGAATCTTTTGAACTTGGGGGTCTACCATGCTTCAAGCATGCACTAGATGAATCATTCGCTGCCACTTTATTTTGTCCAACAATGATATCAATTCTTGCAGGTGCATTTGCAGCTGGTGTATGTGACTTTGTCACTTTCAAAGCATCATTAAATGCATATGACATTTGATTAGCAATACTTTGAAGATGAACGATCATTTTCACTTTGTTTTCATATTGAATGCTTCGTGGATCAAAATGAGATAAAGTGGGAACAACCCATGTCAGCTCTTGACATTCTTCTGAAACGATCTTTTCTCCCCCTAACGACGGGAAGACTGTTTCATCAAAATGACAATCAGCAAAACGAGCTGTAAACATATCACCTGTCAAGGGTTCCAAATATCTAATGATAGATGGTGAATCAAAACCCAAATAAATTCCCAATTTACGTTGAGGTCCCATTTTAGTACGTTGTGGCAATGCAGCAGGCACATAAACAGCATAACCAAAAACTCGTAGATGTGAAATGTTTGGTTGATATCCAAACACGAGTTGTATTGATGAATATTGGTGGTTGGCTATAGGTCTCAGTCGAACTAATGATGCAGCATGTAAGATGGTATGTCATCATGCAGAAACTGACAATTTCATTTTCATGAGCAGAGTACGGGCTATTAATTGAAGCCGCTTGATAAATGCCTCTGCTAAACCATTTTGAGTATAGACATAAGGACCAGGGTGTTCAACATCAATGCCTAATGCCATACAGTAAACATCAAAGGTTTGAGACGTAAATTCACCAGTGTTATTAAGTCAGATTGACTTAATAGGATGATCTGGGAACTGTGCTCGCAACTTAATTATTTGAGCAAGAAGTCTCCCAAAAGCTACATTTCGAGTAGACAATAGGCAAACATGTGACCATCGGGTAGATGCATTAACCAGAACCATAAAATATCGAAATGGTCCACAATGTGGTTGAATAGGCCCATATATATCCCCTTGAATTCTTTGCAAAAATGGTGGGGATTCAGCATCAACCTTTAATTGTGATGGTCTAGTTACTAACTTCCCTTGAGAACAAGCCTTGTAAGGGATATCATTTGAGGTAGTAATGTGTCTGCTTAATAATGGATGTCCATTAGAGTTGGTAATGATCCTACGCATCATGGTGGATCCTGGATGACCTAGACGATCATGCCAAAGCATGTAAACTTTTGAATATATGAACTTCTGGTTCATGACAGTATGTACCTCAATTGTCTTTATGTATGTATAATACAATCCACTCGATAAATCATGCAACTTCTCCAATATATACTTCTGGCTATCATTAGAGGTAATGCATAAATATTCCACATTTTCTGCACTTTTTCGTTTCAATATGGTATCCATTTAGACGTATGTCTTTAAAACTCAACAAATTTCGAATGGATTGAGTAGCGTACAACACATTCTGTATGAACAATATTGTTCCATTTGGTAAAATAATTTGGGTTTTTCCTGAGCCTTCAATTACATCTGATTGCCCTGATATTGTTGTTACCTTTACTTTTGCAAGTACCAAGTTCGAGAAATACTTTCGATCTCGAAGTATTGAATGCGTGGTTGCGTAGTCTGCAAGACAAAAATCTCCACCATTGCTCTTGTTTTGAGAATAACCATAATTTTTATCCATGTCTTTTGAGTAAAGAAATTACAGTTAAAAAACAGTTTATTCATACTGGAATACTACTTTTATTGAATTGAAAATGCGAGCATTAAACCACAGTACAAATAACAAGAGTACATTAAACATAAATGATTCAATCGGACCCATAAACTTCATTTCCTCTTTCAGTAATAAAGTCTGAAACATCCAGGTGAGTTGTGTTCAACTGTCATGATAAATTGGACATTGGATCAGGTATTTCCATTGGTTGAGCCTGGTAGAGGAAATTGGTCTCAACGACCTTCTCCTTAAAGAAGGTTTGATACATATCCACCAGATGTTTTGGGGTACAACAGGTATGCGCCCAGTGCCATTGCCACCACACCTATGGAAAATTCCTTCAGGATTTCTGGGAATGTTCATATGAGCCTTGCCTTTCTGGCGATTTGCATTCTTTAAGCTCAAGGCCTTGGAACCTGGTTGTGAAACTGGACACCATGATTCTTGCCTATCCAATTTCACCGGCCTCGCTTGTGGCCATGTCCTTATTTGTAATTATTGTCACGAGATGATGTGGTATTCCCTTCAAGGGAATCATCATTCACTTCTAGGAATGTTGCAGATCCAATAGGCCGGGACTGATGATTCTTCATCAGGAGCTCGTTGTTTTGCTCAGCTATAAGGAGTACAGATATCAACTGGTTGTACTCAGTAAAGCCTCTTTCTTTATACTGTTGCTGCAGGAACACGTTGGAGACATAAAATGTGCTAAAAGTCTTTTCCAGCATATCTTCCTCAGTTATTGTTTCTCCACAGAGCTTCAACTGGGAACTAATTCTGAACATTGCAGAATTGTTTTTAGCCACCGTCTTGAAATCTTGGATCTTTAGGTGAGCCCACTCATAACGAGCCATTGGAAGAATAACCGTTTTCTGATGATTATATATATTTTTCAATGCCTTCAAGAGGGTTAATGGATCTTCAACTGTGAAATATTCGCTCTTCAGTCCCTCATCAAGGTGGCGACGGATAAAGATCTTGGCCTTCACCCGATCTTGAGAGGTTGTACTGGTATCCTCCTTGATGGTATACCTAAGATTTCCTGCCTTCAGATGGATCTTGGCATCCATTACCCAGGTAAGGTAGTTCTTTCTAGTAATATCTAGGGCAACAAAATCCAGTTTTGCCAAGTTCGTCATTTTCTTTTCTGAAAGAAAAATGAGGTGTGTAAGAACTTGCAATAATATGTATTATGGAGGAATATATTGTTAGAACTTTTGGTTCTTACAAATTTTGATCTTCAGACCAAAATGATAAGTACTCGAAACTTTAGGCTCAAGATTTACGTGATTAATGAGAAGGACGATTGTACCGCACCATTCTCATCTAAACAAATATATGATGGGAGATTATTCCGCACCACTTTAAACAGCAGGAAAATTTAAATATGTAAAGCAGGGTGGACGATTATACCGCACCGCCTAAAATTGCGATATAATTTAAATATGCAGAGCAGAGTGGGTGATTATTCCACACCACCTAAAATTGCAATAAAATTTAAATATGCAAAGCTGGGTGGGTGATTATTCCACACCACCTAAAATTGCAATAAAATTTAAATATGCAAAGCTGGGTGGGTGATTATTCCACACCACCTAAAATTGCAATAAAATTAAATAGCAGACAAATTTAAATATGCAAGATAAGGTGGATGATTATACAGCTCCACCTGAAATTTGCAGTAAAATTAAATATGCAGTCCAAAATAGGCAATGATACCGCACCATTTTGGATTGCATAAATAAACATTGGGTTAGTAGTCAAGAGTTACACCAAACAAGAAATCAAAGATATAAGTAACTATTAGGTTGAGAACTAGAAGTAAATATGGTGCAAACAATTCTTCGCGAGGGTATATCCAACAATTGAGGCAGAGGAAGAAAAAGAACAGTAAAAACCTTAGAGGAAACATTTTTTTTCTTTCAATGAAGAGAAATGAGAAAATGTTTTAGGGTTAGAGAGTCGTGCTGATAACATGTTATAAATAGGCAAAAGCTAAAGAAATAACCTTTGCTAGGGATAGGAGCGAGGCTGTTGCAAAATATTACACAAAATGATTGCAGATTAGAGAGAAATAAGAGAATATTGAAAATATTCTAACTTATCTTTATTTTCTTATTGCTTTTGTATCATATATTTTGAACGCTCGTAGTGCTCTATTTATAAAGCAATTACTTTGAAAACTTACAAAAACTTCACTATTTAGCATATGAATCTTTACTATATACATGTGAGCAAACATACACACTGTTTACAACATTAATATTATTATTATTATTATTATTTTAAAGGGTTACGTGCAAGCATATGGTTCCAACTTCCAAGGCATCTTGATCTTGATAAAGTGTATATTAATATTATACATATACATATGTACATAGAAACTATTGGAGTCTGAATCCAGGGCCTAGTGCCTTTCGCTCAAGTGAGGGCTAAGTGGTTTTTTAAATTTTAGTTAAATTTATTATATAATATATAAGTATAGCTACTCATACTTACAAAAAAAACTTAATCGTATTAAGATACAAATTATAAAATATAATGACATATAGATTATATAATATTAGAACATATTCAAAATATGGGGAGCAAATATATAATGAGTGTTTATCCAAGTACTCAACAAGCTTCTTACAATTTATTGAAAAAATAAAATAAAAAATAAAAAATACCTATTTCCTGTCAAGGAGGGTGTATATAATTGAGATTTTAAGGGATTTATAAATTCATGGATTTTGATGGATTTGTGGAAATTTCATGTAAAATTTTGATTAAATTCTCTCGAAATCTCAAAGGAATATGTTAGATTTGTGAATGCTCAAAATACGTACACTATGAAAATTTCTCCAATTCTCTCAAATTCCTCAACTTTTTAAAATTCTTTAAAACAAATTCCTAATTTTTTTTATATCACAAAAACAAATTCCTAATTGAATACACTTAAAATGTTATAAACTTCTTTAAATAATTGAATACAGCTGGATTTATAAGAATTTTAATAAACTATCTTAAAATCTTGATTAAATACAAGTTAAATTTTAGAGAATCACTTAAAATTCTAATTGCGTACCCCTAGATTCATTAAATTTCAGAAAGTTGCAATTTAGGCGGGCTAGGTGGGCGTTTGGGCAGGTCTAGACACCCTTTCTTAATTTTCAAATGTCTAGTGATTAATTTGGACAATGACCAACCGCCTAATGTCTAAGCAGGATCTAAGCGGTGCTAGCAAAATTTTTTAAAACAATGATCCAAACAAATAGTCATATTATCATTTGTCACGCATGATCATATATATCTTGTTTCGTTAGGTGTACTATATAATTTTTCATGTTTACTATTCTAATACTTACAAATTGCAATTATCTGATAAGTTTTGCCTTGATTCAAGCCATCTAGGCCGAGCTATTTCGTAGCAATTTCTCACATGCATACATCGATAGTTATCAGATAAAGTCACTTTGAAGAAGGTAGAAGTTAACTATCCCCAATAAATTAATGATTGTATGCATCAAGAAATAGTATAATTAATAAAAGAATGGAGAACTGAAGAGGGAAGCAAACTGTGAAACCCCAACCCCAAAAGTTTAATGTAATTTCACAATTATCCTAAAAGTATTTGAAGTTACATTTTAGTCCCCTATCCTTAACCAATCAGGACCCTCCCTTTTAGAGTCTCCTTCCCTCTCAGCCTGCCACGTGGCAGACCCTCAACTTTCCCCTCCTCTTCTTCTCTATTTCCCCTCCCTCGAGTTAACACTCTCGAGTCCGTCTCTTAGCTCGGGACTGTCTCCCTCTCACAGATCTTTCTCTCTCCCCGATCTCTACACTCACACGCACCCATTTGCACACCCACATCGTCGGCAACGAACCACCATCACCAGCATCGACGCGTGGGCTCTCTCTTACTCTCCCTAGCCTTTGTGAAGCTTGACGAAACTGAGAACTAGCTCCGGCGAACCCCGTGAGCTTCGAGCTAGATTCAGGCCGCCTCCGGCCTTTTCACGGCGAACTGAAGGCACCAAAACTCTCCTCTCGTCTCTAATTTCATTTTGGCACTTAGATCATATGTTGAATCGTCCAAATCGCCGTCGACCGGAGCTTGGGAGGTCCGGCATTTGTTTCGTTGAGAACCGGGTCGAAAGACCCACACCCGAAAACCCAACCCACCAAACTAGGCCTTTTGGGCCGTGACCAACATCAGGCCCTTGGCCCGCTAAACCCCCAAACCCCAAACCCTTTGTATTAGGCCTTCGGGCCGTGTGGAACGTGGGCTAAAAACCCAAAACCCTTTTTCTTTGGACCGGGCTTTCAAGCCCAGGACCGTTGACCCAAAACCCTTGTACCCCAGATCTTTGGGCCTTAGAACCCAAGCCTAAAGCTCAGGCCCAACTTGGATCCAACCCAAGCCCAGACCCGGTTGACCGACCCTGACCCGTTGACTTCAGTCAATGCTGACCGTTGACTTCGGTCAACATTGATTTTAACTTTGACCGTTGACTTTTTTTCGGGTTTCGTCCGGACCTCTCTGAGGTTAATTTCGACGTCCTGGATCCGTTTATGACGTCCATTTTCTCAAATTCAATCGTTTGAGTATAGTTTTCTTAATTGTACCCTTTATGTGTTTAGGTGCAATTATTAGCAGTGATCTCGTCATTTCTATTTCATACGGCTCTACAGTAACAGAGTATCTGTGAGTGAACCCATTCTAAAATGCATGTTTTAATAGTAAAAATGCATACATGAAAAACATGATTTAATGATTACGCTTTGTGAAACGTTTTAAAAGTAAATTAGATTTATACTTATTGATTATCATGCTATACTGAGAATATTTTGGAATACCATATTTTATCGAACTTATGTTCTTTGTAGTATATATGATGGATGACTATATACTGCTTCTGAACATGTCTTCTTTACACTTCTTTATAATATATATGATGGATGACTATATGTTATGAAGATGATTTTGAGATATATGTACTTAAGTTTTGGGAAAGACTATATTCAATGTTTTTGTGTGTATCTAGTGGTCACTGTTTTGCCTATGGGCAATGATACTTATATTGGCTTTGGTCGGGCGTAGGTTGGTGCCTGTTTGGCAAATGATACTTATATTGACTTCGGTTGGGCGTAGGTTGGTTCTTGTTTGGCAAAGGATATTTATATTGGCTTCGGCCGGGTGTAGGTTGGTGCCTGTTTGGCAAATGAAGTGTTCTGAAGGAAGAGTTCTATAGGCCTTCGGGCGATACTAATACCACTAGTTAGCACACTATATACAACATATGTTTTATGAAAGTTTTTATGGTATGCTAGGGTTTCGGAAAACCTATCACATATTATGCTATTAGTTTTCATAAAACTTTGGGGGATAGTACGTTGATAACTGTTTCAGTATTATATATATATATATATATATATATATATATATCAACTTGGTCCACTCATGTTTGTTTTGCGCCCCCTTAGGATTTAGATTCGAGGCGTACAATCCCGGCGTCAAGGCACTTTCGCATCGGCATCTTCGAGTCCTCTTGGTGGAGGACCCATTCTCTTATTCATTCAAATTTATATTATTTCTTTTTAGTATTCTAGTTAGTTGTATGCTTTAAACACGTTTTTCAATTGCATATTAATTACATTTAAATTTATAAATCCTATTTCTTTCATTGGTTCTCATGCATCCTAATATGGCTTCGTCACCTTTGAATGTCAGCCAGCACGTGGCCATCCTAAAATCTCTCGAACATCAAGATCGGGGTGTGTCACAAACTCTATAAAAATCAATTTCTGTGAGCTATCCAGGTAGGACAAGTAGACCAAAAGACGGAAGGAGCTTCATATGAAGGAGGTAAATCTTTATATAATATAGGCAAGTTGCTGCTGTAGTAAGAGACAACTGCATATGGTTTGAAGAATGTTTCATCCAAGCATTGGTGACGGCTAATCAAGTCTTCCAAATGGGCATAAAGGGGGGATGTATATAACTTTACTAGAAATGCTAAAGGAACTCTCAGGTCTTACAATTTATCATCAATTTTTGTGCTATATTATAAAATATTATGTTAAAAATATGATCGCAAAAAATAGTCCATAGAAAAATTTATTTTATAGCATTTCTCATATTTACTACATTCACACAATTCTAATTGCTAATCGTTTAGGATGTGTGTTTTCTTGGTAATGAGTCATGAGTGGGAGAGGCCCGAACATTAGTTTGTAACACCTCGTGTGCCCTTCATTTGAACAAAATATTTGACAACTTTATTAGGCCACATGTATGCTCTATTACCCTGTTGCGACCAAACAAATATCTTGATATCATGTTATAACATGTGTATTTAAAATACGTAATTGTTTCGATTTTTAACTTCTATGTGTTTCATATAACACAAAAAATTTAAATACCGAATCTCACCTTATAGTATATGATAATTTAGTACCTGTAAACTTACGAATTATAGATGGATTAGAAATTATCAATCTCCAATTCATGATGATTTGCGCTCCCATTCTATAAATAAATATGTCATTAAAATGATCCAATCCTTAATGGAGACTCTTGAAACCTTATGATTGGATTAGACTTAATAATTTACTACTTTTCAGGTATGTTGAAGAAATAAATGAAAAAAATCATGTCTAAACTCAAAAATATAATACGAATTATTCATGAAAAATACCTAACCCATTCCAATCTTCTTCCTCTATAAAATAGTTGAAAAACTTTATTTATTTTTAATTGAGAAACAAACGAAACTTGAACTCATCAACCCAAGTACTCCAACAAGGGTATGATGACCCATTCAGTGTCATGATGGCAGCTACCCATATGGCGATCAGCCTAGATAGTATATGTCTCGGGGTCAACGCAAAGTAGTCAAAACTAATAAAACCCTAGCTAATACTTTAAGCAAAGACCTAAATAAATCTTGTTACACACAAAAACCATGTGTTATGGAGAAATTCGTTTTTGGGGATTACACACCTAGTCAGATGTTGGACTGGGATTGAACACCAGGACTTCCAAGAAGCTCACTTAACCTACCTCCACTCAGAACGTGGCATTTTTGGCCTCCAAATATTACCAAGTGACAAAAGCTTGGATTATCTTATGTTTATATTCTTCTGGCTCCTACCTTAAATTAACTCCAAAATATATGTTTAGTTGTCTTTTATTTACTTAATTTGCAATCAAACATGTGTTGATATTGTTATTTATTTCTATATTAATTATTTGCTCTTTGACATTATCTTTTTCTCCACTCCACTTACCCTAGCTAGCTTACGTTGCAATTGAAAGACAAAAATAAGTGGCCCTTTCCATTGTCTCCGCATGATTTCCTTAAACAATTATTATATTTTTCAAAATCTATCAGCCTGTAAGAGTTGACAATCCCCCGTATTATTAAGAGTATTTATATGGTGATGGGGCTTTGTGCTTTATAAACACCTCCCTCGGACCCTCATCTCATTTCCCAACCTCTACCCTCATCTCATTTCCCAACCTCTAAAGCATACACAAGTATATGCATACACAAGTATATGCATATACAAATATATATATATATATACACCCACACAAATACACACACACGCACACATTTATATATACAAGTCTCTTGTGTTTGGTCCTCAGATTCTTCAGTCCATAACTTTGTATTTTCTTGTTAAAATTCATATATATGGATATCATAAAGAGAAAGTGGAAGAAGAATATGATCGCCAACGCATGGAAGAGACGTAGTTTACAAAGAGAAAGCAGCAGCAAAGTACTCAACTCATTGACTAAGAGCAAGTCATGCCACTGCAGTTCCACTACTAGGAAGAGCAAAGGCCAGGTAGCTCCGGACGGGTGTTTTTCAGTCTACGTTGGACCGCAAAGACAACGGTTTGTGGTGAAGACGGAGTTTGCAAATCATCCGTTGTTTAAGATGCTGCTGGATGATGCCGAAATGGAATACGGTTACAACTGCGACGGTCCGATTTTGCTTCCTTGTGATGTGGATTTGTTTTATAATGTGTTGGCTGAGATGGAGAGCAGTGAGGAAATTAGTACTCCTAATTGTGGGTTTGTTAAGGGTTATGGTTCGTTGATGCTTTGCAGTCCTTCTCGTCGTCTAAATTCGAGCATCAACGACGGTTATGGTGGTGCTTATAGGCTGCTTAGCCCGTTGAAAATGCTTAAGATAAACCAATTTTAATCATGTATATATCATCGTTAATACTTAATGGTGATTAATTTTGTGCAAACATATGTAATTCAAGTGCTTCAAAGAAATGCAATACAAGTAGATTAATTCAAAGAACGACGGCTAAGTGTGCTTTGGTCACAAAGACATCGATTTTCTTTGTTCATTAATGCTTGCTTTCCTTGCTCATTAGTTTTGTGCAACAAAATTTGGCCCTGCATCATCCTTATCCAGGTTTTGTTTTGTCCATTTATCTTTTTAATTTGTAGGAAATATTTTAGTTTATTAAGATATAGTATTTGGATTACTTCCCTGGTTGTCAACTGATTGTTGGCTTTTGCTGCTAGTTCTTTGTTATATAACATATTAATCTGGTTTTGTTTGGATTATCTTATTCACACCGGTCATATGAATATCAGTTTTTCAATTCAAAATTAGTAATGTAATAGGGCTCGTTTGGAAGTGCTTTTAAAATGACTGAAAGCATTTTTAAAGAAAATATTTTTGAGTTCCAGAAACATTTGAAGTGCTTCCTGAAACTAATTATGTGCTTCTTTCAGAAAGCAGTTCAAGTGCTTTATCAGGATTCACTTGCATGGTTGGGTTCCAGAAACATTTGAAGTGGTTTTTCAGGATTCACTTGCGTGGATTCAACTAAGCGTTGATCCTAAAAACATTTTCTCTAAAAGCGCTTTCAGTTATTTTAAAGGTACTTCCAAACGAGTTAAGTGAATACTCTAGCCCAATAGTCATGGTTAAGATGTCTGTAGTATTCTCTGCACTACGAACGAACTTGACAATAATTGTTCCATTCAACACCTTCTCACAAATGAAGTGATCGGTGCTCAATCTCAATGTGTTTTGTTCAGGCATGATACACTGGATTGGATGCAGGTTTGATACCACTATGATTGTCCCCAAACAGAATTGTTGGCTTGTCAATAGGTAGATAAACGTCGCTCACAAGTCGTCGAAGCCAAACACACTCTTGAGCAGCAAGTATTGAAACTGTATACTCTGCTTCTGTAGTAAATAATGAAACTGAATCCAGGAAACACTTTGTCGCATGGTATTATTTATTTGGGTAAATTACGTTTTCATACCTCAGGTTTGGGGTCTATTTCAATTCCTTACAACATCTTTAAAACATTTCAATTTCATACATTTACTATCATTTTATTTCAATTTCTTACATCCGTTAAGTAAACCGTTAAGTGATGATGTGGCAAATATAGGATCCACATTTGTGCTGATGTGGCAGCCAAATTTGTGCCACGTGGCAAAATAAAAAATTTATGCATTTAAAAATAATTAATTAAAGAAAAGTTAAAAAAAAATAAAAACAAAAACCCCCCGAAACCCATCCCTTCCCCTTCCCTGCAACCCCCATCTCCTCCCCCAACCGATCCCTTCCCTTTCCTCGCAACCCAAACCCCCCCCCCCCAATCCTACCCCACCCCCACCTCCCCACAACCTTCCCACCCCACCCCTTATCGTGCGCACCCTTCACCTGGTGGTCCAGAACGGCGATTTCGCCTCCGACTCGAACATCTGCACCCCATGGACATATTTGGCCGACTCAGATCTAGTAGTCACCATTGCCATGGCATTCTTGTTCTCATCCAGAGCCTGCACTATGTGCACCACCCTAGGGTGCTTCAGCCTCACCAGCCTCGCCGCATCAGCTCAAATGATCTCCAAAAACCCATCTTCCGCCACCTTGGTCAATCCAGTGCACATGCGCGCCTTCGACAGAGCGACGCATACGGTGGGGTCGGGCGTGAGTTCTTCTGTGGGATTTGGGTGTGAGTTCTTCTCGGCGTCGGGCGTGGAGAGAGAAGAGAGATCTCAAAAACCCCGAAAGGGTTCTCAGATAGCCGTTGCAGAATCGGCAGATCAAACGCCGCCGTCTTGCCACTGCCAGTCTAGCTTATGCCTAGCACGTCCCGCCCTGCTAGGATTTCAGGGTGAATGTGGCAGCAGAGTCGGGGTTAGGATTTGTGGTTATTTCGATTTGGAGGTCAGGGACGAAGGGTGCGACGGAAATAGGGTTTTTTGAGGCTTTTAAGGATTTGGGGGCGTAGGGTTTGAAGAAAGGGAAGTCAACGACATGGATCGGTTAGGGGAGGTGAATAGAGTGGAGGAGAGGGGTGGGGGTTGCGAGGAAAGGGATGGGTTTCTGCGTTTTTGTTTTTGTTTTTATAAACTTTTCTTTAATTAATTATTGTTTAATGTATATAAAAATAAAAAAAAATTTACCACGTGGCACAAATATGGTTGCCATGTCAGCTCTTAACAAACCAATGAATGGAAAATTTAACGGATGTATTATATTAAAATAAAATAGTACTTGAGGTATGAAAGTGAAATGTTTTAAAGATGTTGTAAGGAATTGAAATTGACCCCAAACCTGAGGTGGTAAGGTGTAATTTACCTTTTTTATTTTTTTTTCGAGAAAATTCAGGTTTAAAAAAAAAAAAAAAAAATTGCCACGTGGCACACAATTGGCAGCCACGTCAGCACTTAACGGATCCATGAATGGAAAATGTAATTGATGTATTATTTTGAAATAAAATAGTACTTAAGGTATGAAAGTGAAATGTTTTGAAGATGTTGTAAAGAATTGAAATAGGCCCCAAACCTGATGTATGTAAATGCAATTTACCCTTTTTATTTTTGTCTACATATATATCATTAGTGGCAAAGCTGTTAAGGCATAGAGAAGGACGGTCGCCTTTCCTCTAGCTGGGAAAGAAGCCCAGAAATCAGAGTTGTCTCTGAGATTTCGGGGGCTACAAAATTTGTAAAAGGGCCTCTTTTAAAGATGGTTTTTATTTTTTTTTATTTTTTTTCACAAAAAAAAAAAAGAAAAAAAAGTAGGACAATGTATTGGTGTTAGAAAGCAATAACTTAAATCAAAACAAACTTTAGGATTCATTGATTGTAAGTTTACTAATGTCATTAAATAATAAGTAAAAAGAGTTATAAACATAACATTCACTAAATAATCAAAATCAGTTCAACCCCACCTCTGCTAGAAATCTTAGTTTGTTGTGCTGCCGCCCTTCTGGCTCTGGTCTCGCCGGATCTGCAGATTGCAGTTTTCCGTTGCTGCTGCATGCAGCTTTAATTTTTTTGTAAAATTCAGGCCCAAACAATGTCGTTTCGGTCCTGGTAAAATAAGAAAATAAAAAACGGACCGTTTACGCTTTAAGTTAAAAAAAAAAATAGGGAAAACTTGATATAAGTCCAATTTTTTTAGCCAATGGTAGGAATAGTCCAATTTATTAAAATAGGTCCAATTCCTTAAATTTTATTTTATTATCAATAATTATCTATTCAATGATAAGATTTATTATAAAAATCAAATTTCTTCATAATTATCTCTTTGATTATTTCTTTTTATTTTTATTTTTTATTATTTCTTGTTCTTCCTCCTGCTTTAAACCCCATTTATAGATTTTATTTTTAATTTTTATAATCAACCTATATCACAGGTTAATTATTTTTATGTATCTATATGATAGATTCTTTTTTATAATCAACGTGTCACAAATTAATGTGTCTTGCTTATAGGTATATTATGTTTTTTCCTACCTTTTAGTTAGGTTTCATATTTCGCTTATAGGTATAATATATATTCATATATTTGTTACTTGAGTTAATTATTTTAATGTATCTATATGACAGATTCTTTTTTATAATCAACGTGTCACAAATTAATGTGTCTTGCTTATAGGTATATTATGTTTTTTCCTACCTTTTAGTTATGTTTCATATCTCGCTTATAGGTATAATATATATTCATATATTTGTTTCTTGAGTTAAGGTAGAATGTTTTGTAGATAATTTATGTTAGTATATTAGTTTTTGTTGTTGTAAGATATTAATTAGATTTTTTGGAGTTGAAAAATGCATAATATTAGAAGATTTTTAATTGATTTTTGATATTTAAAAAAAATATAAAATGAGTATAAAAGAAATAAAAACATTTAATTAGATTACTGGATTCACTCCTAAAAACCATCTATATTTTTGGACCTAGATCTAAAAGCCCCAAACAATTATTGGGGGACCGTTCATTCCGTTCAGTTTGGATTAACTCGGCATACATGATTAAAAGTTAATGATGTAAAATAAAAGTGCCCAGTAGGCAGTAACTAATATTTACATAAAATAAATTTACCTATAGATATATTATAGATTGGAAATTTAATGACAAAATATGCTATATAAAATGAAATTAATTAGATATAATTAAATACTTAATTTTTATACCAAATATTACTTTACATATAAAATATCTTTAAAAATATATGTCCATATATCCGTAAATTGAGCTATCGATATTTACGTTAACATCAATTAAAACCTTGGATATGATATGATTATTGATTAATTAAATTATTATTTAATTAGTTGTTATTCATAGTAGACTCTAGGACCTTATTATGTAATAGAACGATACTATAAAAAATGGTGCATAGATCCTCCTTTAAATAGTACGGTTAGTCCTTCGAGTATTCTGGTTAGTCCAAATTCTCCTTCGAATATTCCATATAGTTTGTAGCAAAGTGAAGTCACTCGGTTGATAATTAGCCTATTGTATGATGTTTTCACATGACATGAAACATCATCAGCAACGATTATAACTTGTTTGTATTGATAAATAATAAACGAAGTTAATATTGTTTACTATCTAAAATGATTGGCTTTTTAGCCAAAATAGTACTTGAGATTTGCATAACTCCTTACTTTGATCCTAGAGATTTGAAATCGATAGAATTGGTTCCTAAGTTTGTCTATCATCAATCATTTTGGTCATTCTAAGAAAAATATCCCTTAAATAAAGATAAAACGACAAAAATATCCTCAATTTTCGTCAATTTTGACCTCTTATTTATTAAATTGGGGGTATTTTTATCATTTTGATATTTATTTAACATAGCTATTCACGGAATGACCACAATAAATGATGGTGGACAATCTCAGGGATCAATTTTATTGTTTTCAAATCTCAGGGACCAAAGTGAGGAGGAATACAAATCTCAAGGATCATTTTGGCTAAAAAGCCAAAAGTGTTGTAGTCCTATTAGATTAGGAATGTGATTGTGTAAATCCTAATATATCTAGGGATATCTTTTATATTTCAATTAGGAGTAGATTTCCTATTAAGAATTGTAATCCTAAAGGGTAAGGAATTAATCTTCCCTACTACTATAAATAAAGGCACAAAGGGATGGAATAACACACACCCACAATTACACATCTCTCTCTTTCTCTCTACTATTGCCGCACTTTTCTATCTCTCTATGGCCTCCATAATTGTTCAGTAAATTATGCCTATAACACGTTATCAGCACGCTCTTGACGCTGCACTAAAAAGAGTTTATTCTTCAATCACGGGAGTATTACGTTTTAATCATTCTTTTTATGATTAATTTATTATTTTGAATTGATCTACGTGCTATTGATTCAATTTAATTTTTCTGTGTTGAATGTGATACAACGCATTAGTGATGCAATTCCGGCTTTCTGAGAAGGATCTTCTACAAATTCAAAGGCTTTTATCGTTTTCTGCCAATCAGGTATGCTTAAAATAAAGTAAGATATTTGAAACGACCGTGAAGCATGTAAACATTCCCCATGATGCATGAACTCCCTATGTTTATATTTTCCTTTCGAGATATATATATATATATATATATATATATATATATATTGTATATGTTCATATATTTTGTCAACATATATATTTGTTTCATGCATTACGCAATTCTTGCTATGTGGAATTTGTGAGTCAAAGAATCAAAATAAATTAGAAGCAATTCTAGGGTTTTCCTAACCCTAACAATGTCGAAAAAAAAACAAAGAAAAAAAAAAGAGAAAAAAATATGGGTTAACTTACCCAAGGGCCTGCAGCCCTCGGTTCACCCCCGAGTCCAAGCTAAGCGCGGCCCGAAGCCGTTTGCTGGGCCCCCGCTTTGCCGCAGTCCACACTTCGCAAGCCTTTGATTTGCTAGGCTTATCCCAACCTGACTTGGCCCACGTTGCAGCAGCAAGTTTGCTGCTTGTAATATTTTTTTTATTTTTCTCAGCCCATCTTTTCTGCACGCCTGCAGCCTGCATGCAAATTAGGTTGCTCCTTGCAGCCATAACGGGAGCCCAAACCTGCAGCTTTGCTGCAGGCCTTTCTTTTTGGACAACAGCCATCAGATCATTGTTGGGCTGCCATGAATATCACGAACAAAATCATTTTTTTGGCCCATTCTGGTTTTTGCCCGCACCCAACTAGGTTGGGGTGCCCACGGCTAAGCCTTATTTAGGCTTAATTTTCTTAATTATTTGGCCTGAAGCCATCTAAAATGATTATGACCTAAAGTTATTATTTTGCTTCTACAATCGATCCCGAATGGTCCCGATCTATTGAATTAATTAAAAGTGACATACAGTCCATTAATCTGACAATTAATCCAAAATTATTAACATAAAGCCCACTTTTGGACATTAACGATTCAATATTTTATTTCTTTTCTTTGAACCGTTGACATCCTTTCGTAGTCCCGAAGCACTCACACTTGAGTTCTTGAAGAACCTCAAATCCACTACACTTAAATCAGCATATTGCATTCTGTGTTCTTGCAGGAACCTCTCTTTTATGAACTAAACGTTCATAAACTAAATTGAACCTGTAGTTTCAAATTTAGTGCCTTTGAAACCCGAAGTTTTCATAAAACAATACACCCATGAAAACCCGACGTTTTTTCATGAAAACTATGTCTTAGAACTCGAATGTTCTAACTTTGATGCTTATGGATGATTCATTCCCATAACACCAATCATAATCTTGTTCCCTCAATTCAGTGGATTGTCGTACCGTAAAAAGTTCGATTTTCCTGATTTGGACGTTTTAATAGAAACCACTTCATGTGGGGTACAAGACATGAATCTCCACTTGACTATTAAGAAGCTGAGAAACCATTGAAGCCAACAATGGCAAGGAAGAGCTGAATAAGCATCTGCCATGATCTTCATTCGAAGACTTATGCCCGAAGCATTATTAATGGAAATACCTTCCGAACGAGGATTCCATGGCTCTTTGGCTCGCTCCTACGAACCGTGTGATCATGTGACATATTGCTTGAAGCACACCATGATTAGGTCCATGAATGAGTACAATTCTGAAATTTATAAATCTGATCGAATTTTGACTGGAGAATACTTTTCTCATCCTTCCATGTTTCTAACTCGCCCCTGAAGCATCAGTGTAGAAAGCAGAAGTTTACCAAATTCGCGAATTTGATTACTGGCACAAACGTGAGAAAACGGTACAGACTCAGTTCGGCTGGAGTCTACCGAATGGCTCGACCCAGTTCGGTCAAAGCCTAACCGAATGGTGATGCACCGCTTTGGTAGGATACACCGAATGACGTACTATCTCACAATCCAATTTGGAGTTTGTTTTTATAACATATGGTAGAATCAGGGCCTGCCAAGGTGTGGCATCATGCCCGAAGCGTGATCCTTGGCACCTAAGACCTAAAACTTCAAGAATAAAGGATAATATTCCCAAACCTTAACCTTGCAGAATCTTCTTCCGCCTTGATGGAATAGATTGTTGGTTATGCACCTGTTCGTGCCCCTACCAATGTTGTTAAGGAGTACCATTCTAGTAGTCAATATGTGAGACTAATTTTGCTCCACCAAACATTGTTGGAAAAGCAAATTTTGACATGGATGGCCTTGTTGGCCGAATCCCCTTAGTAAACCATCTACTTTGTGAACATTTTTTCATGTTCTTGGATTCAAGTTTGGTGTATGTTTTACTTATGGATAATCTTATTGATATTGTCCTTGAATATGAGTTAATTGAATCATGTTTCTTAATACATGTGACCGATTCAATTAAACACGTGATTAGGTTAGAATGTGGGAAAGTTAGTTGTCTGGATGAATGCGTACTACGCAGACTAACTTTATACCTAAATCACATCTCTAACAACGACTTCAGGTCTATCCAACCTGATTAAGAGCATTTGGCACACTCCTCGTTGTATGGTACTGAATTACTATTTAAGGGACCTTAAATTCTCCCTGACGTTGAGTTTTTAAGGATATTCGAGATGACAATGATCATAAATGAAACCACTGAAGAAAAGAGAGTGAAATATATTTGCACCACCTCCAAAAATGAGCCTGAAACTTTGATTTGGGGCCAATAGATTGTCTCCCAACTGGGAATACACCACATACGGCCGACCTGAAGCCTGGTGATTGAGCAGTTTACTTGCTTTGACACGACCTTTTGGGACACTTAGGTCGAACAATGATGCTACAATGCATCTCCTTATCTAAAGTAGGGATATTGTGCCTACAAGCACACTTTTCCAAGCATGCTCATTAGGGAAATTGATTTTCTATATCATTCCTCACAAAGATACGACATGACTCTCTTTTCACAGTGGATTCAATGGAATATATGTGGACTAATCCAACCAAAATGTGGACCATATAAATACTTATGGTTTTGGTTAATGAATCGACAAACTGGTCATATATTTGTCCATACACATTGTTGCCAAACCTCATGGCCAATTAAGGGTTCACCACCCTACTTATCCCTTAAGGTCCGGGAGACTGGATAATGCCGGAGAGTTTATATCAAAGGTTTTCGCTAAAGTATTGCATGTCGTTTTGGGTTTCTAATTGAACATTGAATTCCCATGTTCATCCCAAATAACCTCGCCTAGTGATCGTAAAGCGCAAGTTAAATGATCGCCTGAATTTTGGTGAACATACCAAGTTTTCGGTTTCTGCCTAGGGCTATGCAGTTATGTTGGTCCGCCTTGAGGCCCATTGCCACCCAACCTATATGACGTTACAATTGGTTATTGGGTACGAACCTGACGATTTTCGTATTTACGCATTTGGGTGTGCATTCCATGTGCCAAGTTGTGCCGCCGCAACGTACCACCATGGTCATCAAAGAATGATGTGTATCTTTTGTCGATCATGATTATCCTTCACACTAGCTCTCTTAGAGCCCTTGCACACAATCTCTTTACCTCTCATTTGCGGGTTGTCACTTTAATAAGACAGTCTTCTAACCGTTAGGGGGAGATAAGAACGTCAACGTTCCTGGAGAACGGTACGAATTTACGTGGACGTTGCCCACTATATCTCATCTCGATCCCCATACCACATAAGTGTGATAAGCAAATGCGATGCATTCTAGTTTTCAGAATGTTGCCCCAGACGCATTCCTCTGATCTAGCTAAAGTGACGAGATCATATACCAGCTGCAAGCATGCCTGCAAGGATAGACGTACTCAACGGACGTCGAGTCAACATCCTTGGAGGGTGTACTGACCCTATTGGATGGTTTGGATGCCCCTGTTGGACAGTCTGGTACACCGGCGGATAGCCAATCAATCTGTCTTGGCATGGAGCATGACAGATCATTTGGTCGGTAGGATTCACTTCCCTGGAAGAGGAAGACATAGCATAACAATGAATCTAAACTCGATCGCTGTCTCAAATCATTTGCATCTCATGAGATTAATCCGGATTTCTCTCGAGACTTAAATTTCTTGGTCCAATATACTAGTTTGGATGACCTAAATGGAATTGAAATGAGATTATCATCGATGATGTTTTCACTTATATGGTAGTTATCGACATAAATGAAAAACGACGATATCAAACCATGTTCCGTTGATTAATTGACAACGTAAAATTGATTGGACAACTAAAGTTACAATCTAGGTCAAATTCCTTACCAAAATGTGTATTGGACCTGTCATTCCTACACAGCCCAAGGTAACCCTGTTGTGTTACAAGTAGGAAATGAAGCATTATGAGATGAATGAAATAGTGCGATATGATGCACGCCTTATGGCGCAAGGTTTATCTCAAAACATCTTGTGATTGATAACAGCTTTATGAAATGTAGTTAGTGTTTTCTCCATGGGGATATAGATACGGAGATTTACATGTAAGTTCCCAAAGAATTACATGGACTGGTTCAAATAGTTCCAAAACCACGGAACACCCTCGTAACTCGTTTTGAGGAGTTCCCTTATGGATTGAAAAATCCGACGGATGTGGTATACCTATCTACGTGATTATTTGATCATTCAGGGATATGAATTATGCCCTTGCGTGTTAAACTATGAAGTTTTAGTCCAAATTGCTAGAGTTACAATTTATGTCGTTGACACGAATCTCACTAAGACTCCAGAAGAGCTTAAGAAAACTGCCTCACACCTGAAGATGGAATTTGAGATGAAGAATCTTGGGAAAACTTGTTTATGCCTTAACCTGAAGTTGAAGCATTGTTCTGACGGTATTTTGGTCTACCAGTCAAATTACACTCCGAATGTGTCACCTTTGAGTATACCTTTGATCGTCCATACGTTATATGCAAATGAGACTCTTAAAGAGGTTATGGAATCCGAAATTCCATATCTAAGTTCAACTTTGCACTTCGTTGTATTTAGCTCATTGTATTTAGACAGGACATCTCATTCGCTGTTGATCTTGGTAAAGATGCAACACCACGCCTACACGCAACCATTGATTTGGTATTAAAGACGTACCGTGAAGGTACTATGAGGGCAAATCCCAACGCATCTCGAGCAAATCCAACCCCCATGATCCTCAGAATGATGTTTGCCTTGTTTGTTATGCTGACGCTGGTTGCTTATTAAACCTGCACAAGGCAGAATCCTCAAATGATTATGTCTTTACCGTTAGGGATATCACAATATCTTGGAGGTCTATGATATGACCTTAGTTGCAAAATCTTCGAATCATTCCAAGACTCACCTCACTTCACGGCGCCACAAGTAAGACATGGTTAGGAGTTCTTGTTGAGCATATTGGAAGTACTTGCTATGTTTTCATCCATCGTTAAGTCCTAACGACGATCCATGAAGACTATGCCGCATGTATCAACCCGACCAAGACATGATACATCAACGAAGTCAACGCCAAGACATATTGTGTCCACATCTACATCAGCAAAGCATCAGAAGATTTGCGTAACTCCTCACTTTGATCCCAGAGATTTGAAATCAATAGAATTGATTCCTGAGTTTGTCTATCATCAATCATTTTGGTTATTCTATGAAAAATATCCATTAAATAAGGATAAAACGACAAAAATATCCTCAATTTTCGTCAATTTTAACCTCCTGTTTATTAAATTAAGGGTATTTTTATCATTTTGATATTTATTTAACATAACTATTCATGGAATGACCACAATAAATGATGGTGAACAATCTCAGGGACCAATTTTATTGATTTCAAATTTCAGTGACCAAAGTGAGGAGTAATACAAATCTCAATGATCATTTTGGCTAAAAAGCCAAAAGGATTTAGTTGTCTAAATTATTTTGGCACCTTTTACCCTTTTAATCTTCGCATCTCCTATCAACAATCAGGCCCGGCCCATGCACAGTGCAATCGGGGCAATTGTCCAGGGCCTAAAGTTGAAATTGGCATCCAAAAAACAAAATTCAAATAATTAGTTATAAATTTTTTTGTTTTTTTCCAAAGCCCAAAATAAAGGCTGGAGGGGATAACTTGTCCAGGTTTTGGGGATTTAAAAACAATATAACATAAAGGGGATCTAGAGGGGAAAAGTCGTCCATGTTTTGGGCATGGAGGAGAGGCATAAGATTCAAGTTTTTCAAAGGGAGCTCCCTCTCTGCTTGGAGCTTGTCACCCAACTGCCCAAGCCCAAGGTACTACAGAGAACACATACCCTTTTCAAATTTCAGCTTAATTTGTGTTTTCTGAGTCGGAAGCTTCATTTCTTTTGCTTGAATTGTTTTGGCTTTTGTTTTTAAAATTAGGGGTTTTTTTTGTAGCTATTGAGAGGTGCAAGCAGCAGATTTCAGATACAACCGCAGATTACTATCATGGACAATCTGAGTGTTTTGAGCAAACTTCAAGTGAGGGGCATGTTTTTTAGGAATTCATTCCATTAACACGGATTTCATACAACTCCAGATACACCACTCAAAGAGGTATAAAAAAAAAAAAGACTCCACCTTCATCAATTTTAGTAAATTTTGTGACTGCCCTTTTGTTTGGTTGCTTATAAAATTTGAGGTGAAGAAGTGGAAAGAATTGATTTTTAGGTGTAGGGTAATGGCAGAAGGATCAAATTAAAGGCTACAGTGATGGAGATGAAGAGAAATGGGGTGCTTTTCAGCATTTCCAAAAGGGAAAAAAGCATTGGAATGACAAATGGACAACCTTCTTCGACTCCGGCTACTAGTTCCACCACGGACACCGTGAGTGGAGACATTGGTGGGAACAACAAGAAAGAAGAGAAAGATGGATAGGGAAACAAAGGCAAAACTGGTCATCAGAATTGCATCGCCGGCTCTTGTATGCTCTTCTCTTCAACAACCTAGTGGTTCACATGGTATGCAGTTGAGATTAATTTAGTGGGATATGTTATTTTATATGATTGGATGAATATGTGATTGGATTGGGATGTATTGGATGTGTTTAATGCATTTTGCGTATATGTGATTTTCTATCTGTTTTTAATCATAATTTGGTTGATGTGAATAAAATTTTACACATACATGAAAGAAATTGGAAGTCATTTTGCATGCTACCAGTGATGAATTTTTTACACATACATGTGATTATCCTCGCAAAATATTTATTTTAAACATATGTTTCTGTATTATAAAAGGGCACATTTTGGACTTTCGCACTAGGCACCAAAAAACTCAGGACTGGCCCTGTCAACAATACATGGCTTAGCCACTGCATATCATAACATGAATGAATTGTAAAACACACTGAAAAACCTCTTGTGGTAGAGCTGTTCCTTTTCTTTTATTTTTGTTTTTGTTTTCTACAAGGTACGTGGTGATTGGCATGTGAAAATTGTGGCCAAGAAATTTTAGCCAATAAACATCCACACTGTGAAAGCCCTTGTGCGTGGTCCCGGCATCTACGCTCAAGAAACTTGACTGGCGATGTCCTTGTAACCATCCAGCAGTTGATTCCAATCTAAAAACATGACATGAAACATAGCTACAATGATTTGTAGTCAGGCCCAAGTTTGCTAATTTTTCATCGTTCAATTTAACAGGGGCAAGTTCAAACCAATATAAGATAAAACAAAAAAAAAAAAGTGAAATTGCTAATTCAATTACAGGTTAATTATTTACTGTTGTACCAAATTCTCACAAATCTGATAGTGGGGGCATCTGTCCCTTGTAGGCCTTGGCATTTAGTATCCTCATAGTCATAGGCACTGCAGATCTCTTCAATCTCATAATCATCTGCAAGTGAATCATCCTCCAAGTCATCCACTTTCTCCTCTTGCTCAAGCTGCAACTCAATGGTGTCCTCACTTTCCAAATCGCTCTCACAGAAACCATTGTCTGCCATGTCTTCCATGTCACTAAAAGCTTCAATCTTCTTCTTTCCCCTGTAACCGATAAGGCTTTGGACTTTTTCCTTCCAAACCACCAAGGGGCATTTCTCAATCAACTCCGAGTCCTTGTAAGCTTCCTTCAAGAACACGCTAAACCACTTCCCCTCTCTGAAACATAGAAAATGCCAAATTGCTTCAGCAGAAGCCTCATAAGCTTCTAGGGCATTTCAAGTTCGCGTTGAAAATGAATCAGGTGATCAGTCACCAATCTCTTCTCAACAGTAAAGCTAAGCAGCTATTGCATGACAGCAACTGCCCTCTTGTCAAATTCTTTAGAGCCAACTTTGAGTCCCCTGGCATCTGCATATGGAGATAAGTAAGACCTTTTCTGAAAATGATCAATTGCTCCTTGCCTTTTTGTAATTCAGGGGGAACTTCAACGGAAAAGAGAGCGAAAGCAAGCCCGGGACATGATCATCACTGGCCCCAGTGATCCCCGTTGTCTTTTTCTCCAGCTCGGTTATCGCCCACGCAGGACTCCAGTTGACAAGTTCCAAATGCTCAACTGCCTCATTATCTTTAACCACCTTGAAATGTTGGGGATATTTGTGCAACCAATTAGTCCTGACATCAATTGGCAGAGCAAAATCCCTCATGAAATGGATAATCTTGTCCAATGCCAGCCTTTTATCAACAGACATCATAAGAAAGCGTGTCACGAATTCGGCTGCGGTATCTTGATTTTCCTCAAGTATCATGTACTCCTCTTTTACCAAGTCCTCACCTTGATTGGTCATCCCACACCATAAAATCCCTCTGACCCTTCCACAATTTTCAGAGTTTTGGCGATTTTTGAATAAAATCAGACGCCCTGTGGGGTTTTGGGAGACTAATCTGGATGTTGTACTGATCCAATTGCCTGACAGTAATGATAATTTAAGGCTCTTTTTTCAGAATTTCCATCAAGAACAACACTTTGGTTGCTATCTTCCATTTCTCAGTCACAAGCTCGAGATCATAAATCTTCTTCAATTTGCTTCTGTCACCCGTTTCCTGGTAGTCATGAGCCGTTTCTGATTCATTGACCACCACTCACCGGACCACTATCTTCTCTCAAACATATTGTTTTAACAGAGGAAAGGAAATCTCCACCCAGAAATAAGAACTATGGAGCTCCTCTTCTCTCCCATCAACCTTTATCTACGCCGGGGCTAATATAATGACGGGGTTTATATGGCAGGAGTTTGTTGCCGGGCTCTAGCCTTTCGATCGATCAAACGGTTCATATTCAATTATTGCTTCCTTTAGTTAAAACTTGTTTTGTCGACTTGCCAAAATCTCAGTTATCAGATCAGCAGAGTCGAAGCTTAAGTTTTTATTTTAAGAGAAATGATAGCTTTTTTTATTAAGAAAAATTCAACGAAAATACAAATCTTGGTAGAGTTCATTCTTTATATCGTATGAATGCATGTTGACGACTGATCATAGCAATATCTGGGATTGTTTTCTCTTGGTATTAGGATCATACCCTACACACTCACACACCCCATTTGTTTACATGAAGGTGCTATCAATGATCATCATGGGTGAAATTCAAGTCAATGTTTGCTACAAAATGAAGCTTTCTTAGTTATTAATGGTATGGATATGATGAGTACAAGCAAATGGTAGTAGTTATTGAAAAGAAAATCTGATTCAGATGTTGGCCTGATAACATGAAACACATAAAATAGAGATGAAGTTACGAATATGCACAATAAACTTGCAATTTCTTTCTACTACCACCCTTCAAATCTTGGTTTTGGATTAGGGTTTTTAATATTATTGGTTCTCATTCTCCTTAAATCGAGATAGGCTTACACCCCAGAATGTCATTGTGGCATTTGGAACTAATAATACAATATCACGTGGGACAATTGAAACATATATGACATTGTATTATTAGTCTGAGATGTCACACATCTAGGTGTATGTAATTAAGTTCTTCCCTCTTAAATCTGCCTCGTCAGATCTTCAAAGATCTCCATTGTAGAAGCTGGCAAACCCAAAAGCACATTTATACTTTTCTTGTCTTCTCCACGAGGTAGAAACAAACTTACTTCCTTCTCAGGCAAACCCACCGGCCCTGAAAACACAGGCTCTCCCCAGCCAAAGTCAGTTGTGTGGAAACTAAGCTTGGACCAAGCTGTTATCAAAAGGGTTGCTGCCAAAGAAGGCCTAGCTCTTGTCACTTCAAAGTAATCGACCACCGATCTCATATAACTGCTCGTCACCATTTTAACCGCCTCATCAACTAACCCAACTGCAAATGACAACGGATTTTCCAGTAACTCCCCAGCACTGCACAGTGCATGTGTCAACAAAATTGCATTCCCAAAGTACCCTTCTGGTACTGGTGGCTCAAGTTTTGAGCGGCCATCAACGGCGAAAAGGAGCTTTGTTTTTTGATCCGGTCTCATTCTCAAGGCCTTAGTTCTAGCTCTCCATACAAAAGCGGAGAGCGCTTTAAATGTTGTGCAGTTTTCAAGAACCCCATCTTCCATGGCCATTTTCTTCAGCTTTTCGAGCTTCTCGGGGTTGAAACAGAAGGCGCTGTATAGCAGTTCTTCTTCCTCATAGAGCTTGGAGTTTTCCGATATGTCTTCGATCTGAAGGAATTCGTCATGAGTAAACTCTATCTTTGGTGGGTTTCTGGGTTTGAGTATGTTTCTGTCAAGAAATGGCACAACCTTGAGCGGCAAGCCTCTTGCGGTATCCCCCCATGAATTGATAAATTCCATTACAGAGATACCATCGGATGTACAATGGTTGATACATAGCCCTAGAGCAAACCCTCCACATGTGAATTTAGTCACCTGAAAAATATAAATCAGCAAGGCTATTAGGCCATTTCCAACCGAAGGCTGGCCAAATGACTCGTTTTAGTCCTCTGGCCCTCCAAGATATTAATATTTTAATGAACAGTACATGGTTATATATGCCTCCATCTCCAACCGAGGGCCAAAAGGCTCGTTTTAGACATGTTACAAAAAACCGTCTCCAACCAAGGGCCAAAGGGTCATAGGGCCAAACTTAATTTATTATTTAAATTTAAAAACTACAACTTATATCTAAAAACTACAAATTAAATTCATAAAAAAAATTAAAAAAAAAAAATTGAATCCAACGGTAACTAGCCGTTGTATTTGAAATTTTGGCTTACCATTATTGTCGGATATAACCGACAGAAATAAGTACAATGTTGTCAGATATAACCGACATAAATAATGAAAATTCTGACCCGGCCCAAGGCTGGCTGGCTGCTTTAGGCTAGCCGATTGGCCCTTTGGTCCTTTTTTGTCTAGTAGGCCCCACGAGACCTTTGACCTAGCCCTCGGTTGGAGACAGTTTTCGGGCTATTTTCAACCCTTTTGACCCCCTAGACTCTTCGTTGGAGATGGCCTTAAGCGGTGCCTAGGCGGCCTAGGCATCGGCAGAGATTTTGTTAAAAAATGAGGCCCCACACAAAACCAATAGAAATATTACTAAAATATTACACATATATTTTTATTTTATAATATATAACAAGTTTATTAATATATAAAATAAAAAAAATAAAAAAATAAAAAAATAAAAAATAAAACTGCCTATGGCCTGCCAAAGCCCTTAGGCACTATGTCTCTTCTCATCGCTCGATTTGTGCTTAACAATTTTTACGAATTTAGTTTAAAATTTTGATCTCCTTAACATTATCCTTGTAACATTGCTCACAACAACTTGTTACTCTAGTGCATCAAAAGTACACAATATTTAATCTGAAAAAGTGATGCTGATAGTATTATGCATAAAGTTTAGGTTCTAAATTTTGTGATCTATTTTGAAGCACTTGACATCATTTTATGAGGGGATATATTCATACAAAATTAAAGGGTATGACCGTGACGCAGCATTAGCCCTACTCAATACTCGTCATATTTAACATGTGACGGTGTTGAGTGAGATGTTGACCATCAATGGTGGATGAGCAAAATTATCTCTCAAAGGGGAAAAAAGGCATGGAAATTTTTGGAAACTCGAACCTGAACTGTCAAAAGAGGAATCTCAAGTATGTTCTTGGCACCAGGAATATCATGAACCAGATTCCCAAGAGTCTTAGGATCAGGCTTTGTTGTGTCACCTATCTTTTCCATTTCGCAGTTGGCTTCAGCTTCAACAAACATAGCACCGTCTCCTGTGCAATCGATAATCAGCTTCCCTTCTGCGCTGATAGTTAACTTTCCTGCAAAAGGGTAATAGTGAACAAGAATTTTTGACAATGCATTCTTTATGACTTCCGCAGCTTCTTCGTTCCCTTTTGAATCCGATTTGAAGCAGTACATGGTTCGGACTATGACCGCAATGTTCTGGTCCAGGTTCGAGAGGTAGTACAGACCCTTCTCCGTTTCGGATTCAGGAGGCACCAGAGTAGGTTCTTCCTTCTTTACAATAAGCTCAAAGGTATGGTCACTGGTATCCCCCATCACTCAACACACCTTTGTATAATCTAGAAAAGTAAGAAAAACATGTCCACTCTTTAAGAAAGAACAGACGTCATGTCCAAAAAATAACTGTAAATATGTGTATGTAACCAAGAACTTAGCTTTAAAAGTAAGAAACACGAAAAGGGAATAAGAACTACAAATTGACGTGTACCTGCAATGCTTGAATGAAAGATATCAAGGGGTGAGGTTATGATGAAAACTCAGATTTTGTAATCCCTTTCGAATGGGGTTGTAATTTATATAGGGAGCAAATGGGGCTACATATTATATGTTCCTGTAGGCCGCAGCTCTGTGGTTATATATTTTCTGTATTTTCAATTCACTAGTTTATGAATTTATTGTTTGCTACCACGCCATTGATTGTTTTGGTTATGAAAGTTCTGCAGCATCAAAAGGAATTGGTGGGGGCTTATACGCAAAACACTTTTAGTGGAATAGCCCCTCTCTAAGAAAAAGAAAGAGTCCAAGAAACCATTTTCTTTATTTATTGCTAACTCATAAAGTTTGGAGTCTTATCCAAGTATTTTGGACACTGGTGATCTTTCTCTGCAGATTGAGCTGTGGGAACGGCTGCTGTATATTGACCGGAACATACCGGCAATGGAGTTGGGTGTAGGGAAGAGTGATCAAGGGGTTAGGGTTGGTGTGGTGGGCATCTAGAAGTTACATTAGGTTGCTTGGTACACTTGCTCTTAATATTAAAACCCAAAATTTCTCCTGCAGCATGATTAGATCAAATTATATGAACTCATTGGCATTAATATATGATTAATTACGGACCTTGATTGGAATTTGAACAGCTCACAATGGCTTGCTTAGAGATATCAACGAATCACAGAGTTAAAATCTAGGAAGTTTCAATTAGATTTGGGTTGGGATCTTCTAATGAAAAAAATGAATGAGAGAGAATCTTGCAACGAAAAATTAAGAGACATTACAATTTACATGTGCGTATAAGAAGTCAAGCTAGTGCCAATTGATTTTACGATGGAACCTTAACTTTTCTTCTGGTATCAGAGTCAGGTTACATGTCCTTACAAGAAGTTGGGCCACTCTCCACATTTGAAGAATTAATTTTATGGTAGAACCTCAACTTTTTTCAATTACTAATCTTGGATTTCAATGTTGCTATTTGATCTTAGTGGAACTCACATTGTGACGGTAAAGATTAGAATTAAGATAAATCAAATATTCGAAAAGAAAAAAAAAGGAAATTTTATTTGAACACATATAACCTCTTTCTATACCCAACTTACTCTCTACACCCATATTATTTTTAATTAAGCTATCAATATCTCTTTAAATCCAAATTTACTATCTAAACTGCCCTCACAAACTCAATTCAATACATAAATTTATTTTTACACCTATTTAAAACATAAAAACCCAAAATCATTATTCATGAATGTTTTAGAACTTCTGACCTTGAAAAATGAAATGATGGTTTATTGGAAGTATACTGCAATAAACTATGCTTTTGAGGACTGAAAGTATATTGCAATAAAATTTATCGGAAGTATAAGTAAATCAATGAAATTATGTTTTCGAGGATTGGAAGTATACTACAAATTGAGTAGCAAAGATGGTCACCAGTTCATCCTCATTCTGGCACTGAAACTCTCCAAGCTCACGAGATGGCCAAGATAGCTTCTGGGTAGGGCAAGAAGGTTGTCTTAATTCACCAGCAGGGCCCATCCCAACTTCATTAATTTCAATCTTACGAGATCGCCAGTATACTTCCAACGCTCAAAAACACAATTTCATTAATTTCAGTACTGTTTTACTTGCAAGTCTTAGGGGTTGATCTTAAGATTGCGTGATGCTAAGTTAGTAAGTTATTGCATTGGGTGTGGGATTATTGATCAATAGAGTATAAAAAATAAAAAAAATTCATATTTACATTTTAAGTTGAGTGTAGAGATAGATTGTATGGGTTCGAATAAAATTTTCCAAAAAAAAAAAAAAAAAGATGGAAGCCATCCAATGCAACTCACATAAAAAGTTAAACCTTATCCTCCCTGACTCTCTTTTGAACTCCCTCCTTCCAATATACCCCTAGATCTGAAAACCACAGTCGATGGCTCCTTGCTCCAACTTAGGATCGGTGGCAACCTTCTACCCTTTCATTTGAGGCCTCCTTGTCATCTATTTCTTCCCCTCCCATACACCGCGCCACCACTCTCCTCTGCTTCCCTTACCCTCGTGCCTTGCCTCCCTTCTCCCCCCTCGCCTTTCTCCCCCTCCCTTTCCCTCACCTAGCGCCTCCCCCTTACCAATCCCTATACCAGCTTTTCATTCATTACTTTTTACAAACAGCATTACAAGCTACAAAGACTAAATTTATCTACGACGAGGTTTTATAACAAATTAACAATAATTATAATCTATTATAAATTTAGAATACACATCAAGTTTAACATCCTATATGATTAAGTTAGACTAAAATGAGAAACTTATTTAAACTTGGAAATTAGGGTATTAATTGGTGGTGGGGACTGGAAAGAAGTGAACTAGGTGGTGGATGTGGAGAGGAGATAGGTGGAGGCGTGGAATAGCTGGTGGTGGTCTGGGGACCAATTGGGTGGGGTTAGAGTAAAAGGGAATTGAAACTGGAAATTACGTACTCAATTAGAGAAAGTGAATGCAAAATGAGATAGAGTGGAGATCTCGGTAGGAAGAAAGAGAGTAGGCTTTTTTCTTTTAATTAAAAAGGGTCTTCCTCAAGTAACTTAGTAAAAAGACTTGCTTTCAATTTTTTTTTAAATGCCTTGACTAAAAACAACGTCGTTTTGACAGTCTTTTAATAAAATATAAAAATCTTCGTCTCCTTTGTTAATCATTTGCAGAACCTTCAGCCGGCGACACGCTGCACTCTCTCCTCCACCACATGCCCAAACTTGGGTGGTCCTCACAGCCATCCAGGTCCCTGAATGGATCTGCCCGATTATGTACTCATTTGACACCTCTTGTAAATTTGGTTTGTGTTAATGAAATCTCTCTATTGTTGCTTGTCAAAAAAAAAAAAGTTAGCCCTACTTTCGAATGATATGATATTCTTATAAATCGTAATCACACAACTCTAAATTTTGCATCAAACTTAAATATTCTGCCACCGACGCTATGAGTTTGTAGCCTAATAAGACATCTTCATTGTTTATTCTGCAAGAAATTGCTTTAGATTATAGGAATTAGTATATTAAACACAAAAATATACCTAGTTGGATGGAACTTTTCAATCAATCTTTAAATAACACATGGTTAATTAAAAATGCGGAACAATTCTTTGCTCAGCTATAAACTCCACCTTAAAAGTAGGCAGATCAAATTTCTAAAAAGGATAATGTTGACTAATCTGTAGATTTTGATAAAGTGAACAAGTGAAAAAGAAAAGGACAGGAAATCTGGACATCCTCAATCATAATGTGAACCCAAGACTCGAGTTTAAGGGAAACACCCTAATTAGTTGAGCTACAAGCTTATCACAATATTTGTTTAAGTTTAAAACAACAAAACTGAGACCAACTACTTCTTAATGTTTTGGTTTTCTCATCTTAACCATATGTTAAGAGATTTCAAGTTCGAATTCGTTTCTTGCTGGTAACGAAACAAGAATATCCGAAACACGTATGCAGGAGTGGATTACCAAGATTGAAAGACTAAGAAGGTTTTAGGAGAAAATAGTTGAGAGTAAACCAATTTCTTAGAAAAACTCCATCTAATTATGTTTCGAGAGGGAAATAATGCAGATGGTGAATGGAATTAGGTTTTCTGTTCTCCGTTTCGGATTCAAGAAACATCAATGTTGGTTCTTCTTCTGTACAGTAAGCTCAAACGCTTTGTCACTGTGTTTGGATCCAATTTTACACTATCGGCCTAAGCAATCGAGGCCGTAGAATGAGTAGAATTTTGAGCCCGTTGGATCTGATATTGAAGATTAATGTTATCTTGGTTGAATTACCATGACGATATTGAAGAATTATCGGTTGCATGGCGGGTTAGCGAGGAGTCCAAGAGCTGCAATGAGTGTTAATATACATTTTTATGTGTATTATTTAAACTGAGTCTTGATTGCTCTCCAGATTGCATAGGATAAAGATGGAAGTCCAACTTGGTACGTGACTGCAATTGGGATGATAACCATGACATCAGAGGGATGCTAAGTTAATCAAACTCTTTTTGGTGGGAATTAATTAAAAGATTTGGAATCCATCTAATTTTGAAGTAATCAGCTGCGTGTGGTCTCTTGTTTGGATAAGGATCATGATGTGGTCAGTGAGATGAAAGACTTGGTAGAAAGATCAAGATGCCTTGGTTGAGATGCATGGCTAGAAGATAAAATTGCATGCTAATTACTTTCCAACACTTGGAGGCCATTAAATACTTGGATTAGGATTGATTTGCACAAAATAAAGAGATAAAGATGGCTTCCGCGTGGATATAGTTGCTTTCAAATACAATATTCTCAGGAATATTATAGTGAACGTGGATTTACGGTAACAATTGGTTATGTGGTCATCAAACTTTTGCGTTCTTATAAATACAAAGGCAGTGGCAATGGAAAAAGCCTCTCCAATTCAACATACAAACTGCCCTGCACAAACTCTCTCTCTACACAAAACCTCTCAACAATCTTGAGATTTTTATTTTCTTTTTCCGCCAACACATCTTCAATTTAGATAAATAGCACTGTGAAGGCAACTGATGACATCTTCAGTTTGGATAAACAACATTGCTTCTCGCCTGACTGATTACCTATCCAAGTCTTGATCGACAAGGATTTTTGAGTCTTTGTTGATAGAGGTCACCGCATCAGCCTTCTCGGCGAAGTGAGGTGTTACCATTTTACTACATTCGGCACATTGAAAGCCGAATTTGATATTGAACTTCGCAGAATTAGCAGCCTTGTCTTTAGGCTCTAGAACTTGAAAGGCTCTAGAACTTGAAGGCCGATATGTGTTCCTTCCTCGGCCGCAGTCACAAGATCAAAAAGTTAGCATTGCGCCCAATGCCACATCAACATATTTTACTTCCCGGCCGAACTCGGCCGACTAGTTAGCACGCCCCGCACACAATCAAATGACGTAATTAGCTTATTAATTACTCAGTTAACGAGTTGGCATGCCCCGCACACAACCAAAGGACAGAATTAGCTTATTAATTACTCGGTCAGCGCACCACGTAGACTTGGTAGTTTTTAGGGTCAACACACTAATATGCCCCTATCACACACAAACATCCTTGTAGTAAGTACTAACTTAAAACACCTAAAGTGAATGACAAATGGTTTCTTCAGATTTTGCAGATTCCATTTCAGATGGGAAAGGACGCTCGGGGCTGCATATTATCTGCTCTGCAGCTCTTTAAGGTTTGGTTGATGTTGTTGGGGTGTGTATAAATTTTTTTCTGTGGTGTAAATTGCCTATTTTATGGATTTAGTGTTTGCTACAATCATTAATTGTTATTATTATTATTGCTGAGACCAATACTAATTTTTTGTGTAGCCGTTTTTATACGACGAGGTCTTAAGTTCGAATTCTCTTTCTCTTGAATAAAAAAATAGCGGCATTGTTATTTCTAAACCACATGCTAGAAACTAATGGCCACGATTGAAGGATTAAAAAAATTTATAGGGAGAAAAGTCGATTCCTTAAAAAATCTATCTAATTTTGTTTCGAGCGGGAAATGATGCAAATAGTCCATGAAAAGTTGGTGGTGTACATGAACATGTGTAATTCTGATACATATACATTTCATGTTGACCGAAAAAGCTCGTCAATCGACAATTTTAAGTGAGATGTAAAATACTCATCGTGATCAAAAGATGTGAATAATGGATGTAAATTTTCATTTTGGTTACACCTCAAGCGAGAAAGAAAGCAATAAACTCATCAGTTTTAGAAAAGGTTGGCCCATATTCTTTCTTTCTCTTTTTTACGAAAACAAAGCAAGTAATTTCATTGAAAGAGGAAGGCTCATTAGAAAATCATCAAATTCGCCCAATAAAATGGAGATTGCCAAAGCCCAATTAACAAAAATGCAGAAAATAAATAAACTACTCTGATTTGAAAGATTTTGTTGCGGCTTGTCCATGTGTTTTGGCCAACTTTGTATGATGACGACTTTAATCGCTATTATGGGACTCTTATATGCTATTATGCGCAGTTGGATCAATGGAGATTGATTATTTCCTAATATGCATTATGCATGTTCTTCTTGTCTAGATGCAATGGCTTCTATGGCGGCATGATTTTGATTTGTGGTGGTAGTTATGATTCATTTAGGGTTTTGGGTTGTTTTGATATGTGGTTTTGAATATTAGATATGCTAAATTTTGGTGTTGTGAGTTTTTTAGTTGTTTGTGCGGACTTGTCCGCTTTAGTTACCCTTTGCTCGTGCTACTTTTACAACTTTATTTAAGATCCATGTCTTGTATAGGCAAGAAAATTTTCTTTGGAGCCAAACTAGATATATTTTTGTCCACCACCCTAAAGTAGTGGTCAGGATTATCGTTAGATGAATTTGATTTAATTTATCTATTGCACAAATCTCAAAATATAAACTAATCTAATGTAATCAATATGGTAGTGAACATAAGATTTGACCCGTGCTTTGTATAGGAAGTTTGGCCAAGTCAATTCTTAAATACCGGAGAGATTAATTAGTTAGAATTGACTTCTCACTCATTTCCATTGTCTGAAATCGTTTTTAGAGATTAGGTTCATAGAATTAGCCCTCCAGGAACCGTTTTGAACTTTCATGGCCAAATTTCATATTTAAGGTAAGGCAGGCAACCGTCGAGCCATGGAACCGCAAAGGCGGCTTCATGGGCTAGTCGAGCTCAACTGTGTCCGCCCAATTAACTCATGCCCCAACCGGATTTGATCAAATTTTCCAGCATAAGCTTTTGACACTGGCTTTGCTGATGAGGATATCTGTATCCATCAATACGAAATCGTTGAAGTCTCTAAACTCCGATCTCATCTCAATTAGCGAAGTCAAAGAAACTAAATGAGGGGGAAAGCAGAGATTAAGAAAAAGAAACCCACTTACTACTCTATTAAAAGTGAAAACTAAGTCATGATTACAGCTAAACAACTCTCATAGGAAGGGGTTTAACTTAAAAAAACAAACCTAACATATGAATTTGCGGTCAGCTCAACACTACAAAGAAGTTAAATAATATGGTACACGGCCCGGGTATCCACAAAGGTATCGATTCTTAAAAACTGCTGATGGCACACACCTCTGAAGAAAAGTATAAATTACTTGGTTAATGCACAGCATGCGACGGTCATGTATAAGCTCTGGCCAACTATGATTTAAGCATCATCGTTGTCCTTGCCATCATCATCCTTTTCTTCATCCTTGTCTGAGTCATCACCAGCTTCCGCATTCTCCTCTGCTTCTTCGCCTTCATCTTCCTCGTCAGTCATGTTGTTAATTACATCTGTAATTATTGCCTTCACCTCTGCTTTTCTATGCATCAAATCAACACTGAAGTGGATACCTGGGAAGTAAATCACGATTATACAGTTAGCTAAATAAAAGAGTAGGTTATGAAAATAAAACTGAAGCACACAGAAAGGAACCTTACCAAGTTGCCTGAGAATGTCCGATAAAGTTGCCTGCACAACGTAAATGAGGAAGTGTTTAATAACAGAACTAACGCATCTTCAACCATCCACTCAATGTCATGTTGCAATAATGAAACTTACAGTATTGAAGTCTACTTCCTTCAGAATATCAACAATTACTGCATGCATATCATCTCTTGTGGGCTCTGGCTTCGGTTTCTTGCTAACTTTCCCTTTTCCTAGTTCATGCACGAATTTGATACAATCAAAAGAGAAACTCCTAAAATTCTGAAGACATAAGCATTTTATGGAACAGATCCACAAGCCGATATCAAAGTATCAAACTAAGTAGGGAGAATCCACAGCAAATAAACACAAAGAAAATCACCTTGATCCTTTGCTGGAGCCTTGGCTGGGGACTTGCTCGACTGTTTTTTGCCAGTGGCTTTTTCCTTGGTATCCTTTGGGCTTTCCTTCTCAGTCTTCTGTTTTTTCGCTGATCTCTTTGCTTTAGTTGTTGAGCCAGAAGCTCCTTCAGCATCAGTTGCACCTCTTTTCAAAGTAGAACTAGATTTCTTAGCAGATTCTGTAGGAGTTTTTGCAGATTTTGCTGGGGTTTTCTTCTTAGAAGGTGTTGTTTTGCTACCAGCTTTAGCCTTTGAGCCTTCTTTTACAGTCTTTTTGGATGAACTTTTTGGACTCGAAACCTGGTCCTTTGGTTCTTTTTGCTCTTCATCAGACTTCTCTTCGGGGTCACTTTCTTCATTAACCATATTGTGGTCATCATCTTCACCAGAGCCATCCTTCACATCTGAAGTTTCAACTTTGTCATCATCCTCCTCTTCATCAGCTTTGGATGACTCCTGCTTTTTGTCAGAATTGGGTGTTTCTTTTTGTTTCTATCAAGAAAGAAGGCACAAAGTTAGACTACAAAGTATCGACACGAGAAGAAAATGCATGACCCAGTGGCAAAGCCATATGCATTGCAATACATCATCATCAAATGCAAAGTGCATTTCCAAAGTATCATAATCAGAGTATCAATGAGAATAGGAGAAAGTTCAACAAGTAAATCAATCTAATCAGCAAACTACAGGCAAACAAGAAGTAAATAATTATTTTTCTCTGGGTTGAATACTTGGGTATAAATCCATACTACAACACGGAGCACAACCATGCATTTAACACAGGGATAAAAAAAATAAAAAAATAAAAAAGAGAGAAAATGGATTAACTATTGCATCAGGAAAAAATATTCCTACATCCATGGCGTTGGTGAGAAATTCATAATTTAATATTGACTAACGAATACACACCTTGGCTGATGTTTCTGGTGATGCTTCCCCAGAACCTGCAGCCTTACTCGGTGTAGCCTTCCTTCTTCGCTTTTGCCCTTTCTGAAACTCAGAGATGAACCATGAGTTAACAAGCAATGTGAAAATGCACATAGAGCAAGTAAAAAACAGTGGGAAAGAAACAGAACCTGTTCCTTTTCAGCAAGCAAAATATCAGTTGTAGAATGTGGCGACTCCAAGAACTCCAATAACTTGACAGAAAGATCTTCCTATAAGCACAGCCTGTCAGATTAGGGATCACCCATCAACTTTTCAAGCAATATAAAGAACGTTTCTTGCAATATTTACCTTCTTTGTAGTGCCCTTAACCGGAATATTAAGCAAGTCACAAAAATCCATCAATTTCTCTTTAACACACTTATCAATCTTTTCCTTTACCCTTGCCCGATGTTTTTCCTGCTGCAAACAGATATAAAAAGAATAATAAGAGTGAGCGTTGCAATAATATTGTACTGCATGAATATCCAAGAAGACCCAGCAGAATATGCAAAATTGATCAAGGGGGTGAGCATAAAACATTAATACCTCATTCTCAACCCACACATAACCTGAAAACTGACTTATATTTTTCTTTAAACTATGAGGCTGCACAAGAACATCAACAATTAAAACACATCAGAAGATGATAAGACTACCATAGACAAAATGAATAAAAAGCACCTGAAATCACTAAATAAAAAGCAGACACAAACAAAAGGTCACCTTAGCTTTTTTTCCAAAAAGAATTGTGTGAAGTAATTGAAGGTTGTCATCTGCTTTTCTCTTTGACATCTTGAAGGCCACTGAAACAGTTCAAATATCAGACAAAAATAGGCCAGGCTGCGGTAACACAAAATTTGAAGATAAGTGAATAACAATTTATATGCATACTATATTAGTTCCCCACATACAACATGAGCTAGTAACTTCCACCTCACAACATATAATTATTTTTTGGACATGTGAAAATGTGTAGGAAAACACGATGAAAATGTGACAACACTAACTAGAAGAACTAAACAAACAACACAATGAAACTCATAACATTAAAATTTTGATTCTTGTTTTCCAACTTATTTATGTTCATTGTTTATGGATAGTACATAGCAGCCAGACGAACATCACTTTATTGGTTGTATACACTCTAGGTTCAATTCTCCATCCAACGGAAGTTCAAATCAAAGAAAGCCACTACACCTTATAATTTAAAACCAATTAAAATCATCAAAACAAATTTTTGTACCACCACTTAGCTTGTTAATAACAATGAATGTTAAAACGTTTCCCATATCTTAAACGAACTGGGTAGTTCACGTAAATGTTAAATTGCAGCTAAAACAGAACCACTGTCATATTACACGTGAATCCAGGTAAAATAACAAATGAACTACAAGCCTACAGGGAATTCAAACTGCTTTCTTTTTTGCTGGATCAATGTGCATGTAAAATTTCTGCCGAAATCTAAAACTAAGATCCACTACAACAACTTAAGATTCAATAACACTAGACGGATGAATCGAAGCCAAAAGTACCAGGACAACATTCAGTACCACTATATTTCAGCAATTCAACCATACCACCAAACAATTTAACAAGATCAAAGCTTTTGAAAACTTAAGCAAAACGTACCATTTGGGATATTCTTAAGTTCTGTACCGTGACCCTGAAACCAAAGAAAACAAGCATAATTCAAATTAGACCAACAAGGAACAAATAAAAAACGCAACTCTTCCCACCACCATACCTTCTCAATGCTCAAGGATTTAGTCCCGGAAGACCGCCCACTCTCTGGAGCTGAGTAGCGCTCAACTAGCTTCCTCTCCCTTGTGGGCCTCTCACTCACCGGAGTCACCGGTTCCTTCTCTTTCTTCTCCGCCTTAGCTTCTTTACTCTTCTTCGCAGCCGAGTCCCTGCCTCTTTTTTTCGACTCGGTCTGGTCGTTCTCCACCTTCTTCAAGCTAGCCCTTCGACCCCTCGTAGTCTTCTTTGGAGTTTCCTCACTCTCTTTCTCCTTCTCCTCTTGGCCTTCTTCAACAACTTTCTCCTCCTTCTCAGTGACCTTCTCGGAAGCTTCCGAAACATTCTCCTTCTCCTTCTCTTCCTCTTTCTCTTGCTCCTCTTCCTTAGCCTCCTCCTTCGTCACCTCCTCGGCCTCAGCCCCCGGCTTCTCCGCCACCGGAGCTTCGTCCTCGGGTTTCTTCTCCTCTAGGGCTTCGGACGCCATGGAACCGAACAGCAAATCAGGGATCAGGACTCGACGGAGAATTGTTAAAACCCTAGATTCGTGGGTTTGGGAATTGGAAACCTAGAAATCACAGAGCTGGGAGGGGGTACTAGGGTATGTGAATCTGAATCTGAATCTGAGAGAGGGACGGGTGTTGCAATTTAGCAAATTAGGGTTTGGGAATTTGGGGGGAATTGAAAAATCTGGGGTTTTAATTTTGGAATTTTCGGGGTAGATTGGGCGGGCTGTGGAATTGTAAAGGGAGGGAGGGTTTCAAAATTTCATGCCAAAAATTTTGAGACAGCGGGGCTCTGTCTCGAATGGGATTTCTCTCCTGATCTTCCTCGTCAGGATTCTACCAATCTTCTAATTACATTTGTTTATCGTACATTAATTAAAAATTATTATAAATTTTAATTTAAATCGAATTAGATTTTTCTCCGGATCTTCTTTGTGATGATTTTAGAAATCCTCTAATTATATTCATTTATCGTATATCAAGCGGTCGAAATTATTATAAATTTTTTATTTAAATTAAATATAAACAATATCTAACAAAAACTAACTGCACAATATACAATAATTAAATGTGATTGAAGAATTTTCGATATCCACTGTCTTTTTACTACTACACTCCTACTTGTAAGCTACTCACTAGGCTCCCAAAAAATTTCATGGGGTGTTTGCCACGTGTCCATGGTGATGTGGCCAATTTGGTCATTGTGGGTTGGAGATTCCTTATTTTTGAATCTGGATTTCAATTTTGTGTTTTCTCGATCACGGTCGGATCTTGAATGCATAACTAACCGGTTTTTTAAGCACTTTGGGTGGGAGAACAAAACTAGCAATTACTGTTGTTAAGGAGTTTTGCATTAGTTATTCAAGGCCGATGTTTTTTACGCTTTTTAAAATTGTAACTAGTAAGTTCATCGTTAGGTAAAACATACTTGAAGGTATAACTTTTTGTTGTAATTTGAGTTGGACAAACCTCATATGGCTTTAGCCATTTACTTCAGAAGATGTTGATGTGTTTAGTGAGTCTCTAAAAAAGAAAACAAGTAATTTGGTAATAACTGGATCCATTCGTACCTTTTACCATTATATTGACATTTGTCTCTTGAAAACAAATTTAAGTTTCACTTTAACGAAAAACTACATTTTTACACTAAAAAGTCAATTCTAGTACTATTCACTTTACCCTTTATTTTGTCCTTATCATTAAAACTCAAAATTTTCAAACCATTTTTATTAGTTTTCTTAAAAATAAAACAAATCACCTAACAACATCTTTTCACAAACCAAGAACTGTGAGATTGGTCCTTTGATTGTGCGAGAACAGAAAAACCGTTCCATACAAGCCTCTTTTTTCATGTTTTCTCTAAAAGTATGGTGAAAAATTGCAATCATAACAATTTTCCTAATCCTCCCATCCCGAAAGGGAAGGACGTGAAACTCCTTTTCCTTTTTGCAATGATTAGAAGGTTGGATCTAACCGTAAGAAGAATCTTTGGCTAATAAATTACCCGTCTCAGTTATGAATCTATGATTGTCTCACAAGGTTTTTGTGGTCAATGGCGCCATTTCATATCTTTTATCTCAAAACCATATAGTCAACTCAGATTGGATCAACACAAACAGAAGCCCAACTCAAAAAGATAAATGAGGCCCACGACAAACTCGAGACGAACACTCCCAGTAGATCCGACCCGATCCAATACTAATCGGATGAAAACCCAAGCTCCGCAATTGGGCCACTTATATGTAGTTCACACTCAGCGCCACCCCGAGAGCTTCCGTTTAGTTTTAGGGTTTCATTCGCCGTAAACCCCAGAAGGCCACTGAAGATCTGACCAACCCGAAAATGGTATACTCCAAACCCTAATTTCATCTCCTTCTTCTCGAATCGTGTGCTCTAATCGGCTATTTTTCAATTGTATGTATGTATGTATGCATGCCTGAGGCCTGTATTTGCTGATTTTTCATTCGTTGGTGTGAAATGTAGATTATCAGATAATCTGTGGGCTTGAAAATTGATTTAATTAATTTAAAATATAGTGTTTGTTCGTTTTAATTTGTATGATTAAGCTAATCTCTTTTGATGTTTATATTTGATGAATGTATGTCTCTGTGTGTAAGTAATAGTGGGATTAGTGAGGTGTCTCGGTGAAAAAAGAGATTAGTGGATGAAATAATAATTTCTTAAGGGCTATGTTGGAAACCAGTTGCTGAGAATTTGTTTTCCGAAAGGCGGAATACCAGGATTAATTACGATGTGGGAGACCCCCGGAAATGTGTATTTATTCACGATGTGGGAGGCTGCTAGGTGCTCACTGTGTTCGAAGATTTTTGAATTATGAATTTTAATTCATTTGTTCATCCAATTAAATAGAATTCAAATGTTTGTTTCCGCAGCTTTCTGTTGCGATTTTTTGTTACAAAGATTCGTAAATGTAATGACTTCAATCATTCACAGAACGCATGTTTTGGATGGCACTTGGGTTGTCTCATTTGCGAAATGTGATTTGTTTTCACACCATTAAACTTTGGGACATGACCAGAATCATTGCTACTTTTTGTTTGGTATCATTTGTTATAATTCACTTATATTCTTTTGTCTTGCAGGCCCCGAAGAGAGGTGTGAAACCGGCAGCACTTGCCAAGAAGAAAACTGTATGTTCTATCACTCTTGAATCTTTCATTTGTTTATGAAGTTGTAACTTATAAAAATTTGGATGTAACTTGTGTGTTACTGAATATTTTCTCCAATTTCTGTCTTTAGGAGAAGGTTGTGAACCCACTATTTGAGAAGCGTACCAAACAGTTTGGTATTGGTGGGGCTTTGCCTCCTAAGAGAGATCTGCACCGATTTGTTAAGTGGCCCAAGGTTGTTCGTATCCAGAGGAAGAAGAGGATCCTTAAGCAACGTTTGAAGGTCCCACCAGCACTTAACCAGTTCACCAAGACTCTGGACAAGAACCTAGGTATGACCCAGCCATTATGATTGCTTGTTGCTTGAGTAATGTAATAGTCTAGGATTTTTTTTAGTTGATTGGTTTGATCAAGTAAGTAGATATGTAAATTCTTAAGATTTCTATAAAATGTATTGTTGGGTCGATGAACATACCTTCACTTCCTACTGCTTACGCCTCTAGGACTGAAAAATGCTTTCCAACACTCCCGGTTTTCTACCTGTATGCCCCCTTATCACGATTCTTGGTGAACATCCTGTTGCGTATCTGATTACTATAGTACACGTTAGTGTTGATGGTTGAGTCGTCGCTCTACAATTACTGATTTTAGTGCTTCCGCTATAACTATTCCATTCGTGTTCTTTGTATGCTCTGATAATAAGAAACTTAGAAGGTGGAGTTGTAGAGGAGGTCTCAAGTATTAAATGATTTTTACTACTGTTTTCAAACCATATCGTTTTGTGGATAAACTCTTACACCACGGACAATTCTGCTTGCAGCTACAAGTCTCTTCAAGTTGCTTCTGAAGTATAGGCCCGAAGACAAAGCTGCAAAGAGGGAACGTCTTCTGAAAAGAGCTCAAGAGGAATCTGAAGGAAAAACTGTTGAGGCAAAGAAGCCTATTGTTCTGAAATATGGACTTAACCATGTCACCTACCTGATTGAGCAGGTTGTTAATACATCATATATATTACTTTGTTCCTTCTAGGTTTCAATGAGTGAACCTTGACATACGTCATAAGTTATGATAACTAATGAGATGTTTTCCTGTGCTTGATGTCTTCCTTGCAGAACAAGGCTCAGCTTGTTGTTATTGCTCACGATGTGGACCCTATCGAGTTGGTTGTATGGCTTCCTGCCTTGTGCAGGAAGATGGAGATCCCATACTGCATTGTGAAGGGGAAATCCCGTCTTGGAGCAGTATAGATCTGTAGTTTTGTCTGTTATTTTTCATCAAAAACATGATTGTATGTCATGCGGAAGATATTGATGTGTCTACTTCTTTGCTGACAGCTTCTCCACAAGAAAACTGCTGCTGCACTTTGTTTGACCACCGTTAAGAATGAGGATAAGCTTGAGTTCAGCAAAATTCTGGAGGCCATCAAGGCATGCTAAAAGATTGATTTTTTATTTTTTTTGCTTTGTTTAACAAATTTATCCGTCACAATGTGGATATACTTCTCATGAATGTTACTTTTATGTGATCTAGGCCAACTTCAACGATAAGTACGAGGAGTTGAGAAAGAAGTGGGGAGGCGGTATCATGGGTGCCAAATCACAGGCCAAGACCAAGGCGAAGGAGAAGCTCTTAGCAAAGGAAGCCGCACAGAGGTTGAACTAAGAGTATCTTCCAGCGTGGAGGGTGCTCGTCATTTGGTTGTCGGTTGTTCTTTCGAAACTAGTCTGTTCGCCCCCTATTATCATTTACAGATCAACTTCAACTTTGTATCACTCTGGTTAGAGTGTGGATGTGTTTTTTGATAGACCTTGTAGTATCTATTGTTTGTCTGCCTTTGAATCCTTGACCAATAGTTATTGGACTTAATACTTTAGCATCCAGAGTTGGTGTTATGCGACGGGTGAGAAATAACCCGTTGTACAATTTAGAGAAAATTGTAACAATGATTCTTCAACTTTAACTTAAAATTAAAGTAATGGTTATTCAACTAAAAAACCATGATAATTGGTTAATTAACTCGTGAAAATGTGCAACGATGGTTTTTGTTGTTAATTTTGTCAGAACTTCTGTCAAAATGAGTTAGATTGGCAAAATCATTGTTACAATTGGATTAAAGTTAAGAGACCATTAGAGAAATAATGTAAAAGTTGAGGAACTATTTCTGTAATTGGATTGAAGTTGAGAGACTATTGTTACAATCTCTAATTTGGTTTTCCATATTTACTCTTGATTCAACTTCATATGATATGACTCGTTTTCATAGAAGTTCTAACGAAGTTAAAGAAATGACCCAACTGCACATTTTGATAAGTTAAGAAAGTAATGAATCACCAGACAATTTCTTTAACTGAAGTTAAAATTAAGGGGCATTGCCACAATTACATCTTTAAACATAAATTAAAAGGTTCTTTAGCTATAAATAATTGCAACTCTTATTTCCTAGATAAAAACTCACCCAATTATAAACATTCAAATAAAATGCAAATTTGAAAAAGCCTACCTAATAGAAAAGTAATTGACCTATTATTACAAAATATTTACAACTTGTGGCACAATATTCAAATCAAATCAATAAATATTATTGCTTACCTTAATTATAATGAATAAATAATTATTGCACATACTATTACCCTTATTTATATATATTTATATACATAAATACATTCAAAAGTATATCATGCTACTAAAAGTTCAATATACATATAATTTACTTATATGTATATGGTACTACTATACGTTCAAATATATATATGCGCAGTACTAACATATATGTTAAAAAATTATTATATGTAATTAATTTACCTATTTGTAAATTTATGATTAGCAAATAATAGATTTTGTAGGTAAATTAGTATTAAATAAAATAATATTGCTTTATTATGTAGGTAAATTATTTTGCATGTACTTTTCATATACTGGGTTTGTTTAGTATGTAGGTAAATTATTTTTCATGTATTTTACATAGATAGGGTAAATTATTTTGTGACACGCCCTAACCCAGAATGTCCACTAGGACCCCGAATTGAGCCGTGCTGTGGCGGTTCGAGGCCACAAAATTTGACGGTTCTCACGATGCTCTGGCTACCCTTTTTTATTTTTCCGGCAAAACGGCAAAGCGATGGCCGATGCCACCACTTGGGCTTTGTAGCCCATCATCCCAGGAGCAAAACCCAACCAACCTTGACCCCATTGGACCACCATAGACGACGAATTGACCCTAGGAAGCTTTAGGCACCCACTCACTTCGTGGGTAAAATTGACCATCTTCCATCCACTTTTGGACTTCGTGGCAGGTGAGGATCGTTCGTGATGTCTCGATATTCATGCTTAGGAGTTGTAGCGCGGACCTAAGGTGAGTGGGTCTTTTCCCTTCTATCGTATATCTATATATAGATAAGATTGACATCTCCACAAACGTTTATAAATTAAATATTTCATATAATTTTTGTGAATGCTTTGGAGGACTAGTACGAAGTACGAATAGCTTGATCCCAATTTAGGGTGCGTAGGCAGTTTAACGAAACCTGTAAGCCTTATATGTATATTATCATCTCTACCTAGCACAAGGCCTTTTAGGAGCTCACTGGCTTCGAGTTTCGTAGGAACTCCGAAGTTAAGCGAGTTGGCACGAGAGCAATCCCAGGATGGGTGACCCACTGGGAAGGTCTCATGTGAGTTCCCAAAAACAAAACTGTGAGGGCGTGGTCGGGGCCCAAAGCGGACAATATCGTGTTATGGTGGAGTAGAGTCTGGGATGTGATGGAGGCCTGGGTCGGGATGTGTCATTTTGAGCAATCTAACATTTTAAAATTTTAATAGTAGGTGCACTAGTTGAATCAAATAACATTTTTATAGGTAAATTATTTTGCATGAAAATTTACATATATTAGTCTTTATATATATATATATATGTGTGTGTGTGTGTGAGAAATAATTTACCTACATTAATATGTAAAATATAATTTTAGTGACTTAATTAAGCATGTCATACATTAGACATGTTTTATTGTTATTACATATTATACAATGAATTTATAACAAATGTTTTTTTAGTAAAATTATTAATTCTCCCTTATAATTCACATGTCATTAATTTGTACATCAAACATTCAAATAGGGATATTTTAGGCATCCAAAAAATTTTAAATGTGTTAAGTCAAACATAATTAATGAATTTGCTGATGTGGAACTTGGTAAATGAATTTTATTCGAGTAAAAAACTTATATCAGATTTTATGTGAAGAAAATTAAGGAGGCAGATTGTCTGCCATGTTGTTTGGGTGCCCTTCACATCCGCTCCTATTTTATGTGGTCACAGTTAAGTTACATCAACATTTTATATTGATTTTTTTATATAGATAATAAGACAAAAAGTAATAAGAATATAAAATGTTAACGTGTCTTAACCGTGACCGCACAAATAGAAGGGGATGTGAAGGGCATGCACTCTGCCTCTGAAAATTAAGCTTTAGGGGCTAAAGTTATATTTTCAGTAAATTAAATTTGTATTAATATGTTTTATCTGTCACGTGATGTCACGTGGACTCTCAAGGTCCTGATCACGTATAATCCGTACATAACACAACTTACGCCCACAGCCGCAGGATATACCGCGAGCCAGAATCTGATTGGTCCGTGACCTCAAGGCCTCGCGAATCTCTGACCAAGCCACTGATCGAAGCACAGACTATTGAGATTTAGAGAGAGAGAGAAATCATTCGGACCCAACTCGGCTCGGCTCAATTACCTGGTCCGAAGTTATGGAACCTGCTCCACACGACCCGGGTTCTAATCCGCTCCGACCTGACGAACCAGAGCTCGACCTCTACTCCATCCCACGCCACTCTAGTAAGTCCCCCACCGCTCCCCACCTTTTCCTCTTTTCAAAAACCCTAGCATTATCCCCAATTCAAAACCCTAATTGCTAATTGCTCCTCCCGTTGGAACAATCTCCGCGTTTGGTCGCCTGGGTCTGTTTAAATTTGATGAAATTGTTGTTTAATGTATGTGACTGAGAAAAAGGTCTGAGCTTTTCTTTGATTTGTTTGTTGTCAGGCTGGTTTTTGTGGGATGAGATTCATGAAAATGAGAGAATTGCATTGAAAGAGTATTTTGATGGGAGCTCGATATCTAGGACTCCGAAAACGTACAAGGAATACAGGGATTTTATCATTAATAAGTATAGAGAGGATCCTTCTAGGAAGCTCACATTCACTGAGGTTAGGAAGTCGCTTGTGGGTGATGTTAGTTTGCTTCATAAGGTGTTTAATTTCTTGGAGAAGTGGGGGTTGATTAATTTCGGTGTGAATTCTGGTGGCGGAGGGGGTTTTGTGGCCGGGGGTGAGGAGAGGTGTAAGGTGAAGGTTGAGGATGGAGTCCCCAATGGGATCCGAGTGGCTGAAATGCCGAATTCCATTAAACCCATTTTGCCAGTTTCAGGTCAAGGTAAAGTTGGGGAGGTTGGGGGTGGTGGAGGTGTGAGGAGAATTGGGTTTCCTCCATTGGCATCATATTCTAATGTTTTTGGTGATGTGAAGAAGGAGGTGTTGGTTTGTGGAAACTGTGGTGGGCATTGCGATTCTGGATATTACAAGTATAGCAAGGTATTTTTCGTTCAATTTTCTGTAATAAATTTGCCCCTAGCTTTCTGTTCTGAAACTTAATAATTTCTATATCTGTTTGAATTACTATATTGGCAGGGAGATTTTCTAATTTGTGCAAAGTGTTTTGAAAATGGAAACTATGGGGAAAACAGATATAGGGATGACTTCACGTTACATGAGGCAGTTGAGAAGAGCGGTACTCATGGAGCTGAGTGGACTGAATCAGAAACCCTATTACTTTTAGAATCTGTTTTCAAGCATGGGGATGATTGGGACCTTGTTGCTCAAAATGTTCAGACCAAGACCAAATTTGATTGTGTCGCTAAGCTCATTGATCTGCCCTTTGGGGAGCTTGTGTTGGGTTCTGCCTATAGAAAAGGCAATTCTAGTGACTTTAGTGCTAATTTGGACTGTTCAAAGCAAGTTCAGTTATCTTCATCTGAGTGTCAAGAGACTATAATAACCAACGGTCAGTTGCATGAGCAGACGGATGACAGCAAGCAGAACGGAGACACTTTAAATGAAGGCCCCCCTTTGAAAAGACAATGCATTGCTTCTCTTTCGGATGCTAGTAGTTCACTGATTAAACAGGTAGCTAACTTCCCAGCGTAATAAATAAAGTTTAGACTAAAATGGTTATGAGGGATCTGGTTAAGTTGCGAATGCTTCGGCATATCTTGGCTGGAAACATGTATATACAATTATACATGCACGCATCAATGAGGAAAGAGAAATGTGGAGATTGATTTCATTATTTTGCTTCTTTGACCTTTTTTTATAACAGTTATTTCGTATTATCGTTATCATATGCTAAGTATGGCGTTTTATTCTATTACGAAATATTAATGTTGTTTCATTAGGTAGCTGCCATATCAACCATGGTTGGTCCACAAATTACAGCTGCTGCAGCTGATGCTGCCGTAAATGTGCTTTGTGAGGAAACCTCATGTTCAAGGGAGATATTTGATGCTGATGACGATTCTCTTACTAATGGCTTGTGGTCTCCTGCTAAAAACTGTGAGACAGAGAGGTTATCCATCTACTGGAATGTGCTTTTCCAATTTATGCTCCAGATATAGTTATTTTTGTTGTTGTATTATGTTTGGTATTGCAGTTCTGAAATTTCCTGTTTCTTATCAATTTCAGCGACCAAGATGGGGATTCGGAAATGCAGGAAAAGGCAACCGAATCAGGTACTTGCAGTAAAGCCAATTATACGACATGATTTTTACAGTTTACTACAATCAATTTGGAATAATGACTAATGGAGAAGTTTATACTGTCAATAGTTTTACATATTTTGCTTAACTAGTGTTAGTATTTCGTGATTGTTGTCTTCAGTCCTAACCATCTCTATTTGAATTTGCGTTTTTATACTTCTCAGAGAGTCAGGATGCACTCTTCAGAAAAGATGACATACCTCCAAGTTTGCAACTTCGAGCTGCCATTGGAACAGCTCTTGGAGCAGCTGCCGCACACTCAAAATTATTGGCTGATCAGGAGGATAGAGAGATTGAATATCTGATGGCAACCATAATTGGGACACAGGTATTTTGTAGTTTTGTTTTCTTCTAGTTTGGCTTCCTTGACTTTATCTCTGTATTCATCGTAGTTTTTCTCCCCATTTGCTGCAATTCTTGCTGCTTATAAACCTATTCCTTTCCCCTTTTTTGTCATGAATGTTTATGTAGATGAAAAAGTTGCACTTCAAACTGAATTACTTTGAAGATCTCGAGCAGATCATGAAGAAGGAACACGCTCAAATTGAAGATGTAGAAGATTTTCTCGTCCAAGAACGGATTAATGTCTTGCAAAGAACATTTGACTCCGGTGTACCTAGATGGATGGGTCATCCCTCAATAAAATCTTGAAATGCTTTTTGTATTATTAAATGTAGAGTAGAGTAGATTAGAGCAGGATGTTTCCTTTGTATCTTTAAGTGATTTCTAATTCTTGCTGATGAGGTTGGCAAATTAGGGTTGAGGAGCAGAACAACTTTGTATCAATTAGGATCTTTTCATTTCTTCAAATGCTAATGTTCTAAGATTCAATGCAATTCCATTATCTTGCCTCTTCTGTGGTGTTTCAGAAATGACTATAGGCGGGACGTTTCAAGTTAGAGATGTCAAACGAGCCCGTTTTTGCTCGCGTTTTAACGGTAAGTGCTGACCGGTAGTTGAACTGGATATTAAGTCAACTATGTATTGTCATGTGTATTACATTGATGCCTATGCCCGCCCTATGGTTTTGGTGTTGAAAACCTCCATTTTATTACAGTTCGGTCCAGTGTTCGTCGTAGCTGGGAAAGTCGAGTACCAGAAAATCATACCAGAGATTTTATTTTGAATGACTAGGATATCACTTTGATGAGATCCTCAGATGCTGTTTTGAATGATGAGGACATCAAAGTGGTTAATAAGGTCGATCTGAGTGATTTTAATCGCATTCAAACCCTTTGTCATGTTATTATTGCTCAAGGCACCCTAGAAAACAACTTGAGTTTATCTCGACACCCCTTAACTGATATGGCAGTTTAAGACGAGAAAGGTGGTCCGCTCGACTTGTTCTCGAGAAGTCTATGAACAAAGGAAACTAGGCAAATATTTGCAATTTTCTTCTATTGTACGTATTACTGAGTGGTCCAGAAAATCAACGGTTGTATCTTGTATAGAGATCGAATGAATCTTTGCAAATGTGACATCTTGCATAAAACTCGTATTAATGAGTGAGATATATCAAGGTTAAATCTTGCATAAAACAAGTATAATGTTTGCAATGCAATTAAAACTACAAGGTCGATCAAGTCTTTTCTCACGTAAAATCTTGATGAGGGAAAAATAGATGGATGGATACCATTAAAGAAAAAAAGGCAAGAGTCTTTCGGCCTCAAAAGAACGGCATTTTTAACATACCATATTTTAATATTTGTCACAACAGTTCGCACACTGTCCTAACCAACTGGCATAACCAACATTTACTTTGCTATAAACCTACAACTATTCTTTGCTACTAAAGACCATCAATAAAAAAGCAGTTCAAACCTCCTCCTCTCATTAACCCTTGCAATGAAATCATCAGCTCTTTGGTTTAATTTCTGATCTTCGTCAGGTAAATTGAGCTCATCATCTTCATCTATATCCTCTTTCACCTCCACTACTTCCTCACTTCCTCCAACCAATCCTTTCTCTTCCACAGCTTCTAATAAATCTCCACAAGGACCACAAGTCCGCTTTTGCACTACCCCTTCTCCAACCAAAAGAGTGTTCAAGGTATTGTCTTCCCTTTCTTGGTGGGCTGAAGAGCTGTGGTGGCTTTGGACCCTCTTCATACTTTCATATTGGTCACCTATATTTGATGGACTAGTCCGTGTGGAAAAGATTTTGGATTGTCCCACAAGGGCAACGACAATGAGATTCCCTAGAATGAACACAAACTTGGAGCTCAAGAACACTGAACTGATTTTCGGGACGCAAACGAAGACAAAAACCTTCGTGGAAGAATATACAGGGGGAAGCCACAGAGAGCAAAAACAAAATAAACTGCAAGTTATTGCTGTCAAAAAATAAAGGAAGAAATTGCTCAAAGGATGATGATGGTGTTTCTTGTATTTGTGGGTTGCTTGGAACTTCAATAACTTGATTGGATCCATTTGGAGGTTATATATTCTACCAAAAACAAGGCTGGAGTAAGAGGTAATTCTAATGAGGAAGAGCTAGCTCAAAAGCCAGTCTCAGAAAAATTGAGGGAGGTCTTTCATCTGCCTGACCATAATATATTTGCAAACACTGGTTTATATAACGGTGAGATGGGGTTAATTTGGTAATTTAGATTCATCGTACTCTTACTTTATATTTTACTTTATATGGTAAAATGTAAAGGATCTCAAAGGATTGAGATCTTTTTGACTGAGTAATCTGGAATATTCAATTTAAATTATGCGATTAGCACATCCTACTAGCCCACCTTACACGTAATTTCTCTCTTCAATGCCCATATATATATATATATATATATATATATATATATGTCTCTTGAACACTTCAAATTACCTGATCCGTGGATTCTACAGTGTGAAATCCAGAGAAAATCTCAATCCCATTGTTAAAAGGCTTTTTACCCAAAATGATCCCTGAAATTTGTATAACAAATCACTTTGATCCATGATATTGAAAATCAATAAAAATGGTCCCTGAGATTGTCCACCATACATTATTTTGGTCATTCCGTTAAAAACTCAGTTAAAGTGTTCCGAAGCTATTGGCCTTAAATTTGGGCAATTTTCAAAGCTTCGTAACTCGATCGTTTCTTGTCAAAATTTGACCCATAATATATCAAAATGAAGATAGGAAAGTGCAGAACAAGATTATACATATTTGGAAGGCCAATGGTTTCCGGAGATGGCCTGAAAAGTGACTGGTCCGTGGGAAAATTGAAAAACTCGCCGGAAATTGGATGAACTTTAAACGTTCATAACTTCTTCAATACTGAACGAAATTGAGTGATTCAAAAACGAAAATCATACTTTTGAACGAAAAAAGAAGAAGAGAATGGTACCTTTCTTGATGGCTAATTCGCAGTGGTTTGGCCGGAAAACAGCTCGAAAGTGGCTAACTCGAGACCAAGTCAGCCACTTTCGAGCCGTTTTCTGGTCAAACCACAGCGATTTAGCCATCAAGAAAGGTACCATTCTCTTCGCCTCGTCGAGAAGTATAGTTTTTGTTTTTGAATCACTCAAGTTCATTGAGTATTGAAGAAGTTATGAACGTTTAAAATTTATCCAATTTCCGGCAAGTTTTCCAGTTTTCCCACGGACCAGTCACCTGTCAGGCTATTTTACGGCCAACTCCAAAAACCGTTGGGCTTCCAAATACGTATAATCTTGTTGTACACTTTCTTATCTTCATTTTGATATATTATGGGTCGAATTTGGTTAAGAAACGATTGAGTTATGAAGCTTTGAAAATTGCCCAAACTTTCGGCCAAGAGCTCCCGGATACTTAATGGAGTTTATAACGGAATGACCAAAATAATGGATGGTGGACAATCTGACCATTTCTATTGATTTTCAATCTCAGGGACCAAAGTGATGTGTTATGCAAATCTCAGGGATCATTTTTGCCAAAAAAACCTTGTTAAAAGTTATGTGGAGGTTGATTGGTGTTTATTGGTTTCCTTTGTTTTTCAGGCTAAGCTAACTTTGCTTTTCCCCCTGCTTGCAAATTTTTAATAAAAACTAAAAAGTAACAAAATCTTACAACTATTCTTTTAGGTTAATCAATTTATCAGAGGATTTATATGCTCCCAATACAGAAAAACCTGCGACTGAAGAAATCTTATTCTGTCATCAGACACAGTCAGTAAGAGAGATCAAATTCATGCAATTCAACATGACATCAATAGCAGCTAGATTAACGGGTTTTTACTTTTTAATTAATAAACCTCGACGGCATGAGAAGAATAGTAAGAGCTATAAAGCTTGTTTAATTAAGGTTTTTTTTTTCTGTGCAATGAGTCTGCATGTTTAACCTTTAAGGCCTTTGAGATCAGCTCCACGTAAAAAGCATATGAATAATTGTATCATTTCCTTCTTTTCCTGGATGCTGGATAACTTGGATTAAACGCTTTGTTGGCTTTACCTCTCATAAATCCTCAACTAGATGGGACATTGTTGAGTGGAACCAAAAAGGAAACCCATCAGCGGAGAACATATGCCATGCCACAAGTTTTGCTGTATCTTATATTTTTTATGACTACAGGCCTGAGATATTTAGATAAATAATTATATATATTCGGTGAAATTCAAGAATCTTAGCGGAAGGATGTAGAAACGTTATTTAAATCTAGTAGTTTTTGTTTGAAAGTGAATTTATTCATTGAAAATAACTCTGTTAGGTAATGAAGGAGGCACGCTGCTTATTAGATATGTATGTGGAAGATCTTGTTTCATTTTATATGAAATGTATAGGTAGCTAATTGAGCACATATCTCATTTTACGTTGGTGGATATATGATATGAAACCCCTTGAAGATCTCTTTTTTCCCTTCCACTTTGCTTCCATTTCTGAATATTATTTAAAACAATGCTTGGATACTCAAAGATGAGTAGAACTTTTATTCAAAATTCTTCGTGTTCAAATCACAAAGCTTTGTACTTATGACCAGAATCGTTCATATTATGAATAACTCTGTAAAGATATCTCTACAAAAAATGAATTGAAAATATGGTTTCGTTTAATCAATCTATTGTAGTAAATACATAGACGGTTCGTTATACTTTACCGATTTCATTAATCTGTTTTTGTACAATTTGATAACTAAACAACATTTTTTATAGTTGATTTTTGCAAAGGCGGTCTTTGTAGAGTGATTTATAATATGAACAGTTCTGATCATAAACATAAAGTTTTATAAATGGCAATAAACGGATTTGAGTAGAAACTCTTACTCATCATTCGAGTAGCCAAATATTATTCTATTATTTATCAAACAACATGATATGTAATAAAAGAGTATTAAGTACATGCATTAGTTTTTTTTAATAGCCCAACTTGGTGTCTTAAAGTTGATGCTAACGCTTTCTAACTTAAAAAACACTTGAATATGGGGATTTCTTACTTCTTGGCGCCTAAAGAACCGAAAGATTTTATGTATTGGGTGCATTTTTGCTACCCGTATTCTATCTCCTGTATATGTTACTCATACACGAGATTAAATTTTCTGCATTTAAAATAGGTGTGGCCTCTCTATGGTCCAAATTATTAACTGACACGTATTTATAAACTTAACTTTTCTTAACTTTGTTGGCATAAACTTAATATGTGTCAATCAATGATTGAGATTAAAAAAAAAGCTCGCCTACTTTGGATACAGAATATTTGGTCTCCTCATAGTACACTTACAGCCTGTCACGTGGCCTCTTACTTAACCAGAGTTAAATTAAAAAATAAACTAAACATAAAAAATAAAAATAAATAAATAAATTCCAACAGTCACTCAACTTAATAACACCAACCCTGTTGGCCTCAATTTGTCGGCGACTACCACCTCATATCCTTGCCGCCGGCCAACCATTCTCTTCAGGCGCACTCTCTCTCTCCTTCCCCTCTCACATCTACGACTGAAATAGTTGTGCCTTGATTGGTGCGATTCAAATGTATTAAATGATCTGGATGCATAAATTTTTGGATGTATTTTTCTTTATGAATTATGCGACAGATTCCAAAGAATGTCAAAGACAAGAAAGCCATGAGGCTAAGCCACAGAGAAGAATCCATGAAAGGTGGTGGTGAGGTGGGTGTTTGTCGCCGTTGTTGGGGTTGGGGGATGATTGGTGACAGTGACAAAGTCGGAAATTGCCTGGGCAAGGCCGAAGCTACATAGGCGCAAAGAGGAGCCTCTCTGGTCGGTCGAATCTAGGCGGAATTAAGCGGAGCTAGGCGGGGCTACGCGGGGTAAAACTGGTTTATATAAAGAACGGAATTTGAAAAGCTTAGTTGCAGAACAGTGGATGCAACACGTGAAAATGATGAAGATGCAATGTGTAGAAATATCACACGTTCACCTTCTCGCCAGCCGCTGTTCTGCAACTAAACTTATTCAGATTCTATTCTTCACATAAACCAGGTTATCCCCGCCTAATTCCACCTAGATCCAACCGACCAAAGAGGTGGTTGCTCGCTTCTGGATTACTTTTCTGGCGAGAGAAGGGACAGCCGCCCCTCCTTGCGCATCTGTAGCTTCGCCCTTGGTTGGTGGTAGCTATTGAGTCGAAGAGAGAAAGAGACGAAGACACTGTGTTTCATGAGGTTGGGTTGAGGCTGTTGGTTTTCTTAATATTTTTGTTTGTATCATTTATTTTCTAAATTTTTACAATAAAAATTATATCCATGTTAATCCTGTTTAAATGAAAGGACACGTGACATGCTTAATAGGTGAGTCCCATTTCATCAAAGTCATAAACTAATCATATATTGCACACTAATTAATGATCAGTAATTACAGATGAAGAAGGAACACAAGAGCATCAAAGTCATCAACTTCAGAAGTTGAACATGGGTAGGGTTAAAAAGTCGAGTAAAAGAGAAAGCAAAGGTTGAAGAAGTTCCACTCAATGCACCCATCCACACCAGTCAACTAGGGAAATTAGATTGCTTTCTCTGCCTTTCTCAATAAGCCTCCTGCTCCCCCTAGCCATCAACCAAATCAAGGATTAATTAGCATAAATAATAGTAAAAATCAATCTCAAAAGGTGTAAAAAAGAAGAAAAAAAAGGCACAGCTGGGAATTAAAATAAAAATTCAATTTTCTCACTCCATATCTTTTTATGGGTTTTAAATTGAATAAATCAAACGAGAATCAACGAATGAAATATTACGAAGCTTGGAATTAAGCACTCACATTCTTGGGGGTCAGGAACTGCATAAACTTCTTCTTTGCTTTGCCAGTGGGGGATGTCTTGCCGGATTTGGGATGGTCTTTCAACCCTCCATACTTTCTGACTTGATCTCTCACATATCTCTCATACAAGAAAGCTGCCCCCTTGAACTGTGGCAGCACCATCCATGCCACAAACACAAGCTTCACATCATACCAAATTGGTAACCTACAAAAATTCCATCCCCAACAAACTTAATATGTGGTATCTAATCTTGAGTTAAACTTTCTTGATTTGTTCTTACCACTCAAGAGCTGGTCGGAGCACCATCTCCATGAGAGTGAGGAAAGAGTAAATAACCCAATAAGCAAGCCACTGCTCATCATCTAGTTTGGATGTGCTCTCTATTGCTACCACTGATGCATATCTACAAATCATACACACACACACACACACACACACACACATACATGCACGTTATAACAAAAACCAAAACTTAAGAACAACTTCTTCTTCGTCCCCTTATTGGGGTTCATCAAATTAATCAAAAGAAATAAACTTCAAGAGAGAGACAGAGAGAGATGAGCTGCTTACAAAGGGTAAAGCAACGTCAACGCTGGCCTGCAGAAGTTGTCAAGAAAATAGCGGGTCACAGAACTGCTCGTACCAAAAGAAGAAACACAAATTAACACAAGCAAGAAATTATGAAGTTTTACCCAGCAAGTGTGTGAAGTTGGGTAAGAAAGGTCCAAGCTTTTCCCATTTTTTCTTTGTGGGTTCCAACAAAAACACCAAGAAGTTGAAAACTGGAGCTAAAAACAAAAGAGGGGTTTGACTGGATTGGTTGCAGTAAAACGAGTCAGTGAGAAAAACGGTTTATTCAGTTCAGAAATCCAGAGTTAGTTGAAACGAAGACAACTGGTTCTGCATTTATATACGATGGTAGGAAGGGGACACGTGGCAAGAGAAGAGCTAGTATCGGGTCCTGCCTTAAGCGTGTAGAGTTAGTGCACCGCCAAGAAAGAGATCATCTTCGGATCTATTCTTTCAAATTTCAAGAATTAAGTAATTTAAATCTTTGAAATTTGATTTAACGATTAAAAATTATTATAATTTTAAAATTTTTTTATTAACTTATCTGTTTTTAACTGTTGAATTTAATTTCAAAAACTCGAGTCACTTGTTTTTTTGGGTTATGAAGAGAAAAATCCGATCAAGATCTCTTTCCCGCCGCCCAGTCCAGTGCGGTCAGGTTAGTCAGGTGCGTGCGTGGCTGGAGGCCGTGGGGCTCTGCCATTACATCAAATGACAAATGGCTTTGTTCTTTGCTCCAGACACAAGCCACGTGGTGGTGTTTTGTGGGTTTTCCGTAGTTTAATCGAGGTCGGTCACACGTGCCGGAGGATGAGGATCCAAATCTAATCAAGTGTTAAAAAGGACATATTTTCCCCCCTTTTTTTCAGGGCCGGTTGAGACTTGAGACGGATCAATCCAAGGTGGGGTCATGATTATATTTATATTAGAATTATAGAGAAGCCAAGGTCCATCGATGATCATTATTGTGTCCCGATGTCGGTCGTCAATCGAGAAATTGGTTCCATACCAGTGTTAATGTGTTATCGCCCTTTTACATTGGATCGGGAAATATATATTTCAAATAGAAAAACATACTCTGACTTTAAAACAAAAAATTTCTTAAAAATTATTGTTATTCGTATACTTTATATTAATTTTTGTTATTTGATCATTTTTAATTTATTCGATATGACGTATAAAAATTAAAAAAAAGATGTGAAGAAAGTAAAAAAAATATGCAGATAACAACACAGCTCTTCTAAAAATTCAGCACCACGTATTTTAGGTCTAATACCAAAAGCTCTAATTTGCTACATTTATGGGTCGAATTCATATGATCTTTAGACATTATTCAACATCATGGCATTATCTTCAACCATCTTGAGGTGTTGGAAAAACTTGATCGAAACATCAAACCAACACAAGTGACCCTCTATCACAATAGTGGAGAAGAGTGTTGTTTTTGCACTATGGCGTGAATTCGAACCCCGTCAATTTCTTAATCTAACATCTAATCTAACATATTTATCGTTTGACACTAAAAAAAAAAATGTCAAACCAACAACTTGGGAGCTGATTAAAGGACAACAAAGTATTCTCCTGCGAACCCATCGCTTCTCCTTGAGGATGCTTAATTTGAACTTGATACATAAATGAGAAACGTGAACATGAAGGCTTTCATTTATTCCCATATGGAGGTCCAACAATCAACAAGCTTAGTGAAGCCTTCTCTCAAAAGACACCAATAAATGATGTCGAATTACACCATGGCAGCCTTACCTTACCCAATAATGTGGGTTAACTCTTAATTGGGGTTTTGATGCCCAACTTGTGTCACTATTGCAATTGAGCTTTATTGACGTGAAAATTTTATTACTTGACCGAAAGCATCTCCATAAAAGTCAGATACTCTTCATGCCTAAAATTGGAAGACAGATTACCAACACAACGATTTAAAAGGCTTATTATTTAGAGGCATACCTTTTTTCTAGCATATCATGATAGCAAGACCAAATTAAACAACATGATTGGTGGTAGAGTTATTAATCCAAAATTACTATTGTCCAATTAATATATTATTAATAACTCCCTTGTAAACATGCACAAAAACACCATTCAAAACATTAGCGTGCAAGCCACTGGTGCAAACCTCCCCATTTCTCCCCCACCCATAGAAGTGGTTGACCTAAAAATTTCAAGCACAATATGTACCCCTTTTAGCTTCATTCTTTGTTCTAAATTGTATAACTAGATCTCCTATTCCTTCCAATTAGTGGTTGCACCTAATACTAATATTTGGCAATTTTTTCTTTGATCTTCCACAAGACAACAAGTGCTAAAAGCTTCGCCACCCTCCTTTATCAAACTTGAACTTTGTTGGGTTTATTTGTTTCCAAAATATCTGATAACCCAAATGAGCGCTTAGAGATTATTATGGCATCAATGGCAGCAAGAACTAATAATATCGCCACACTACGCCTCCCTGGGGACGTGTTCAAGGTGGGGAAGAAGAATGAGACGGGGACGAAATTAGGGTGTTATCCTTCAAGGCATGTAGCAATGATCACGAGAAAAAATGGAAACTTTGTGGTGAGGGCCGGTGCCGGTGGAACTCCTAGAAGCGTGGAGACAATCAATGGGAAGGTCAATGGTGTTCATGTGGGAGAGGCTAAATTATTTGGAAACAAGAATAGTATAGAGCTGATTAATGGTGACGGCGGTTCACCTCCTCATTCCTCTTTGCATGGAAAGTTTGTGGAGGAGAGATTTGTTTATAGGCAGACCTTTGTTATTAGGTCTTATGAGATTGGACCTGACAAAACTGCCACCATGGAAACCCTAATGAATCTCCTTCAGGTGCTTTTTTATTTTTTATTTTTTATTTTTAAGCTTTTGATTTAAAGGAACAAAAAGTTTACCTATTATTCAAATAATGAAATTTTGTCCTTAATTAGGGGATATTAATCATGAATTATTTGGATTTATATGTACTTTCATTGCACTTAGTAACCTTTATATATATGGTTTATGGGGGCAGGAGACAGCTCTAAATCATGTGACAAGTTCCGGCCTTGCCGGAAATGGATTTGGGGCTACCCGTGAGATGAGCATCCGGAAGCTCATTTGGGTCGTCACACGGATCCACATTCAAGTACATAGATATAGCTCCTGGTATGTGACTAATAATGATAAAATGGACTAAAAAAAAAAGTGGTTCCTCTACGTTACTCATATGCCTGTATTGTAGAAATATGAATACAACTTTAAGCTTAACTGAACTTTATGTGTACAAGTTCAAACCTCTAACACAGGCCATGTGCAAAAAATGCTATGTGACAGGGGAGATGTGGTCGAAATCGATACTTGGGTGGATGCAGCAGGCAAAAACGGAATGCGAAGAGATTGGATTATCCGAGACTACCAAACTCAAGAAATCATTACCAGAGCTACAAGGTCTGTCATCTTTTACTTACTGTAATTGAACCAATTATATTAACGTTTTATTCCAAGTTTAAATATCTTCTAATCACCTGATTTCGTACATTATCCTCATGCAGCACCTGGGTGATCATGAACAGAGAGACAAGAAGGCTGTCCAAGATACCTGACCAAGTGAGGCAAGAGGTGTTACCATTCTACCTAAACAGATTTGCAATTGCTACAGAGAAAAATGACAGCGAGAAAATCGACAAGCTCAACGACGATACTGCAGAGAGGATCACGTCAGGTTTAGCAGTAAGTAGAAATATTAGGTCAACAAACTTTTGAGTTTACGTTTCATTTCATACAATAATTGGTTAATATAATAGTTTTTTTTTTTATATTAATTAACTCCTTCTTTGCCTGCAATTAATCCAGCCAAGATGGAGTGACATGGATGCCAACCAGCATGTTAACAATGTGAAGTACATTGGATGGATTTTAGAGGTATTTCACTAGACTAATGCACAAATCTTGAAAGCACCGAAAAAGAAGTTAAATAACACAAGCTAGTGGATGATGTTCTCATGCGAAACTTGCCTAGCCAAACAAATGCTTATGTTGTCAGATTGTGAATCTGGGTCACATATTCAGAAAAGAATCCACTTGATCAATGGTTCAGATTCCTAGTATGGAGTCTTGATAGAAAGTCCGGCAACAGAACATTTTTGCATCTTTACCTTAGCTACATTGTTACATACATAATGAGTGTTACTAACACACACTTAATTTGGGTTTTCATGAGCAGAGTGTGCCCATCAATGTGTTAGGAGATTATGATCTCACAAGCATGACATTGGAGTATAGACGTGAATGTAGGCAATCAAATTTGCTAGAGTCCCTAACAAGTACAACATCAAGTTTGGCTGATGACTCCAACTTCAAGAACAACTCCATCAATCGTAGACCAGACCTAGAATACACACACCTTCTTCGGATGCAGGCCGATAAGGTGGAGATAATACGAGCACGAACGGAATGGAATAGGAAACAAAAGCATAAACTGCATTGACCTCAATATTTGCAGCAGTTTCAGTTTGTTACCCCCCCACATCAATTTGTTTTCAAGCTTTTTGGCTTCCCATCTGGGTTTCCTTGATTTTTATCACTTTTTTTCTTTGGCGTGTTGTATTATACTATTATTCATCAGGCTGGAACAATATTTTACAAGTGCACTACATGTTTGACAGGTGCAGTGCTTACAGGGTTTTGTGCTTTGATAAATTATATAGGCCTTATGGGGTAAGATATTTGTTTGTATGTTTATGAGAAGCCTTAAATATTGAAGGGACATCAATGGATATAAGGCCCTAATCTGAATCTGATTAGTCAAGACAACCATTCGAGTTGAGCACAGAACCAACTCAATGGTAAGGCCCAAATCTCCCATCTCACTTCCTTGCAAGGTTTGGGTTTAGCCCAACGACTACTTAAAACAAATGATTAAAATAAAACCTAAAACAACATACTATTAGTAATATAGCCCTAATTATATACATTCTTTCTGTTCGGACAGGAATTTCGCTGGGAAGGATCCCTGGCGAGAGCACACAGCTCCCCGAGGAGTTGGCACTTTGGTTGTTTGTCGGGCTCCTGCTTGTTGAGAGGCTGACAAGAGGAGAACAGAGTTAGTTCTGAAAGGTGCCCTTGTGGGGCCTTAGGTGTAGGCCTTGAGGCTCACAATTAAAACTAACTAAGTGCTTAGGCGTGCCACTGTCATCTCAGTATGGCAGAGGTAGAACAAGTGTGTTTAAGTCGATTATTTGCGCCCCAAGTTATTTTGACTTCTTGTTATCAAAGGATTGTCGTAGATGAGTTAAGTCTACATTAAGTTATTTTCTGTGCCTTGAGATCAAGGACTTTTAGTTCATTATCTTGTATGCTTTAAAGGGTGGGAATCCAGATCTGACTAAGTCATCAGTTCGATCCTCATTTTGGCTTTTATGATAGTAAAACCACTAAGTGAACCAGATCTGAAGACCAATGGAACTTTTGATCACCAACTGACTGGAAATAACTTGAATATATACTGGAGAGTACATCATAATACCAGATCTACTAATTGAAAGATGAAACAAAGAGAGTCGGGCAAGATTTCACCTTGTCGGGCAAGGTCGAACATTTTGCAATCTCTTTTCTTTATGATTACAGAGGGTTGTGTGTTTAAAAGGGATGGATGGTAAACAAGTTTGCATGAGAGAATCGATACTACGCCACTAGGGGTGATAGCAGAGCTTTAAACTAGACAAAAGATGGCTTTTGTAGGGAATGATCCTGAAAAGGATTGAAATCTGGGCTAATTACAGCTTTGAGATGCAAATCTAGCTTGAGAGCAGAGTTTGTATGTTTGTTTGTTCGATTGGTTGAGTGTCCTTGTCTCTGGGGCTTCTTCCTCCTTTTATAGACATTTTATCTTGACTGTTACAAGCTTTGCCCAAAAGCATTTCAGTGAATCATCACCTTTTTTACATGTTCTGCCATTAGAAAGTGTTTTTGGGCTGAGAGTAGGTTGATTTCCATCGGTTGTCACTTCTCTTGTAAGCACATAACCTTTTCATTAATGAGGGGTCGCCATATTGTCTTGAGATGGATGGCTGGTGCTGGGTCTCGGGCGAGTTCCTTCACTTTAGCTCTTTTGCACTTCCATTCCTTGAAGTCCAAAGTTCCCAAACACTTTCTTTATTTCTTTTTTCTATGAAACGGGTTGAACATGTACGGTGAGTATATTTTTCTTTTACTCGAGTAATGGTCTACAGTAATTAATTTAAATTAAGTGAATTTGACATGAGTGCATATGAAGGAGCCTATTGTTGTAGTAAATTTGTCTTAACCCTAATATGGCTATAAATTGAGTTCTGTTCTGGTTATCTTTGGGGCGTGCAAGAGTTTAACCTAACTCAACCTGGAAAATTATCGGGTTTGAGTTGGTTGGTTGTTTTTTATTTTTATTTTATTTATTTTTTTATTTTTTGTTGTTGTGGGAAATTATCGGGTTTGAGTTGGTTGGTTTTTTTTTTTTTTTTTTTTGGTTGTGGGACTAGTTTTGACCTATTTTCAACTCGCCTAATCGAGTTAAAGCTCGTGTTGGGTTCGGCCGGGTTACCAAACCTATGTTACACCGCTAATCTGCAGTTGTTTCAATTGACGAAACAAAATGGTTTCTTTGATGAAGTATATATGACGGGTAACGCAGACCAACCAACCAGGCAATCCCAAAACTTCAAAAGAAAAAGAAGGGTGGAAGAGGAACATGAGATGGAAAAACAAGGTCAAGTAGTACTTCCAGTCGAGCAAAACCATTTTTCTTTTATGTTTCTCCAACTTTTGCACAACAAAAACCCTTTTTGCGAGCCAACCTCAAAAACCCTCCAACCAAATTTTCTTGATTCGTCAACAGAAATCTCTGGAGTCTTTCTGTTGACAATAAGACTACTCGATCAAACTTTACAATCAATAAGTGCCAAGCAAATAAAATTCTGATATTTTTGCAGCTAAGCAACATGTGTATGTGAATATCCCTATATTTTGTAACATGTGATGACCAAAGAATGATTAGAGAATTAATATTACCTCAATAATGTTCCCCACCATCATCTTTATATATATGTTTGGAATATCGATAACATTAAACAATTGATCAAATCGTACATTATATTCCATTTGTGGAGGGTTTGATTTCAGGATTATTATTTTACATGCAAGTTTTTAACCTTTTTCGAGCAAGTTGTTCGTGGAAGTGGGCATACAGTTCTGGAGTCGGCAACCGTTTAAAATATTTTAACAACGGACATATATTACGATATTAAACAAAACACTTAAAAAATATAGTATTTTGCCAATCTTATATTTCTCACTTTTTCTCCAATGGACCCACTATTTAAATAATTTAATGGAAACTTTCTATCCGGTTCTTAGTTGGTAGAATTATTTAACTGATACCTTGTTGAATTTTCGTTTCTGATTAAGGTTTTTGGATTTTGTACACATCAGCATTTTTTACTATTTACAAAGTTTCAATCATAGAGTATTAGTAATCAAAGACTTTGATCAGAAGCTAAAATTCAACAAGGTTTCATTCATAAAGTATTGGTAATCAGGGACTGGATTCCAATTTCTCCTAATTTAATTGGGTTACCTTCTCTGTTGCATTAGATTTTTTTGTAGTCTGATAACCGATGCTCAACTTTGCTCAAAACGTTAACTTTTTCTTTGAGGAGAGTGGACGAGGAAAGCAGGAATCTTGATCGAAGAGGGCCAAGTGTTCATGCACAAGTTTTAGATCGTGGATGTTTTTGCCGAGTTTGTTTGTACCATGTATGATTGAGTACGAAATTATTGAATATTATACTTGAACTAACCCTAAATTGAGGGCCACTCAATGAGAGACTTCCTCCAGCTTGGAGACCAATCATGAACAAGAACACTACCACATTAAACATCTTCAACTCCGCATTGGCGAGCTCCACGAAGTCCTCCAACTTCATCTTAAGGAAAGCCACTAATTACTCTCTTTTACAAGTAATAGTTAATTACTAATCACCACTAATTATCACTAACCACTGTCCACGTGGCATTTAAATATACTTTGATAATTTAAACATCGAAAATTCTCTTTGGCCAGTACTACGTCATTGTCCTTCGATACTTATCTTCTTCTCCTTGCCAATCACTTAGTATCTTCATCTATTGACCACATCACACTTGCGGAGGTCAAATTTACCACAAAATGTATTTTTTTACAACCAAAACCGTTTATGTTTGTGTTTGACGACAAATTTAGAAGAGTTTCTTGTTCCTAAAAGCGTTTTTTGGATAAGCATTTTCTAAAAAAAGATCAAATGTAATTTTACTGTCATGCATTTAGATTATTAATTATTGTAAAAATTAACAATGGTCAGTCCGTGAGAGTAAATCTAGCATATGTGGTAGCTGTTAAACATTTTACTACTTATAGGAAAGTACATGCTACAAGCCTACAACTAGGTTCGGGGATACATGACTTTAAAATTATATGATGGTGGTGACAAGAATCCTAAGAACACGGACACATTATTCCTGCTTAATTAGTACGTGGCTAAGATAATGTTGTCCTTCAAATCATGTTTTTGTCTAATAAGACATTTTACCTACGCTATTAATGTATTTTAAACTCGTTGGTCCCAGTCATTTTTCGGAGAATGCTTCAATGCAATTAGCAACCGAATGATCACTACAACAGATCATTCAAACAAAATGCCGGGTGTGGTAATTTGAGAAATTTTAGGGAAAATAATTTGGGTAATGATCAAGAGGGTTGAGATTTGAGGAATACTAGCAATCTTTTATTTGAACAATTCTTTTTCTATTTTACTAATTTTGGTCTCGTTCTACAATGTTGCACTACTCTATTTATTAATTTACCATTTTAAAAGTAATTATCTACAATTGTCGAGAGTATGAACCTTATATTGGGCAAATGAGGGACATTGCATTTGCTCATAAATAATTAAGTTACTCAATATGTTGTTAATTGGTTTTATGGTGAACCTTAACTTTTTTTTATGGTATCAGACCAAGATGTTCCATATATGAAGCCAAACAACCACACCTATTCTACGTCATTCAATTCGTGTTTACGTGCTAGACTTGTTAATTAGACACATGTAGTGAAAATAAAATTTCACACCAGATAAAAGAGGGATCTTTTCACTTCAAATATTATCCTTTTCACTTAAAAAAACAAATTGTTTATACAACCGTCATTTGCTTTTCCCTCTCTAGTGAGAGTCGTTTTTTTTTTTTTTTTTTGAGAGATTTTCTTACCCCTTCGTGTGAGGCCTCCAAATTTCAACAAAATAAGTGACGCCGACCTTAGCTTCGGTCAGGGTTGATCGTCGTCCTCCCCTCTCTCCTTCTTGTCTGTTTTCCTTAGTTCTACTGGTTTTTAGCCTTGGTTGTTATACTGATATGTCTGGTTTCTCTTTCACAGACAATATCTATCCTATGTGTTCATCCATAGTCCGATCTTCAGCCATACAACCTATTGAGATTGTGTGTCGAGTTCCAGTGGCTTCACTGGCTCGAATGTTTCCAACACCACCGCTTTCTCCTTGTTATCTGCCTTTATTAGCGGTGTTGTTCGTGGATCTCCACGGACTTCATCTCGACAGTTGGCTTTTCTCGTTTGGTTGTTGACTATCTTTACTATATGTTTGTGCTCGGGAAGCAGATTGGAGTTTGATGTGGCATTTGGTGAGGTATTGCTTGACTGTGACAGAGGAATTGGATGACTTGGGACGACCTCTGGTGGCAAAGGAGACGGTAGAAGTTTCTAGGTTTGGTGTTCGTGTTTTGTGCTTTGGGCCTAATTGTATCTTAGCTTTTGTGATGTATTGTTCTATTGTGGCCCCTTTTTTGGATGTTAATATGTTAGCTTTGGGCCTTCTTAGGTTGTAAAGTGTTTTTTTTTTTGTAATAAAAAAGTACTTTTGACCAAAAAAACAAAATGTTCATCCGTTCAGAGAGGATATGGTATGATCGTTGCTTTACATTAGCAGTTTAACAACCTTAATTAATAGTATGTTTTAGTTAATAGATTCTGTACATAAGCATGCGTAGCAGTCTAATTTGTGTCCTTAGATTGTGAAGTCAGTATTAAATCTTATTTTCCTCAAAAGCAATAATTAGATTGCGCCCATCACATCGCATTGCATCACATGGTCACAATAGTGGGCTGGCTAAGTGGACGGGACACCTCTCAATAGCGTTACCACGTGGAGACCAATGTCACCGATTGTGCGACTGTTGGACGCCATGGAAAGCCACACTGGAACCCTTCTTATGGGTTCTTCATCATTGTTTAACTGCGAACGTCAACAAGAGAAGGGTTGGACGTAGGGTGTAGACTGTGAAAAGATTTTTTAGTGTGATCGGCACACGAGATTTTTCTCACGGCATGAATGTGGGGGATGCTCACCACTATTTTATAGAATTGTCACGGGTCTATTATTTAACTATAGTTGCTTATACATTAAATTGATATAAAAATAATAATTTTAAAAATATCTATTAACAAAAAAAATTTATTAACTGAAAAATGGTAAAGAGATAATTTGTTCTCTATCACAATATAATGTAATTTTACAAAATCCACACTAGTAGTCTATAGTAAACACACACTAGAATTTATAGTGGTGAGCAAAAATACATTTCTGTATATATTACTGTTCATGCATATATGTAGTATATTGTGTATGATCATTTTATTTATTTTCAAAATGGTCAAAATTATTTTGCGTAGCTGATGGTCAATGAAAAAGCTGTATATACTTTCACATAAGGCTGGGTAGCTATTATTACTCTCATACTCTCAGTCTCACTCTTCCATTAGCAGTTTACTTTTATGCATTTTAGTATGCAATTGTATTTAGATCAATATATTGGTCATTTAAGAATGTACTTATACGATAATCTTTCTAATTGTGCTCTCGTGTTTTAATAGAATCTATCACTTCTTGTAAAACTTCACTTGTCAAGTTTGAAATAAAATTGATGCAAATAAGGAGATAGAGGGCTAGTTTGATATTGCTGTGTTTTTTTTTTTTTTAAAAATTGCTTATGTTCTGCTATGGGAATAAACAGGTGTAAAATAAATTTGTTTAGTATATGGTGAACCCTTTTTTTTATTTTTTTAAATTTTTTTGGTAAAAGTCCTTGTAACAAAAAAAATGTCTAAGTATTTGGTAAACTTTTATATAAATTGGTGTGAATATGTTAAAGGACTAAAAAAGAGAGGGTATTTAATGTGATATATAATTGTCCAAGAAAATAATGTAGGGATAAGGATTGTAATTTTAAAAATATGTGGGTGTATATTATTTGCCATTAGAAAATTTCATTAAATAGACACTCATCACTATGCTTTTAAAAAAAAAAAAAAAAACATTTTTTTTTAGAAGAATGGTAGATCTTGCTTCTGGTTTACTATACTATTCTACTGTCATTGACAACATTCTTTTAAAAAAGTTTTGTTTTTGTTTTTGTTTTACAAACATATTTGATGTTCTAAATTTTTTAATAAGTTGCTATTTTAAAAGCACTACAATCCCAAACTACTTTGGAATAGATTGAAGATGAGATTGCATATCGGAAATCGGCAACAAAAAAATGCTCTACAATTTGGGCTCTGTTGTCCCATTAGGGCCAATAACTCGGTGTTTCAAAGATAATAGCAGCACGAGTCCACCACATTCACATTGCTTTGCTGTTCAGAATAAGTAATTTTGACCAAATTTTCAAAACTTGTTATGTTTTTATTAGCATTTTAAGTCGTTTAAGATATTAAATATATTATATTTTGTTTAATTTTATTTTAGTTTGAACTCCTAGAGTCTAGGAGTAATTTATAAACTACGTATTTGATGTTAGGTTTAAAATTGTATATTTAATTAGATCAAAATTATCATTGCATATCAGGGCTTAAAAGTAATTTGGTTACTAACCTCTTGCCACACGTATACGCGTGTGTCAATTGGCCTTTTTATATAGTTTTTATTTAAATAATTAATTTACATATTTATAAAAGAAAATTAAAGACGTGAAACCACCCACTAATGTGGGAGGTTCTGATTTTGTTTTGTTTTTTTTTCTTTCTATAAATTTAAATATTAAATTCATTCAAAATAAAAATATGATTAAATACTTTAGCTTCTTTTGGTTCAATTGTAATTTATGAAATTCTTAAAAGACAATTTATAGTATTTTGAATGTTTCACCATTTTAATGTGCTCACTTTATATATATAGATAAACAGTCCACGAGTGAAATAAGACGACAAAGAGGACCACAAAAAATAAATAGAAAAAAAAAACAAAAACAAAAAACAGAACTGTACAAACTTTTCGGTGTCACGTGGGCTGGCCAGTAAAATGTTGGGCCCACCAAGTGGACCCCTTACCAACCCATCATGCTCCAAGTTCCCAATCCATTCATGCGAATAAGACAAAGCGCTACACCACGCGCTTAGCGTACGCCTGGGTTCGAATTGGGGATGTAATAACCTAATAACGGAATATTCCAACGACGTCACAGTGAGGGCTGCAGCTGCAGAACAAGAGTTTCAGGTTATGGGCTGCTTCGTATGAACAAGAGCGGTGGCCCCCCCTAGCTCCAATTACTTTATGTGCATTACATATGAATTTTTTTTTTAATGGAGCAATTATTTTAATTTGATTTTGGTTCTAATTTGATAAAAGAATATTATCACTTAAATTTTAATTTTTTTTAAACGATAAGTTAATTTCCTCTAAATATATTTAAACTACAAAGAAGAAAATTTGAACACGAGACTTCGTGTGCAAATGCAATACTTTTAAGAAATTGAACTACAAGTCAATTATAGTTTAAATTTTAAGATGGATTCATGTTTTATATAACATTATTAGTCTAAACTACACAAACAGAAAAATGATAATTTCAACTTGGGGACAACAAGTTGAAAAACAAAATCCTATTAAATTTATTTATTTTATTAAATTTTTACAAGGGAAGAGTTTGAAATTATTACAATAATTTAGAAAAATGGGTAATTTCCAACCCGAAATATATAGATAAATACCTAACACCTTATTCACTAGGATATTGAATCCCATGCAAAGATAATCAATTATTTAATTGCAGATACATTTTTTATATTAAATAATTACTTGACATACGTAAAATATTATGGATGTCTAATCAACAATATTCTTAAATAGTTTTCATCATGGATGATTAAAACATTATTGTCCATATAATATTTACGTTGAAATTTCTGACTTACTATTCCAAAGTTGAAAATGATTGTACCTACACATTATTTATACGTTTGAGAACCAATATTACAAATTTACAACCCATAAAGTCTTAACAAACTGTTAATTCTAAATATTAAACAAATCAAATAATTGAGGTGCATGCATTTAGTTCCAAATTCAAGTAGTATGAAACCTGCTTGTTGTTAATTAGCTAGCAGCCAATTCATGTTCATCCGCTTTCTTGAAATACACGAATCTTTATAGAAAGTGAAGTTATCCGATGTTGCAATGCGTGATTCTTAGCAGATGTCGTCGTCTTGATTGATTGCTTGAGTTGAAAGGCATCGTTATAAACTTTGTAGTGAAGATTTACAAAGTCCTCATGTGAAACGAGATAGAGGAGGTTTATGTAACTTGAATGTAAAGGATTGGATATGCCCTTCTTCGTATGCATCGCTTGTTATAGTAAGATAAATACAAAGAAAAGTGAATTAACATGTCAACTCTCGATTTGGTCCCTTAGTTATTATATGAATGAAAATTAAGTCTCTAATTTACTTTTTCTTGAAAAAAATAAGTCGTCAACTTGTAAAATCTATCAATCTTATCTGTATTATTAGATTCAAAGATATTCTCTCTAGTTTTTTAACATTTTAAGTTACGTGTTTTGCACGTAAGACTCTTCAAAAGATAATACATTATTTTCTCGCCCATAAGATTGTTGTATATATTACAAATCTAAAGGACAATTTAAATACATTATTTTTTTTGGAAAAATAAGTCCTTATAAAAATTACCAACAATTCTAAAAAGTGTATCACATGCAAGTCACATGAATTAAATTGTATGAAAAAATAGATAAAATAACTTCATTTCTAATATTAAGAATAAATTAACAATTTTTTATAAGTTTAAGGACGTCCTTTAAAAAAAAAAAAAGACTGTAATTTTATCGAGAGTGGTGATTCACAGACTACGTTAATTTTTTTTTTAATAAATGATATTATTTACACTAAAAGATTATCTACACTAAAAAGTATGGGGTAGACTAAGCCTCACAATGGACTAGCAATCATGTAATTCAAATTCGTCTTTGGCGATAATCGAACCTAAGACCTCTCACTTACAAGTGAAAAGGAATACCACTAAATCGTAATACTAAATGGCTATCAAACATTAATTTTAAAAATTAAAAACTCAAAACTATCAAAAAGTAAGAGACAACTCTCTAAATTATAATAAAATAATACAAAAGATAACAATCCTAAATGCACAAATAACAAGATTAACACCTACCACAACATTATATAGGCTTACAAGAAATTCTAATTGAAGACAAAACGTGAAAATAACAAACTTCTAAATCTCCTCAAAACTTAGAAATACCTAGTTTAACAATCAAATTTGACTTAAATAGTACATATGTCACATTACAAAAGTGAGCTTGTTTAGTGACTCCACTATCCTCAAACTGGGAAGATAATTGTATCTTAAGGGCTAAATTTGAGTTTGAAGTATAAATATGCAATGCTCAATTTTGTTGCCGGTTTGTATTGTTTCGTTGTCCATTCTGTTATTTGTTCTACAGTTTCTTCCCACGCAGAGAACCGAGGCGGTAAATTGAAGTGTACCCATGATGATTATGTATACACATGGCGCCAGGTATAGTAATACATGATACGTAGCAATACCAATGTATAAAGTTATTACGTAGACTCCAACACGCAAGTCCCAAGCCCATGCTTGATGCTCTCTCTCTCTCTCTACCCCCGAACGTTGTACCATGTTGACCACTTTACTCCCATCTCTCTCAATAAGATAAGAGGAAGAAATTGCGGCGTTCAGTGAAAATTACAAAATGTGAATCAATCTGCATCATTCATCGTCATCAGATTCATCACTCAGTAAATAAGTACAATAAATATTCGAGCTCACCACATCAATGCAGATCAGTCGGTACCCACAAACTTTCTGACACAAAATTTATCAAATCTAATCTTTATTTCTTTCCTTTCTCTTCGTTCAGAGGTCTGGTAAAGAAAATAAAATTTAGCAGTGACTGCACCCAGTGAATAAAGTGTAAAAAAGTTATGGCAAAGGATTATGAGTGCCCCCACTAAGGTTATCTTCAACCGATGGCTGGTCAGAGGGTTCGTTTTAATTCTCTGACTCTTCAAGATTTTTCAAGATATTAATATTTTAATGAACAATACAAGATCATATTTGCCTCCGTCTCCAACCGAGAGTCAGAGGGCCAAATGGCTCGTTTTAGCCCTACCACAAAAAACCGTCTCCAACCGAGGGCCAAGGGGCCAAACATAAATTTAAATTTAAAAACTACAACAACTTAAATTTAAAAACTACAACTTATATTTAAAAATTACAACTAAAATTTAAAAACGACAAATTAAATTTAAAAACTACAAATTAAATTCGAAAACAACATTAACTTAAATTTAAAAACTAAAACAACTTAAATTTAATACCCATAATCAACATCATCTTCATCATCCGCTATCGTAGGAGTATAGTCAGAGGTAAACAACTGCCGTCGGCTCATAATTTTTTTTTTTTCCTATCAAAATAGGCCTTACTCATTGGAGTGTAATTCGAAGTGTTCTTTTCCATATTCTTATCATTCATCTCTTCTTGTATTTGTTTTGCCCGTTCTTCATGCCTACGCTTCATTTCTTCGGCCTCAAGGGCATTTTGCTCCGCCAATAATCGCAATGAGGCCGCCACTTCATGTTGAGCGGCGTAATTATCATTTGCCTTGCCCTTTTCCTTCAACCTTCGTGCCTTGTTTCGTCCCATAGCCCTAGGTATGGAACCTTCACATGAAGACGGATTTTCTACCCTTTTTTTGTTGAATGGTTGAAGATCCATCTTTATCCATATCTACAGCTGAGGATGCAGTTTCGAACACCGACGTAGGTTCTCTCTTTGGTGGATCTTCAAATAACACCCACCCTTTACAAATTTCCCAACAACTGTGAAACTGAAGGGTTTTCGAGCTGCTCTCCATATACAATTCCTCCACTTGGCGTACCTAGAAAAAAAATTAAAGGAAATTAATTTATGAAATTAAATGTAATATAATTAAATATTTAAAATAAATTGTGAAAACACTTACTTTGTCGTATTAATTAGTGCCACTTTCATGTCTACTTGCGGCTGCTAACAATGCTTGATGCCATTTGTTCAAACTTGGCTGAAGATGTTTCTTCCATCTTGAAGAACAACTCTCATAGTTTCGAATATTCACTGGAGTGGTGCCTTCATAGAACTCTAAGTATTTTTTGGACACACGAGTCCAAACACCGTCATTTGTTTGACAATTCCCCCTCACACTATCTTCCGAAACCCATCTATAAGCCTTGCAAAGAGCTTCATCTTCTTTTCGTGTCCAAGCCCGACCTTTCATTGCAGAAGAGGCCATTTCAAAATTATTAAAAAACTTGAAGGATAGATTTTTGAAAGAGGAAGGAAAATATGAGAATTGAAATGGTAGGAATGGTGAAAATTTTGTGAGGAATGGTTTAGGTATTTATAGGAAAAAAAATAGAAATTAAAACAAAAAAAAAAAAAAAAAAAGGCCCAAAAAACCCTTTAAATATATATTTTTTTAAATCCAACGGTAACTGGTGCTAGCTAGCAACGGCTAGCTGACGTCAGCTAGTTGTTGGTTTCAAAATTATTTTTGAAAATTCCTGTCGGTTATAACCAACAGGAATACATTTATATTAAATAATATAAACGTATTCTTGTCCGTTATAACTGACAGGATTCCCAGTATTTCTGGCCAACCCCGGGCTGAATGCTTTCAGCCAGCCCTCCAGCCCTCTAGCCCTCTCCGATTCCATGGGGCCTTCTGAGATTCCACAGCCCTCTGGCCTAGCCCTCGGTTGGAGACGGTTTTCAGGTTATTTTCGGCCTTCTGGCCCTCTGGACCTTTCGGTTGGAGATGGCCTAATGTCCTTGGTTGGTAGTATTGCATACTTGAGATATAAGTCCGAAATGTCATGGGTTTTAGATTAAAAGGAAAATTAATGAAAAGGATTTGAAAACTTTAAGTTTTAACGATAAGAACAAAATAAAGAGTAAAGTGAATAGTACCAAGATTGACTTTTTAGTGTAAAAATGTGGTTTTTCATTAAAGTGAACAGTACCAGGAGCTTTTCGTTAAAGTTCCCTAGATTAAAACCAAAATACACCCATTTGGAAATATGAGACCTAAATTCTAGTAAATAAAAATGTAAGTGCTTCGTGAAAAAATACATTTTGATTCTTAGGAATTGATGTTGAGAGCATGAAGCCAATATTAAGAAACTAAGAGATTTTGCAAGTGCTTATAAGTAAATGAGTTACTCTTCATATAACTAATGAGTTTTATGGTGGAACCTCAACTGTCTTCATAGTATCAGAGCCTAGTTGTCCCATGAGTAGAGCCCTACGGTCATACGTGTTCCACGTCACCCAATTTGTGTTATTCACGTGTTAGGCTTGAAAATTCACCACACGAGAGGAAGCATGTTGAGAGTAAATCTCACATCAGATAAATAAGAAAAATCGCATGTGCTTATAAGTAATTTGATTATCCTCATATAGCAAATTAGTTTTATGATAAAACTATAACTTTATTTAAAAAGCAAATGCCTTTCGGAACACAAAAATGCTTTTAGTTTACTTTATCAAACATAATCAGAAGTGTTTATAACTTTATAATAATCTTAAAGAACCTTGAGTTATTTTATGAGCACGTCAATCATACACTTTAATCACATCAAAAAATTCATAAATTTATACTCTATTAGTTTTCATCCATCTCCAATTCACTTCTAGATTTATTTGAACAAAAGAATGTATAATTACTTTTCGTTTGTACATAATTGCTGCCATACCAGGTATGGTTGTCCAGAATCCCAAGTTTTTTGTTTAATCATCACCTGTTGAAATTAAGGGGTGATTAGTGAGATTTCAGTTGGCAACCGGTAGGATAATCTGCCTAATCTTACCCACTAGCTTCCAGCTTTCCACCGCCAGAATTGGTGCCTACATTGAAATTTCTTTTGCGTACCGAAAGGCTTGGATAGTTTGTGAAAGCGAGTGTGTGCTTAATTAGGTTGGGTGCATGCAAAATAATATCCAGGAAATGAGTTGTCCATGAACTCTAATACAGAATATCTAGTTTGGCACCGCAAGGAATGGGAAAGAAAAGACAAAGAAAGCAACCACAAAGTGCTTCCCATGTTGAGATTATGATATACTCTAGGGAAAGGGAAATAGGGACCTTATATTTCTGAGGGAATGTGAAATTACACAAGTTTGTACTAGGGCTTCAAAGAAATAAACACATGGATTCCTTATCATGAGCAAATGAAGAAGCATGGGATAAGGACCTACCTTACTCTAAGAAGTAGAATTCAAGTTTTACCATGAGTATGTTCTTATGTAATTATGTTGACGTCTCATTTGAGCGATCAATTCATGTTTGAATTTGCAATAATTATATATGATCCGAGAATATTATACTTACGTATCTTATAATCTAATAATGATTACGCGTATTTTATAATCTAATGATTAGGAACATGCTTTTGTGGGCTCAACTTCAATTAGGTCCAACAGCTTCTCTCTTGGTATCTTTGAAAACCCTACGTAAAGAAACAAAAATAAAGAACCTGTAGCTGGAATGATGAAATTAGCATGTGAGGTGTGGAATCTGATGTGCAGAATATATAAACCAGTCATGTACACAAACTTTTTGTAAAGGGCGAGCTGCAGACCGTCCTATAATCTAATATTAACCATGATTAAACTGTATTAGCAGTGTTGGTACACCCCTCGACATGCTACTTTCAACCTTCACTATCACTAATACCAAAAGGCATTGCATGTGCTAATATCCTTATATTATATATCGACCACCATATATAGTACTGGTATGATTGTTATGCATCATATCACTGAATCCCTATTTGTATTATTTGGTCCAATGTGCCTCCACCCATGTCCTTATTTCACTTTTATTGGCAAACTTTGTAAGATTTTAGGACGGTAAATTACTAATTTGGGGTACTGGTAATTTCTTTAGCTTCTTTTCTCATTACAAAGAAAACCCTTTTTTTTTGTTTAACAAAAGTTTAGGGAGACCTGAGGCTATCCCATCTCAGGTTAGGATATACTATAAGTTTCTTTGAGGACTTACAGAAGGGTCCGTGTCCTCTTTGTTGGTTTTTACAGATTCACCCACCAATACAAAACTACTGACAGCGGGACTCGAACCTTGATGGGGTGGCACAGTATTGGGTTTGAAATGTTTTTCAATAATGGTAACATTATAAAGGGTGTACATGTGAAGTGTGTCTTTTAACATTCTATATGCACATATACGAATAATTAAACAAATGATTTTTCTTGTGTGGAATTATACTAGGGCACTTCTTTTGACGTTGTTCCGAGCCTCAAAAATCTCAAGACCGGCACTGCATCTTAACTGACCTCTCCACAATAGTTTGAGTAAAAGTGATACATATTTATATTTAGGAATCAGACACCTTGAGTTTGATAATATAACAATACTGCTACACTAGTGTGAGTTTAAAGCCTACTAGTTTATAAGAATAACACTCATGAATTTAATACATTGTAGTACACTCACTTTTTCCGATCTATTGTGAAAGAGCTTAACTTACAAAGATGGTATTTCAACTCTATTAGAAAAATGGTTAAACTAGATGATTTGCTGAGATCGTACAAATAGCAGCATTTGTTTAAAACTAAAGATTATAGACTTGAGTGCTAAAACCATGGAGAATTGTCTCATTTCTCTGACTATATTCAAACTAAGTTTAAGCAGTGGGTTGGCTTGGCCTCTTAACTATATAATATGGAAAGCCAAATATATGGCAGGAAAAAGTACCCAGAAACCGCTCATTGGAACACGGTTTCTTCTGCCCCAACTATGAATTAAATTTAAGTAGGAATTAGGATTGGAAATTTTGAGGAAAGTGTGGTCTTCTAAAAGTGGCAATTTCAAGATTTAGATGAAAAATAATTGTATAGATTTTGAGGAAAACTAGATGAGATCAAGAAAGGAGAAAAGGGGTAAAAATTAAATTCTTAGAAAAATGGAACAGAAAGGTAGATGCAGAAGAAGGGGAAACATTAAAAAATTGATTTTCTTTCAATTCATTTGATCCGAACCTAAAAATTAAGAAAATTACATAAGAAGTAAAAATAGGTGTGTGGATAGCACTACCCAAATAAATTGAAACAAAGGAGGCTATAGGTAAAACTAAAAGGTAAAAACCACGTACGAAATTCACCATAACAAATAAGGCGCAGAAAAGCACAAGTGATTAGCAAATGGAATTTATATAAGATTAGACTTAGATTGAAGTCAATTTTGTCATTTTGGATGGTAGTTTATGCTAAATTCAAAACCCAGCATTTTTCGAGAGCTATAGAAAATCGTTGGATTCACTTCAAATTTGGACCACCAAATCATTACAAACCCTAGCCATGTCCTTAAACATCAACCCTATGCATTAAAAAAAAGGAAATTGTTATTAGCACTCCAAAAATCTCATTCTACACTTCTCACAAGTGTAATTTTATTTCTAAATATAGAAAGTTTGGAGTGTAGAATGAGATTTTTAGAGTGCCAATAACAATTCTAAAAAAAATTGTTATTGCCAGTGTCAAATAATGACTGTTTGTCTCAACTAACATGGACCCTCTTAATTTTTTTCTCTCTTTTTTTATTTATTAATCATGGTCAATGCAGAATCGCACATTTCACAACCACTGTAAGTGCTAATATAGGAAACCCTAGGAGACTCTACTTCATTCATTTCAATCACCTTTCAACCCTCCTACAACCACCACCAAAATCCACTTGTTTAAATAGTGAATGAGAAGCTATTTAGTATTATGGTCAAGTGATTTCTTCTTCATTGGTAAGTGAAAGGCCTTAGGTTCGTCAAAGACAAATTTAAACCACGTAATTGCTGGTCTATTGTGAGGTTTAGCTCACTCTCTCCCCCCTTAATGTAAAAAATATTATTTGTCCAAAAAAAAAAAAAAATGAATGAGAATACATGTACCCCAAGAAATTCCAAGAAAATCGTTTTGTCCCACAATGAGAAATTTGAAGTACACGTCCCTAGACTGTCTTAAGTGAGCTTTCCGTTTTTGTTTTTTTTTTCCAAAATCCTTAATTAGTCAATAAACTCATCACAATATAAAGTAGTAGTGGTTTTCTGAGTGACAATGTTAGAACTTCTGTTTAAAATAAGGAAATTGTTATCAATACTCTAAAAATCTTAATTATTATACATTCCTTACAGGTGTATTTTTTTTTTTTTAATATAGAAAATTTGAAGTGTGAAATTAAATTTTTGGAGTGCTAATAACAATTTTCTAAAATAAAAAATGTTGAAAGACCAATAGAAGATGGAAGCTGCTCTACAAAAGTTCAAGATTCGAAAAACGCTAGACGCTAGTCGGGCGGTGAGTTGGGGCCTAGCGCCTAGACGGATAGGCAGGGTCTAGGCGGGTGCCTAGGTAGACTACGCGGATTTAACTAAATCCATTATATTCATGTAAATAAGTGTATGTTTATACTTAAAATATATATAATTTCATCATAAACTACAAAATAGAATGACACATATATTATGAAGTATTGAAACATAATGAAAATATGGGAAACAAGCATATAATGTGTGCTCATTTAAGTATTCAACAAGTCTCTTACAATTTATTGAAAAAAAATAAAATGCAAAATGAAAGTTATCTATTTTCTGCCTAAGGGAGTTGCAACCTAAGTGGGTCTGGGTGAGCTAGGCGGGTGCCTAGGTGGTCTAGGCAGGTGCTTCAGCATATCTAGGTGTCATTTCTTAATTTTTAAATGCCTAGGCATTAATCGGGTCAGTTGCCAGCTGCCTAGTGCCTAGACGGAGATTTTTAGAATAGTGCAAAAGTTATCCAGAAGGACAATAATGAGTTGTCCAAAAGGACAATAATGAATTCAGAGACCGACCTCACAAAATTTTAATTTAGAAATCAAAATTCCAAGTTCAAGAACCATACTTTAATTTTCTCTTTTACGATTTATATGCACAGAGTGTAGAATTCTAAAAGAAAGGGTGTTAAAATCAGTTGCTAGCCAACTCCAAAATTTAGCATGACGAGAAAGGTTTTCCATTCTTTAGCCAAAAAGATATGTGGCCATAAAACAGCAATTAAGTAGAACATAATTGACTGGGCTATAAAATTGTAGAAACACCTATTTCTTTCATATTTTGGATCAAAAAGATCGATATAAAAAAGCACAAAGATTTATACACATGTCATTATACTATGATATAATTGTTATTATTTTATTCTTTTTCATATTTATATACGTAACAAGTTGCCAACTAAAAGGGAAAATAAAATGCAGCAGCCTAACAAAATTCCACAGCTTATCTCTGTAGATAGATGATATAGTTCACTCCGGAGCAACAAAGATAACACAGTAACACATGAATAGGACATGGTACTTGACAATTGAACATCGTTTCCCATATTCCCATTCTACCCTTGACATCGCTACTTTTTACATGATAGAGCAGGCATTAGGGTTCTCATCACTGAAGATCTGAGGTGGGTAGGCATACAATTCCATGGCATACCTTGATGGGTGATAATAGTACTCATTCTTCTGCATCAGCTCCACCACCTTAGTCTCTTCTGTGGCAGCTCCTTCCGGTGCACCATCAGCGGCCGCGGCGGCTGCCGCTTCATTGTTGTCGGCTTTATTTTCCTTCTTCTCTTCTGCTTTTGCTTCATCACCACCACCACCATCTTTTCCTTTCTTCTCTTTGTCATCACCTTCCTCACCACCTTTCTTCTCATCTTTGGCTTCTTTGGCTTCTTCTTTCTCTTTCTTCTCCGGTTCTTGCTTCACGATCGCCGCTTGCTTCCCGGTTCTTTTGCGTACATAATCAATTAGCTTAGCCGGATCAAACACACCCTTCACTGTCACCTCTGAGCTCTTAAGATCTGCTTCGGCAGATTCCACTCCTGAAAAAATGACACAATAGAAAAGCACACAAATATGATTAATCAGAATATCGCTCGACTAAAAAAAAAGTATTTTTTTGAAGCCAACGAAAATTCAGAAAATAAATAAAAGTTGGGATTGGTGGGATTTGGCTTGGAAAGGAATTGAATTGACTTTAATTGGACCTGATTTTTGTTAATTGAAGAGGAAGAATGTATTGACATGAAAGATTGGTCATTGGTGAGAGAATAATTATTTTCTTAAGAGATTCACAAAAATAGAAAAGTGATTTTCTTTTCAATATTTTTCTCTCTTTTTTTTTATTTTTTTTTATGGAGGTTGCAGATTTGTTGCACAGCTAATAAAAGATGAGGACCGTTAATTGCCAACGCATTCATAGTCCAAGATTTCCTTTTTTTAATTGTGGAAAGGTGCAATATGCATGAACCCAAATCTGAAAAGGGATCAAAGAAATAATTACATTTTTCTTTTTGTTTTTCGGGTTTTGTTTTTTCTCTGAAAAAAGAAAAATAAAATAAAAATTCGAACACACCTTTCATTCTCAGAATGCGTTTCTTGATTTCTTGTGCACAGGCGTCGCAATGCATGTGAACTTTCAGCACCACCGTGATGACTTGAGGCTGCAAAAAAAAAAAAAAAAACCCAATAAATAAAAAAAAAAATTCAATTAAAATGGCAATGGAAAAAAATATTATGAAAACTAATTAATCTTTGAGTGAGATGAGCACCTCCTCTTTCTTTTCTTCTGGCTTGGGCTTCTCTTTCTCCTCCGCCTTCTTCTCCTCCTCCGTCGGCGGTTTTGGGATTGGAGACAGCAGCTCCACCTGCCGGTGGCTCTTCCTCTGAACTCTTTCAAGAACCTTAATTGGATCAGCCTTCTCTCCCTTCACAACCACCTTGTGAGTTTTGCAATCTGTGCTCACATCTTCCACCCCTGAAAGTTAATATCAAAATTAAGTAAACATCAACCCAATAAGATTAATACAAAAACAAACCAAAAATGAAAATCCAAACCTTGAAATCCTTTGAGGCACCGCTTCACCTTGCGAGCACACCCTTCACAATGCATATAAACTTTGAGCACAATTTCTTGAGGTGGCGGCGGAGGCGGAGGAGCAGCGGCGGCGTCGTCACCCTCCTTGGCCTCTACTTTCCCATCTTTTCCCTCCTCGGCTTTCTTCTCCTCCTTCTTTTCCTCTGCAGCTTCAGGCTTTTTCTCTCCCTCTTTCTGCACCTCCTCTGGCTTCTTCTCCTCCATGTTCTTCTCCTCAGGCTTCTTCTCCTCCTAAACCAACACAAACCCAAATACAAGAACAAACCCAATAAACAAAAGATGCAAACTTTGAGAGAAACAAATCATATACAAAAAGAAGAATATCAAATCAGAAAAAAGATTATTAAGGTTGTAGGACCTCCCCCATTGGTTTAGTTCACTTGTCAAGTTTTACTCTGTTTTTAATCCCTCTCTCTCCTCTCTCTCGAGTGCCGAGTGGGATGCGAGCTCAGCTTTCCCTGTATTTATGAGAAATGAAAGGGCAGTCTCTCTTTGTACTTTGTATTAAACTTCGAGTTACATCTTTATATTTTGTATTAAACTTTGAGTTACATAGTTGGATCCACCATATCTGAAGCCAAAAGCCACTCGGTTCTCTCTCTCATCACCCAATTTTCTAACCTCCGTGACGTGGCATTTTCGGAAGGCCACGTGTGCCCTCTGTTCATTTGTTTTTTTTTTTTTTTTTTTTGTGCATTTCTGGAATTTTCTACCACTTGCTTCTGCTGCTTAATTTTCTTGTGCTCTTGTTCCTTTCACTCAACTGTATTTGTCTGGACCTGGAGTTAATAGAATGGTGGGGATGAACTTCATATAGTTAGCGAGTATGAATGAGTGAGCGAGTGGAATTCAAAATATGAAAGAAATTATTTGACAATCACTTACAAGTCAAAAGTATAAGAAAACTCGAGGGTTTAGATAACGAAAACTTAATTGGGTAACGTCGGGGTATACAACTCATCTTAATACTTATTTACATAACTTTAATGATTACAATGGTATTATTTGCTAGAGTATACACAAACTAACAACAATGTGTACAAGTAAGCTTGGGTGTTGACCTGATAAAGTTTGATTTGATAACAAGTAACGTCTAAATTTACAGTTCATTCCGAATACTTATTTTTTCGTAATTTGACTACTTGTAAGCTAGGCATGCACATAAGAAAAAAGAAAAACACCCTAACCTTTTTTTGGCGTTGATTGCCAAGTAAATTTAGGTGTTGCAACAATTAAGATTGGATTAGGTAACAAGTAATGTCTAACTTTACAACTCATTTTTTAGTAGGTTACTTCGTAATTCAGTATCCGTTCAATCTCTACAGTCCTTATCTATCTTGGTTAATTAAGGCTCCTAATTTAAATGAGTAATGTTATTTATACCATGTTTTTATACTACATTTTTATACCATCTTAGGTGACATCTGATGTGGATAGCCACATCATTTGAAAAATTTACAAAATCCATGGAAAAGAAGGAGAAAGATTCCTCGTATATCACAATCATAATTTAATTAACTAGTTTTATTTAATTATTAGTTTATTAAATAATGAACTAAATTTAAAAATCTGATCAATTCAAATGATGTGACTATCCACATCAAATGCCACCTAAGGTGGTATGAAAATGTGGTACAAAACATGGTATGAATAGCATTACTCAATTTAAACAGTTGATTCAATGGTTTGCCAGCTTAAAAGTTGGATTTAGTCCAACGGCTAGTATTAGATTATTGGATGATTATGTGACTTATGTTAATTGTGAGCGTTAATTTATTTTTCTCTGATGACCAGTCAAAAAATTGGTTGGTTTCTGACCAATTTTCTATTTTATTTACTCTAAATAGTAAATTTTATTAATTTCGTAAAGAACATATTGTAAAATTACAGCCTTGTCATATGATGCAGCATTGTTGATCCCAGCTAGGTCAAAATTGGAAAATGATTTGTACAACACTTGGGCAGTGCGCAGGGCACGTGAGGCGCTGTATTGGCAAATGCATGGCAGGCTGGTAAAGTCCCACTTAAATTTGATATTTATTACTTATATCTGTGGATTTCTGTCACATCCCGGCCTGGGGCGGATCACTTCCCGGGCCCGCTCCTCCACCGTAGCACGATATTGTCCGTTTTGGGCTTACCATTCCCTCACGGTTTTGTTTTTGGGAACTTACGAGCAACTTCCCAGTGGGTCACCCATCATGGGATTGCTCTAGCCCCCTTCTCGCTTAACTTCGGAGTTCCTACGAAACCCGAAGCCAGTGAGCTCCCAAAAGGCCTCGTGCTAGGTAGGGATTGGAATATACATTTAAGGATCACTTCCCTGGGCGATGTGGGATGTCACAATCCACCCCCCTTAGGGGCCCGACGTCCTCGTCGGCACATTTCCGGCCAGGGATTGGCTCTGATACCAATTTGTCACATCCCGGCCTGGGGCGGATCACTTCCCGGGCCCGCTCCACCACCGTAGCACGATATTGTCCGTTTTGGGCTTACCATTCCCTCACGGTTTTGTTTTTGGGAACTCACGAGCAACTTCCCAGTGGGTCACCCATCATGGGATTGCTCTAGCCCCCTTCTCACTTAACTTCAGAGTTCCTACGAAACCCGAAGCCAGTGAGCTCCCAAAAGGCCTCGTGCTAGGTAGGGATTGGAATATACATTTAAGGATCACTCCCCTGGGCGATGTGGGATGTCACAATTTCTAACTTCCAAGTTAGGAAAATTATAAATGTAAAAGTTTGATGAAATTAGAAAAGAATAATATTTAGGTACTCAGGAAACGCAGCTTATATACTCAATTTTGTTGTTGTGGTTCAATGATATTTTAACACAAGGTTCTTTTTTTTTTTCTTTTTTTTCTTTTTAATTTATTTATTTATATTTTAATAATAGACATGCTATTTAGTTTTTCTTGAACTTTAAAAGACAAGAAAAACATGGCATTTTTAATTGGACCAAATTAAAAAATAAGTATATGAAAAACTGACTAACGAGTACCTGAGTATTATCCATTTAAAAATCATAAGTGCAGTCTGTATGTATCATTCAACAAATTTCAAAAGTTTTGATAATATATGAGATAATAATTTTTAGAAGAGCCCCGCGAACTTTTCGGCATTTTCATTACCAAGTACACCAATCAAGTTATAGGTTTCAGTAGGGTATCACAAATTGTAATCAGGAACGATCCAGTCGCATGAATTTGATTTGTGAGAGAAAAACTTCTCCAATTCCATGGAGAGATTTTAGGGTATGCGGAATACCACATGTCATTATATAATTGAAAGGATACATATAAAAAATAAAAAAAAAACATTTTCTCCAATTATATAATGACATATGGTATTTTGCCCCATGATCCGGCACACTAAAAAGACTCTCCATTCCATGGGTCAAGAGTGTGCTTTATGTGCATGTTAATTTGGAGGAAGTAATCTAATTATAGGAATTTTATATGGGTCCATCAGTCCATGTTAATTGTGTGTAACTAGTTAGGTTTTCACATAAGTCAAGCTCAATGTAACTTGCATTTACAGCATGAGATTAATGAATGCATTTTCAACTAATTTTAAAACAACTTATTGTTGGTGATCACTTAAAGAGGTATCTGAATTAACAAAAATCAAGTTGTATTTAGTAGCAAAGAGGGAGTATTGAACATTTTTTCAGTCAACTTGGCTAAATTCATATTTGACGTGTTTTGTATGAATCCAGTTGTATTTTTTTCGTTTTTAAAAATTTTAATTTGAAAGGATTAAATTTAGAATTCATATATGGAAATATTTAGGTGGGACAATAAGGAGATAACGATAATAACGACGTTGAATTCTATAAAACAAAGTTAGTTGATAAACCTAACGTTAATTAACACCTCCTTCTCATAATTATTTTGAAGAATAAGATCAAGTGTTTCGGTTAATGGTTCCCCTTCCTCCACAACCAAACCAGCAACCAACATGCCTTGCATGTTATGTTGCATTTTTCAGTTTTTCTTCTAAATACATATGCATGCAATTGCATGCTGAGTGTTAATTTGCTGGGACCACCGGGCCTAGGGAGGTGTCCTACAGAATGAGATATTTGGCCCACCTGTAGATACGTGGCAAGGTATAAACCCTAAGAGCTTGAATTGCACCAACTATCTGACTGTTCAAACACTTGTTAAAGTTTGAGAGCATGCAAAACTAGTGGCTACAAAAACATCTCTTGAATTAGCTAAAGGCGTCTTAATAAGCATGAGTTAACCACCACCTCAAAATTCAATTGTTTTATATAAAAGAAAGAACGTATGAAAAGGAAAACCAAGAGATAATGTTGTTTTGGTACATTGCTTTGGTTTTTTTTGTTTACTGAAAATATGATTTTACCTATTCAAACTTTTTTTTTTTTACATAAAACCTACAATAATATATTTTTTTAACAAAAATCGATGACTAGCCTTCACCTAAGTAAATTACCTAATCGAGATTGTGCATCATATTTAATATTATTTGGATTCCCCAAATTACCTTCAATTAAGTCATATAGCATTTTATGTTGATATCAGAATTAAAATGGAGAGCTTTTTTATTTTCTTATAACGTGTGTAATGGCTTTGAAATTTTAATTGACATAGGAATAAAAATTCAAAACGTTTTGAATTCAACAATAAATTTTCAGATTAATGTACCCTATTGATTTAATAAAAACCATGTTTTTATTTTCTCTAAAACAAAAAGGGTAAAAAATGATGTGTCTAGTATGTTTTGTTTTATTTTTCGAACATCAATGTACCTATTTTTTCGGTTTTGAAAAGATTAGTGTACCTACTTAGTATAATAGTTTTGGTCATTTTGAAAAATAATGCACCTGTTATCAAAATTTTGAATCTAGAAACTATAGGTAAATTAATTTGGGAATTGTTATTGGCACTCCAAATTCCTTATTCTACACTCCAAACTTTCTATATTTAGAAAGAAAAATACACTTGTGAGGAGTGTAAAATAAGATTTTTGGAGTCAATAATACTTCCCATTAATTTATGTAGGTATTAGTATAAGATTTCATACATGTTTATCATGGATCCTGAGCCTCTATTAGGTGGCATATTGTTAATATTTCTCATATAAAATATATTTATCATTTAAATTAGTGAATCTATAAAATATAGGTAAATTAGTATAATATTTCATACATGTTTATCATGCATCCCGAGCCTCTATTAGTAGACATATTGTGACATCCTAGCCCGGGGTCCACCACATCTCGGACTCGCTCCACCACCGTAACAGGATATTGTCCACTTTGGGCCCCAACCACGCCCTCACAGTTTTGTTTCTAGGAACTCACACTAGAACTTCCCAGTGGGTCACCCATTATAGGAGTGCTATCGCACGCTACTCGCTTAACTTCGGAGTTCCCATGGAACCCGAAGCCAGTGAGCTCCCAAAAGGCCTCATACTAGGTAGAGATGGGAATATACATATAAGGCTAACAAGATCCACTCCCCTGGGCAATGTGGAATCTTACAATGATTGTCACATCCCGGCTCGGGGTCCACCACATCCCGGGCCTGCTCCATCACCGTAGCACAATATTGTCCGCTTTGGGCCCTGACCACGCCCTCACGGTTTTGTTTCTGGGAACTCACACGAGAACTTCCTAGTGGGTTACCAATCATGGGAGTGCTCTCGCGCGCTACTCGCTTAACTTCAGAGTTCCCATAGAACCCGAAGCCAGTGAGCTCCCAAAATACCTTGTGCTATGTGGAGATGAGAATATACATATAAGGCTAACAAGATCCACTCCCTTTGGCGATGTGGGATCTTACAATGATTGTCACATCCCGGGCCCGCTCCACCATCGTATTACAATATTGTCCGCTTTGGAACCCGACCACGCTCTCACGGTTTTGTTTCTGGGAACTCACACAAGAACTTCTCAGTGGGTTACCCATCATGAGAGTGCTCTTGCGTGCTACTCGCTTAACTTCGGAGTTCCCATGGAACCCGAAGCCAGTGAACTCCCAAAAGGCCATGTGCTAGGTAGAGATGGGAATATACATATAAGGCTAACAAGATCCACTCCCTTGGGCAATGTGGGATCTTACACATATTATTGATATTTCTCATATAAATATACTTATTAGGCATATTATTTTATTACTAAAAACTGGAGGTCTTGGGTTTGAAACCCGCGGTTGGTGTGGAAGCTAAACTTGTGGCCATGGGGAGGCTAAAATGCCTCTGAGAGTCTTCCCGGCCCCTGGAAGGGGTGGATAACCTTGGCTTGCCACTAGTTGTCTTCCCTTAAAAAAATCTACAAAATATAAGTAAATTATTATAATATTTCATACATGTTTATCATGCATTCCGAGCCTCTATTAGTAGGCATATTATCGATATTTCTCATATAAATATACTTATTAGCCACACAGCCCACACTACTGATATTTCTTAGATAAACATACTTATTATTTAATCTACAAAATATAGGTAAATTTGTTGGTATAATATATTAATAGTATAGGGGCTTGTTGCTCATCATAATTAGGGTGAGTTATGATAACCTTTATTGACTTAATTAAGGAGTTGATGCATAAGTTGTAAATATATTGTAATAATAGGTCACTTATTTGCCTACATGTCAGTTTATTTGAAAATTGGATTTTATTTGGAGATTTAAATTTATGTGGGTTTTTGTTTATGAAATGCAACTTGTCCGAGCTTATATCTACAGAACCCGTGAAACAATAGAACCAACTAGCTCCATTGAGTTCTAATAGAGAAATTAAAACAACAAATTGAACAATTTTAAAAAGGCATTCAATATATATAGGAATATGCCGGTTATTCTTTTCACTAAGGCTCTTCATCAGCCTCGTCATTGACTCAATTAATCTGGAATCTATTAGGAAAAGTATTTTCCATTGATTAAATGAATAACATTACACTTTGGGTATTTATGCAAGAGCTGTTAAAGCTAACAGAAAATAAAACCTCCAAAACTAAATGAGATTCCTTATCCTTTAAGTAATATCTCTTGTAGGAGTAATTACATTTTTGTCCTTCATATCCCCACTCAAACGAAACTACGGAACTCGCAATTGAAGTTTGTGTCTCATAAGCAAGAACCTGGACTTGGATAGAGACTTGGTACAAATATCAGCTATTTGACCCTGTGTACAAATAAAATGCACAAAGACTTGATTGGCCATAACCTTTTCATGAATGTAATGATAATCGATCTCAACATGCTTGGTCCGAGCATGAAAGATAGGATTCTTGGCTAAGAAGATTGCAGAGACATTATCACACCATAAATGTGGAGAACAAGGCAGATGATAAGCAATATCAACAAGTAATTTGCATATCCAAGTTGTTTCAGTAGCTGTATTTGCAAGGGATCGATATTCAGCTTCAATTGATGATCTAGCAACAGTTGGTTGCTTCTTAGCATTCCAACTAATGAGTGAATTCCCAAAAAATATGTAGTAACCACTAGTAGATCTTATGTCCAAATAACACCCTGCCCAATTAGCATCTGAAAAAGCTTGAATAGAATGAGCTTTGGAACACTTGGAGAACCATAAACTAAGATCAAGGGAACCCTTGAGATATCTGAGGATGCGTTTAACAACTTGCATGTGTGAAACTCGAGGATTGTGCATGAACTGACACACCAAATTGACTGCAAAACTGAGATCATGTCTTGTCCAGGTTAGATATTGAAGAGCTCCAACTAATGATCGATATTCAAAAGCATTTTCAAGAAGATGGGATGAGTGATCAAGCTTGGTTATACTAAAAGGAGTGTTGTAAGGTTTAGCTCATTCTATTTTTGCTTTTGTTAAGAGATCCAAGATGTACTTGGTTTGAGATATAAACAAACCTGAGGAAGTTCTTTTGACTTCAATGCCAAGAAAATAATGAAGTGCTCCAAGATCCTTAATGGGAAAAAGAGCATTGAGTTGTGCTATAACTTCTTGACAAGCTACAAGGGATGAACCAGTTACCAATATGTCATCAACATAAACTAGGATGAATACCAAAGTGGGAGATCTCTTCACAAACAAGGAATGACCACTTTGAGAATCTGTGAACCCAAGAGAGTGCAAAGCATTATGAAGCTTGTCATACCAAGCTCGAGGAGCTTGTTTTAAACCATAGAAGGATATGTGAAGTTGACGAACATGATGGGGTTTATCTGGATCTTCAAAGCCATGTGGCTGTTGCATAAACACTGATTCAGTAAGTGTCTCGTGTAAAAAAGCATTACTGACATCTAATTGATTTAGGAACCAATCAAATTGAGCTACAAGAGTGAGAATGAGTCTAATGGTGACAGGTTTTGCCATTAGACTGAAGGTTTCAGTGTAGTCCAAGCCCTCTTGTTGGTGAAACCCTTTTGTAACCAATTGGACTTTATACCTGTCAATGGAGTCATCTGGTTTTCGTTTTAGCTGAAAAACCCACTTACATCCCACATGATTGTGAGAAAAAAAGAAGGAGGTACAAAAGACCAAGTACCAATATTGAATAGTGCATTAAACTCCTCTTGCATTGTTGTGTGTCAATGAGAATGTTTTGAGGCTTGTAAGTAGGTTGTGGGGACATAGTCAACTGTAAGATGAGAAAGAATAAGGTGTTTAGTTGCAGTTAGGGCTTTATGTTTGAAAATGCCTGACTTGGATTGTGTCTGCATTGGGTGAATATTGATAGAAGAGGAAAACTATGAAGAGGGTAAATGTATTGCAGGAGTTGATAATGTTGCAGAATTTGATGGATCTGATGTGAGAATGAAATTGGATATGGAGATAGTATTTGAGGGAGCTGGTGGAATTATAAGTTCAGATATAGGTACAAGGTTTGGGGGGAAAGTACGAAAGGTTAAGGAAGATGGAATATAAGATTGGGATAGTGGTGAGGCAACATTTTGTGATAGTGGAGGTTGCAAGGTATGAAAGGGAAATGTTAACTCATCAAATAGCACATGCCTTGAGATATACGTGAGTAGCTGGATGTAGACACAAATAACCCTTGTGATTTAAGTTATATCCCAAGAAAACACATGCTTGCTTTTTGTATCCAATTCGGAATATGTATATGGCTTAACCAAGGGAAACAACTGCAGCGAAAAAGCTTGAGTGATTTATAATCTAGTACTTTCTTGAAGAGAGATTGCCAAGGAGAAGATCTGGAAATAGTGGGGAATCTGTTGATAAGGTAAACTAAGGTAGCAAAAGCTTCAACCCAATTAGCATGAGGCACCTTAAATGATGTCAAAAGTGTTCGAGTAGTCTCAACTATATGCATGTGCTTGCGTTCTGCACACCCATTTTGCTCTTGGGTGTGAGGATAAGTAAGCTACTGTTGAATTCCATGTGTAGCTAAGAACTTAGAGAAAGCAATACTCACAAATTCTCCACTAGAATCAGACCTTAGTGCAACAATTTTAGTACTCAAAGAATTTTCAACAAGTGATTTCCATTGCATAAAAGTGGAGAGTACATCAAATTTACACTTTAAGGGATAGAACTAACAATATCTGGTATAGTCATCTATGAAAATGACATAATACCGAAAGCCATTATGAGAAACTACATGTGATGGTCCCCAGACATCCGTATGGACAAGTTCTAAATGTTTGCTTGTAGTACAAGTAGAACTAGAAAAGAGAAGTTTAGAACATTTCCCTAGTGCACTATTTGAACAAAAAGTTTTATTTGATCCAACAACAATAGAAATACATGATTGAGAGTTCAACGTATTTATGATCTTAACAGAAGGGTGGCCCAGTCTTTGATGCCAGAGATGCCTTGGAGCTTTGACAGTTGCAGTGAATGCTTGATGAGAATTAGCATAAGAGGATGATGAATGAAAAAGATAGAAGCCATGTTTAACTGGACCTTTAAAAAGCATCATCCCCGAAGAAAGATCATTCACAATGAAGTGAAAAGGATAAAGATGCATAGAACACCAATTGTCAAGGAGAAATTGATTTGCAGATAGAAGATTATGCTTTAAATCAGGGACATGTAAAACATGTTTCAGAGCAAAAGTATTATGTGAAGTATGTAAAGAGGATAAACCTGAGTGGAGAACAAGCAAACCTTTGCCATCTCCAATATATACTTGCTCAGGACCACTGTATGCTTCTAGATTCTGAAGATTTGCATAAGAGTTCGTCATATACAAGCTTCCACCAGAGTCAACAATCCAGGTAAGTGTTGAATTGGAAGTGCTAGCAACCACATCATAATAAGAAGATTTACCACTGTAAGTCTGATCCATGCGATGAAGACAGTCACAAGCTTTATGATCGAGTTGGCTACAGATTTGGCAAGAAATCTTTCTGTTTGAAGAGTAAGTATTGCGAGCTCTACAATTGAATATTTGAGTGTTGTTAAGAGAACAGTTGTTCTTGCCATTATTGTTGAATCTGTAGTTGCCACGAGTTTGATAATTACCCCGATTATGGCTTTAATAATTGCATTCCATAGGGCGACCTTGATTGTTGAAATTTGGAACATGCTGAGTAACAAAGGCTGGAGTATTAGGGTTTGCAGGCAAGGAGAGAATACCAACAGAGGAATTATATGCTTGAAAATGGGCAGCTGAAGCAGTTTTCTTCCGATTTGTCAGTTGAATCTCTTTGCTGAAAAGTAACCCGTGCAATTCATCAATAGTCAGGGATCCAATGAAAAAATGAATAACAACCACAAAAGAGTCAAATTCAAGGGGTAATCCATGGAGAGTGATTAAGATGAGTTCAGAATCGTCAACTAAAGCGCCAGCACTAACAAGTGCATATACGATTTCTTCAATTTTCTGGAGATATTGAGTAGTGGTTAGCTCACCTTTAACCTGACTGTGAAGATGAGATCGAAGCTTGTGAATGTGAGATTGAGAAGCAATCACTAGTTGCGATTCCAGTTATGCCCAAAGCCCTCGAGCAGAGGTCACACCAACCGTGTAAAGGATAAGAAAGTCAGAAAGTGTTGAATTGATCCAGATAAGAATGTTTTGATCATTCTTAAACCCGGTAACATAGGCTGGATTCAGAGTTGCAGTTCGATTTCCTGACGAATCAAGAAGAAATTTGGGCGGCGCCGCCATAGTGCCGTCGATGAGTCCAGTGAGATTGTAACAACGGAAGATTGGAGCAAACAAAGCACTCCATGTTAGGTAATTTGTAGTGGTGAGCTTGATTGGAACCATATATCCAATATTCTGGATCATGATTGAAGCAAAAATCGAAGAATTAAGGTTAGAAATTGCATCAGGAATTGGATGAACAAGAGAATCCATCCCGAAGAATGAGATGCAGAGGTCGCCATAGCTGTAAGAAGAAGAAGATCTCACGCTCAAGAGCTTGGAAGCGATCGATTGATCGGAGAAGATGAAGAAGATTAGGCGGTGCAGAGAAAAGCAGGAAAAAAGGATCGAGAGTTGTCATGAGACTATAGGCGGTTGATACCATATTAGGAAAAGTATTTTCCATTGATTAAATGAATAACATTACACTTTGGGTACTCATACAAGAGCTGTTAAAGCTAACATAAAATAAAACCTCCAAAACTAACTAAGATTCCTTATCCTCTAAGTAATATCTCTTGTAGGTGTAATTACATTTTTGTCCTTAATAGAATCATCGCTGTAATTATTGTATATATTATGGAAGGGAAGTGTTATTCGCACTCCAAAATTCTCATTCTACACTCCTCACAAGTGTATTTTTCTTTCATAATATAGAAAGTTTGGAGTGTAGAATGAGATTTTTGGAGTGCTAATAACAATTCCCTTATAGAAGTGTAATTTTTAATTGTAATTAGTATATGATTCATACCTACATATAAATTATATAATCCTATATATATTTTAATATTTTGTACTAATGAATACGAGCAGCCATATTTCTACTTATTTATAGTATCCAAATATTAATTCCTTCAATCGTGTCATTGTGTGGATTATGAGCTTGTTTGGATGTGTTTTTAAAATGACTGAAAGCGCTTTTGGTAAAAATATTTTTAGAACCAATATTTAATAAAGATACAAATAAATCCTGAAAAAGTACTTAAAGTGCTTTTTGGAAGAAGCACATAATTGGTGCTTCTTGCAGAAAGCACTTTAAGTGCTTTTAGAATCCAAAAACATTTACTCTAAAAGCGCTTTTAGCTATTTTAAAAGCACATTCAAACAAGCCCTATGTTAATTTCGTAACGGTCCGTAAGTAGCTCAATTGATACGAATGAGATTAAACCTAACAATAAAATTGTTTAGACACACAAGTTATCAATGTTTGGTTGAAGTTGAGGTTTTACTTTAAAAACAACTGGCAGTATAGAGAGAGTAATTTAACTCCTTGTAAGAACATTTAAAGTCTTTTAATTTTTCGATCGAGGATTTACACTTTCAATACACATTCTTATGTGTAAATTCACACTCTCGATACTATAAATAGTAACCATCCTAAATTTAATTTATAGGTGCTTTGATATTTTCCCCATGTTATGTTCATCCACAGCTCACACCAATGAAAGACCAAAGTTTGGAATCGTATATCTTAAAAACTGAGTAGATTTCCATATTGTGACGTGATTAGTGTTAATCAAATAAATAAGACTATACCAAATAGTTAGGGAACGATTCAAAGGGCGGGCAATAAAGTTGACTTGGATGGCACAAAATGGTGTGGTGACGAGATACGTTATTCGAGAATCGATATGGGAATTATTTAGAGGAGACATTTGGCTTAGCTTTTTAAAAGATAAGTTTTGTGATGTGTTTTAGTGCAAATTTGATGTGACTCTGATTTGACAGTGCATACGTTTGTGCTTACTGACTATTGACGTTGATATAGCTTAGCTAGCTAATTGCTTTGTTAAGTTCTAAGATTGGAGAACGTTTAAAATCCTAACCTTAAACTAATTGTCTCCAATTTTTATGGTAGAAATGATAATCAATTTTGTGGAGAGTATTTTTTTAAGGTACGTTAAATGTAGCCATGAGGCCATCCATGCTAAAAAAACATCGTACAAATTCACAATTACAAATTCATCACCTATACAATACAATTCCCTAACCATCACGAAGGCCCACATTTAACCAACAAGAAAGATAACAACCTTGCAAGTCGTAGAACCACCGCAACAACATCACGAGGAAAAGATTGCACCACCCTTGATCTTGCAATTGTAAGCAAAGAAGCACTACTATGAGTTACTTCTAACAAATGTCGAGCTTCCTCCTCGTAGTCATTTGACATGCACACAAACCAAAACCTAAACAAATGGAATCTGACCCAGTCATAACTCCAGCAAGAATAGGCTTTGGAGAATGAAAAGACGTATGTATAAAGTATAATACTCATTTCTTATGAACGGTCGAAATCCGAAAATAAATAGGCGCATAGTGGCCATCTTTTAGTAGCCAATTTTTAGGTCAAAAACAAAAGCCAACTTTGACTCTAAATAATAGCCGCTACTTAAAGATCTGAGTTTAATTTGTATGCCATAGTCATCACAAATGCTCTCCTCGACAGAGCAAAAGAGTGACCACAACAACAAAAACTCTTTTTGCCATAGTTAAAGAGTAACTTCAACCAGGACAATAAAACACGAAAAAAAAATAGAATAGCTAAGAGAGACTGTTGCCGACGGCGACTGAGGAATTTTTTCTCTAGATAGCGGCTAGCTCTTTTCACATGAATAATTTTATGGAGAGTCATTATATGAAATGAAATATATGAATCTCTTTTTTTCATGTATCATCTTCAATCTTTTCTTGTACACCTTTTCTTAATTTGTCGTGTTTAGATATATATTATTCAGGCAATCATGAAGAACAAACAGTTTCCACCAACAAAATGAAAATACCACGTACACCCTCCAGTTTCCCACTAACACCGAGGGAGTAAAGCATCTTGACAAAAAAATATAAGTATCAAACGATAACCTTAATGCATAAGTGAATTGAAATTCACCAAAAATATGAGAACAACTCAAAGTTTATTGAAATGAATAATATGAAAGATAACAAACCCTAGCACCTTACACTAGTAGAAAAAATAGCTTGCTCGATGATATTTTGCACGACGAACAATAATTCATATCACAAGACGTATTTGTGTGATGGAAAACAACTTTCGTCACGCAAAAAGAAAGGTAATTGCACGACGAATATTTTCGTCGCACAAGAATACTTAGTGCGACAAATAATTGTTGTCGTCGCTTAAAGTCAGCAAGAAAACGTGGGATAGTTTTATTTGGCGCGAAAAACTTGCATGATGAAAAGGGCATTTGTGCAACCAATAGTTCATCGAGTAGGTTCCAGTCAATTTTGACCATTTAATGTAGGTGAATCAGAGGAATTAGTACCACATTTAATATAGATGTTTGCGCAACAAAGCCTTCGTCGCGCAAAAATCATAACTTTGCTATAAATACGCATTTCTGTTGGCCTTATTCTTTACAATTATGTTCTCTTTATTCTTCACAATTCTGTTCGTGTTGAGATGGCAGATAAAAACAAGGATGAGAGTGTGTGTGACGCCAACCCGCATGATTAAGGGAACATTTTAAGTTTGCTAATTCGATTGTTGTAGTCATGGGGAATAATTGTCCCACTGTTGAGTGGCATTCTTAGGAAGATGTGCCCAGGAATATAAAGAAGGATGTGATGGATGAACTATTAGTAAATATATTGTTGATGGATCAATAATTAAGTTTGTGAAATTTTTGGTTATATGTTGGAATTAATTATTTGCATATATGTGTAACAATGTAAGTATGTTTTTGATGATGAACCGAAAGAACAATTGATGAAGTTGCTGGAGGATGCATTGGAGGGAGGTTACAATCGGTGGCGTTATGAAGTCTTGCGGAATGAACTAGGATCATCCAAATAGTAGTTTAAAATTTATGTTTTGTATGATAATATTTAAATTTAAGGTTTTTTTTTTATATATAAGTTATGTATTTGGATTTAATTAGGTTTCAATTCCTGTTGGGTTGTTTTTTATTAAGGCCTAATGTAAGCATCCTAGTTATCCTCGGTTTATATGTGTTTTTAATCTTCAATGAATATCGTACTTATGCTGAAAATAATTGTATGGATTAAGGCATTAATTTTTGTAGAATAAATACTTAAGGTATTAATTATTTATAGAATAATTATTTAAAGTATTAATTAATTTTAGAATAAATATTTAAGGTATTAAATAGTTTCTAAATATTTGTTTGTAATTATAAAGTTTATCGTAAACTTTATATTTACAACATTTAATTCGTCACGTAAGATGTCTTTGCGTGACAAATATATTGTGTTTGTCGTTCAAAGGATGGTCAAACCTTCCCATTTATTGCAAATTTATGACAAAATTTGCGTGACGAACATGATATTTGTGCGACGAATGGATTCATCGCGCAAGGTGTCCTAGTGCTATATAAACGCAGTCCCAGAACCCTAAAATTTTCAAAAAAAAAATTTTTTCAAAAAGAATGGCTTATTCAGGAGAAGGTTCCGGCAAAAAAAAAAACTTGTAGTGTGATCAGAAAAGTATCGACAGAAGCAAGTGCCGTACTTTGAAGGCAAAAATATGGCTGAGGAGTACGCCTAATTTAAGTATGACATTAGGAATTTGGGGCGGAGGGATTGTTCTGCCGAGTTTAAGTCTTGAAAAAAGGTCTCTGAGGAGTTGAAGAAGTCTATGCTGGAAGAGTTATCGGTAAGTTTGTGGTAAATAATAAACAATTATTTTTGTTAAAACGTAATAATTTTTAAATTACTAATTTATTGTTATTGGCATTAATGTAGGTTCATTGGGATGTTGATGAAACCGATGAGAAGCAATGGATTTATGTGGATGGGCTTTTCAAGCTAAGATTTCGGCAGTGGAAGTTTGATATGTTGCGAGCAAGGGAGGATTGAAGTTGATGATGGTTGTTGTTTTTTTTTTTTTTTTTTGTTAAATAATATTTTGTGGACTTTATATTTAATTTAATGAATAAAGATATGTTATGTGGATGAGTATTAATATTTGCATTAATTATAATTTCTAGTTGGGAGAGTAAATTAGTTTTGTTAATTAATTTAATGTTTAATTAGGTTTGAGTTTTTTATTTATGATAAAATAAAAATTTACAATACATACAAATAAAAAAGAAAAACATAAAAAAACTTAAAAAATATGCATTGCGTGACGATACATTCTTTTGTCGCGCAATGTGTTGAAAAGAATAAATTGTAAAATAAAGGATATAAAATAAAAAAAATGGTAAACTTGCGCGACGAATACCATCTTAGTCACTCAATGGGTGTTTGCGCGATGAAGACCTGGTTCGTCGCGCAAAATCGTTTGTCCAAAAGTGAACTTTTTAAACTGGATTCAGCCATGTGCAGAGGCAAACTGCAAATAAAAAATTGCAGATTGTGCCTCTACACTCATCCTTTTGATTTTGCTCAATTCGGCATCCGTCATTTCCATTTTCTCTCTATTTCATCATCTAATACTCCTTCCATCTTCTTCTCTAGGTTGATCGAGCTATCTCGATGTGTTTGGTAAGCATTTTTTGTCGTTAGGGTAAAAGTATTAATGTAAATTCATATTAACGCCATTAATTTCATTGTGTATAGGGATATTGTGTGTGATTAGTGATTGGTGGAGAACAATTGAGAAGGTATTTTCTTTATTTTATTTTTGTAAACATATAAAATTAATTAAATTATGTTAAACTTAGTTTGTTATGTTTATATTGTGTTGTGAAATTATATTTATATTATGTTGTTAAATTTGTACATGACGTACAAATATGTGTTGTGATGTACGTTAATTGAGATTAACTTCGTACTTGTTTTTTTATTTTTAGTAAAATTTAGTTTCCCGTTCGAGGATTAGTTGGATTTCGCACATGGATGCGAAAGCATGACTGCCGTCCAATTAATTCTTGAATTGTCCCATTATTTGGACAGTTTGGGAATGCACAGTTATGACGCGTACTTTATGGTTGAAGGATTAGGTTTCGATTATGGAGATTTCGGTGTCATCTATGTACGTTCTTCAAGTCGTACACTTGAAGAACTGTATCGAGATGCTGCCGAAATTCATCCACGTCGAAATCTAATATGATGTAGTCGTAAATTATGTGACATGACTATACATTCCCGAATGGGATAGGGCCCTTACCGGAGGCATAAGGTGACATTATCATTTTGTATGAAGTTGTTGTAATTGTTGTATTGTTATTGTGGTTCTAGGAATTATGGACAAGATGTGGATACAGAACCCAAATAGATTCGCGGACGAATACTTGGATGGAATTGAGGATTTTATTGACTTTGCATGCACACACAACCCGGGTGCAAGTAGAATCCGGTGTCCTTGTAGGAGGTGTAACAACACGTTAAGGGAGACAATTGAAAATGTTCAATTTCATTTAGTAAGGAATGGAATAATTGAGACATATAATACTTGGAACCATCATGGGCAATGCTTCATCTTCAAACGCCACAAGAGTGGACAATGTTAAACCTATTGTGGATCCTGATGAACAAGTCATGGATCTTATAAATGATGCTTTTCCATTTGCATCAATAAACACCAATCAGGTAGGGGAAGATGACGTGCCTACACCAATTGACAATGCAAAGTTCAAACAATATGAAAAACTATTAAAAAATGCCAACCAAGAGTTATACCCAGGGTGCGAGAGCTTTCTATTCTCACGGCCATTGTGGAACTAATGCACAGAAAAATAAAGTATCACATGTCGAACCAGTGTTTCGATTACTTTTTGGGGGTTTTCAAGAGAATCCTTCCAAAGGAAATTTTTTGGCCGAAAGACCATAGACATGGGCAAAAGGTGTTGAATGGTCTTGGATTGGGTTATGAAAAAATTCACGCTTGCAAAAACAATTGTATTTTATTCTACAAAGAAAATAAAATATTGGATAAATGCCCTGTATGCAATGAGTCGAGGTACAAAATGACATCTCAGAATAGAACGACTAAGATCCCACAAAAAGTCATGCGTTATTTGCCCCTGAAACCTAGGTTGCAGCAATTGTATATGTCAACGCATACTGCCACAAACATGAGATGGTATAAGGAAAAACGGATAGACGACAATGTGATGCGGCATCTTGCAGATGGGGAGGCATGGAAAGAGTTCGATCAAACGTTCCCCGAGTTTGCTGCTGATCCCCGAAATGTTAGATTGGGACTTGCCACTAATGGATTCAATCCGTTCAGGGTTCTCAACCAACACTATAGCACTTGGCCGATTTTCGTATTTCTATATAATTTGCCGCCTTGGAAATGTATGGAAAAAAAAAAAATACATGATGATGACTGTTTTGATAATTGAGGATCCTAGTAGGTCAATCGATGTTTACTGAAGGCCGTTGGTTGATGAGCTAAAAGATTTATGGACAAACGGTGTGCGCACATACGATAAGTTCACTGGAAAGATGTTCACTTTGCAGGCAGCAGTTATGTGGAATGTGAATGATTTTCCTGCATATGCAATGGTTTCTGGGTGAAGCATTAAGGGTTATATGGCATGCCCTGTATGCAAGGATGATGTAACATCTGGTTGGCACGCTGGAAAAGTTTCTTACCTTGGTCATCGGAGATGGTTGCCATGGGACCACAACTGGTGGGAAAAGGATAAAGAATTCGACTGGAACATATAACATCACCTCAGACTTAGAGAATGGTCTGGTGATCAGATTTTGGAATAGCTTAACTGTTTAGATTTTGCTCCGTTCGGGAAAACAGTGAGTTGGACCAGACCTTCTACACATATGAACTGGACGCACAAGCCTATGTTTTTTTATCTCCTATATTGGTTGAAACTAAAATTGAGACACAACCTTGACATTATACATGTTGAGAAAAATGTCTTTGACATATTGGTGGGCACAATTCTAGATATCGAGGGCAAGACAAAGGACACTATCAAATCTCGTATTGATTTGGAAAGAATTAGCATACGGAAGGGTTTATGGATGAATGGGGATAGTGATAAAGTCAGAAGGGATCTTGCTTTTTTTCCGTGAAACCGAATGACAAAAAGAGTTTTTAAAGTTTGTATTGTCTGTAAAGTTTCCCAATGTGTATGCTTCTAATATCGCGTGTTGCGTGAATGTTGATGGGGGTAAATTTTCTGGACTAAAAAGCCATGACTGCCATGTGTTTATGCAACGCCTACTTCCTGTGGGTATTTGACACTTATTACCGGAAGATGTAGGGAAGCTAATCATGTTGTTGTCCAGATTTTTTTCCCAACTGACGGCAAGAACATTGCGAAAGATGGACATTAATCAGTTGCATCATGACATTTTTCAAGTCCTATGCAAGTTTGAGATGATATTCCCTCCAACTTTTTTCACAAGTATAATCCACGTGATGGTTCACTTGCCCGAAGAGGCATTGCTTGGTCTTGTGAACTATCACTGGATGTATCCAATAGAAAGATATATAATCCTCATCATTTGTTTATGCATCATTAGCCCACGCTTGCTAATTTGTATCGTATCCTTTTATTTTGGCAGGCTTTTTGGGGATCTGAAAAAAAGTGTACGCAACAGGTTGAAGCCCAAATGATCAATTATAGAGGCTTGGGTTCAATTTGAGTCACTTACTTTCTGTGGAATGTATTTAAAAGATGTGGAGACGGCTTTAAATTGTCCTCTGCCCAATAATGACGGGGGTGAGAAAGGAGAAAATTTCTGTTTTTGCCCAAAGTGCACGACCCTTTGGAGATCCTGTATGAGGAGAGTCATTTTCCAGAAATGACATGGAGGTAGCGCATTGGTTCATATTGAACAATTGTGATAAGATAATGGCATACTTAGAGCATGAAGAGATGATGAAGCAAGAATAACCATCACATTTGTATGCCAAGAAACACCGAGAATTGTTTTCACAGTGGTTTCTCGAATATGTAAGTTATAAGTGTTTTGTATTGACATATATATTGTAGTATTTAATTTTCTCAAACTAACATGTGAATGTTTTTGTATAATATTAGGTGAATAAATTGAAAGCATCGAATTCCCCCACTTACAGTGAAGAGTTATATAACTTAGCATTTGGCCCAATTTGTGCTGAATTGTTCTCGGGTTTGCCATGTTAACGGCGTCAAGTTTTTAAGGACTGCATGAGATGACAAGTTGTGTATGCAAAACACCAGTGTCCATATCCCAGGTGGAGGCGAAAGTACAGACATTGATTTCTATGGCAAACTAACAACTGTCGTGCAATTGCTTTACAAAGACTGATACCAAGTGATCATGTTCAAATGTCGATGGTTTGATACAAACCCAAATAGGCAAGGAAGTGTTAACATCGACCATGGCTTACTATATGTGAACATTAATAGAATTTGGTATGATGACGACCCTTACATTTTGGCAAACATGGCAAAACAGATTATGTATCTAGATGACCCTAAAGCCCGGAAAGGTTGGAAAGTTGTTCAGAAGATGGATCAGAGGAACATGTTTGCTATACCACAAAGAGACCTAACTGACTACAACGTCAACAATGTCACTGACCAACATTTAGAATCTTCAATGGAAAATGAAACGGAAACACTTCGAGATACAAATCTTATCCAAGAACCGTTTCAGATACAAGGAGTGTCTTCAATCGAAATACCGATTCAGTCGATTACAATTGACCTCGGTGATTTTCCGCGATACGATGTTGCAGTGGGCCTGAACGATGACGGTTGATGCGAGAATTATACGCACACAAATTAAACCCTCTTTTTGTCAATTGTAGTAAGTATGTAAGTAGGGATCGTTCTGGACCGGGGATTAGGAGGGATTGCAAATCACTTGGAAACTGACTCAAAAACGTAAAAACACAATATAAAACACTATACTAGACTCAAAGAATGCAAAACTAAACTTTAAAACACTCAAACAAACTAAAAGACTCAAAACAGCACAAACACACTCAAATCTGCCTAAACCACTTTCTGGGCAGTTTTGAGCACAAACCCAAATTTGGACGAATTTAAGTTGTAACTTGACTCAAGACTATTAAAAACACAAACTAAATTGATTTCTAACTAATTTGACATTAAAGTAAAGGGGGATTTAGGTTTATACGAAATTAAATTAAATGAACAAATTGCAATTAAAACAGAATGTAAATATGAAATTGATGAAATGGAATGAATGGATGCTAGAATAGCTAAGGGGTTATTCTCCACACATGTTACACTTACATAATCAAAAAATTTCCAATTGCATTTCAAAAAATTATGAAACTCATCACCCCGGGTCAATTAGGTCCGCTTAAATTAACCGTCAAGTTTTCCTTAAGTTAATGAATTGGATGGGTTAGCGCAACGCAGTTCACTACATTCTCCAAAAGTCCTTTACGTGAACAGCACAATAAAGATACAATCAAAGATCATTAAGCATTATGAAAACTATAAGTGTTGACGAGGCATTCGTTACTATGATGAGCATGAAACTCGTGCCAAGAATTCATTTAACGCGATTGTTTATAAGCAACCTCCACTACTTGTGAATATAAGTTCATAACGATTAGGTGAAACTCACTTATATTCTAGCGTCATATTCATGCATGAAAATTAAGTGTGCACTATCAATAAACATACATAAATAAGTTATCAATCAAACGGTTAAACAAATTGAATCCACAACTTATGAAACGCAATTAGAAGTAATCAAATCAAAATGCAAGCATAAACATTTATTTCGAATCCCCCCCTAGCCAAGGGGGGGTTTAGTTCCTCATGGTACAAAACAAAGAGAATCAAAGAAACACCTAAACATTCCAACAACTCAAACTTGAATTGTATGAACGTTTAGGCCCTCTTCTCTTCCATTCCTCATTCGTACAAAACAAAGAGTATTGAAATTAAACATTGAAATCAAAGAAACACCTAAACATTCCAACAACTCAAACTTGAATTGTATGAACGTTTAGGCCCTCTTATCTTCCTCTTCGTTGTAGCACAAGGTCTAAGGATAGTTTGATGGTGTGAATGGTTTGGGGAGTGGTGGAAATGGAAGGATGGTGTTTGGATTGTAAGGGAGGGCACGGCACAAGGGAGTTTGATGGTCTACATTCTGAAAATGGAGAGTGGATGGACTGAAATGTGTATGAATGAGTGTGTATGAGAATGAATGCAATGGATGCTTATTTATAGGTGAAATGGGGAGAACATGACAGCTAGGAACTTGGTGGAAATCTGAAATGGTGATGGGAGATGCATGTGGCTGTTTTATGCATGTGATTAAAGGGTGGGAGTGCATGTGCTTTGACAGCTAGGATGAATTAATTAAAGGGAGTGCATGTGGCTTGGCTGCAAGGTGTGAATGATTATGAATGCATGTGCAATGTTTTGGGAGAAAATGGGAGTGCATGTCAATGATGGTGTTTGGTGCTGAAAATGAATGTGTTTGCATGTGAATTAAAGCTAGGGTGAATGATGATGAATGCATGTGGATTAAAGAGTGAATGGTGGCTGCAAAGTGAATGAATAATGAAATGGGAAAGCATGTGCAAGGTTTTGGTGTGAATGATTGAATGTGCATGTGGCTGCAATGGATTAGGAATCCTTCAATTTCGTCCATTCCTTTTGCTCCAAACATAAGCTATCCATTCCAAGTCCAATTTTGCTCCAAAATGCATCTTTTTGCTTCCTTAGCCATATGAACCTAAAAACACACGAAAATGGCTTAAACTACTAAAACAACTATGAATTAACAATATAAATGCACGAAAACAAGCTAAGTAAGTCGCCTAAATATGCTCCTATCAACGGTGACGTAGTAATGAAGGATAAGGATTGGGATACCGAAATTGATGATAGCGACGATAACAAAAGTTATTATAGTTCAGATGATGAATAATGCAATTTATTTACGACTTGCCATGTAAAACATAGTTAATGAAATTTTTTGTAATTTAATTATCTTATGTCATAAATAATTTGGTTTTATTTGAATAAGGGTAAATTAAATTTTCAGCTCATTGTACGACGAAGAAAATATTATTTGTTGCGTTAATGGCATTTGCGCGACAATTTATTACTATTTGTCGCGCAATGAGCTGAAAATTGGGCGCGCATGAAAATAATTTCTTGAAAAATTGAATTTATTGCGCGACAAATATCTTGTATTCGTCGCGCAAGAAAGTCGAGATTAAACTGAAATTGCAGACACTTTTCCCCTCACCTCTTCGTCTTTGGTAAACTCCCTCCGACACATCCTCCCTCTCTGTCACCTTGTCCCCCTCTCGCCCCCTCGCAATCTCTCTTCCTCTTCCAACACACCCTTACCCTACCTCTCGGCCTCTCACCCTGTCCCCCCCCTCTCCCCCTCGCTGCTAACAAGGTAAATATTTCAAATTTTATTAATTTATTTCGATTTTCGTTTGGGGAATTAAGGGTTCCAGTTTATAGACCATTAGGTTAGAGAATTAGGGTTTCCAATTTTTCAGATTTTAGGGTTTACATTTTGGGGATTAGGGTTTACAATTTTTCACTAATGGTCGGTGCCTTTTTATAACTCTGTACAAGTACAACTTTGTTTGCCGCATTGATTTTCAAGTTGCTGTTTTGGTATGTATATGCATATATATCATTTTGTTCATAGGCTTGGTTGATGACAAGTGCAACTGCTCTAAAATATCATATGAATTTGACCAAGGAGGATTGACCTGCTCGCATGGTTTTTGATATAATCATTTCAATTCTTTCAATTTTCTAGAAATAAGAAGGAAAAAAAAAAAAAGGGTTAATGGGAGTTGATAGTTTCATATCAGCCATTTGTTGGTAGAAAATGAGGCAGAAGAATTGCAAAGCCGATATGCTTGAAAACTTGTATTCTAAACGTTGTAAATCTTAAGGCAAATGTGTACGTAATGATTTTAGAGTTATTGTCTTATACAACTTCCACCTGGAATCTTCTTGTTTTGTAATTCCTTTAAGGACCCCTTTCCAACAAATTTCCTCCCCTTTGATTTGGAGAACAATATGTTTCTAAGCTTCTCAGTTCTCAGGATTTCCCATGTGCCACTACCCATTATATACACTTATTGTTTGTCTAAGGTCGGGTGCTTGTTGTATGAAATTGAGGTTCTGAAGGCATGCTGTGCACATCTATATCAAGCTTAAACAACAAGTCAAATATAATGGGTGGTCTAAAATGAATGCTAAAAAATGTATGTGCTATTTTGACAAGCTGACTAGAAACACTTAGCCTACCATTCCAATAAGAAATACTAAACTTAGCCCACAGTAGTTGAATGAAAGTAGCTGTACTAAAGTTTTTAGTAGAAGCAAATAATCAGACAATTAAAAAGAAAACATGTCTACAAAGCAAACGATTAACAAAGGACATGGGATTTGTCTAATTTCCATCCACTCTGAAGGGAAAAATAAATAGCAGTACATAACAATACAAGCGCACACATTTCGACCTTTAATGAAATGCATATAGGTGTAGATGTTTTTATGGTTTAATTGTTTGTTTTATGTTTAACGGTGTATATATGGTTCAAATGCTTGATTTCGTTATGTGTGGGGTTGGTGTGAGTGATATGCCACATAATTTGGCATGTGATGGGATTCATGTATACTTACTGAATTTTTTTTTCTTCTAATTGTGCAGATGTCAAACCTTATTAGCAGTCGTAAGGCGGTGATGACTGCACCCCGTTCGCCTCACCTAGCTCATCCATCAACTGCCACTGCTCCTGCACAAAACCACTTGTCAGTTGGTTCCGGTGTCTCCTAGGCACCAGCGTCATTAGCCTCATCAGTGGCGCTACCTGTTAGTGCCAAGCATGGTCACCGCCGCTCCTGCACGCCCAACACACCATCGATATCCACTACTGATGTGTCGAGGTCACATCAAGGTAAAGATTTCTTTGAACTCCAGCTGCTTTGGACCAAAACGTGGGTGTAAAGTAGAACCTGCCATTCCAATTTTTCTACTAATCTTTGTTCAAATCTAATGCTTGTTCATAGTGAAAATATTTATTTGTTTGTGTTTGGGCCCAAAATGTTATTTTGGGCCGAGCCTAGAAATATTCTTGGCCCAATGGTGTTTATTTAAAGTCTTGTCATGGGCCGGCCCTGTTGAGGTTGGCCAAATCCTGCTACAAGGAGGATTATTTCAGATAAAGGTGAAGTAGTCGAATCCTGGTCTAATAAAGAGTCTCAAAGCTAAAGTATTTGGGATTAGGAGATAAACCTGGTTTGTTTGAAGGTTTGATTTAGAATCCTATAGAGATTAGGATTGATCTAAGTTTAATCAGATTGGGTTGAGGAATCCTAATCCGAGTATCTCTCTAGTTCAGCCAGAAGCAAGCTCGTTGCTATAAATAGAAGATACCATACCACATTTGAGCTCTCTCCAATTCAACACACAAACTACCCTGCGCAAACTCTTACTCTACGCGAAACCTCTCAACAACCTTGAGATTTTTATTTTCTTTTTCCGCCAACACATCTTTAATTTGGATAAACGGCATTGTGAAGGCAACCGGTGACATCTTCAGTTTGGATAAACAACAATGTTGTCGTAGAATCAGCCAACCGCGGAGCACCTTCAGTTTGGATAAACAGCACTGCGTCAAGGCCAACTGGTTATCTATCCAAGTTTCAGTCGAGAAGGATTTTCCAATCCTTATTGGCAGAAGTCATCTCATTAGCCTTCTCGGCGAAGTGAGGTGTTACAGATTATTAGGCTTGACGCATTGAACGCCGAGTTGTTTTATGATTAGATATTCACAAGTAAGTTTTAGAGTTCGGCATTCTGACGGTTGAACCACATTTACCATTAAGACATACATCTCTTTTGAGTACTTGTGTATGTATAGTTTGGTGCCAGTTTGACGTGTTTATACTCTTAGAATATAATCATCTTGATTGAACCCGGCACCGACGATCTGTGAACTTCACAAGACTAGCAGCCTCGTCTTCAGGCTCTAAAACCCGAAGGCCGAGACGTGTTCCTTCTTCGACCGTAGCCGCAAGATCAAGAAGTCAGCAGCATGCTCAACGCAATATCAACACATTTTACTCCCCGGCTGACCTCGGTCGACGAGTTGGCACACCCCGCACAATCGAATGACGTAGTTAGCTTATTGATTACTCGGCCTGCGTGCCACGTAGGCTTGGTAGTTTTTAGGTTCAACAGTTTGTCATATACAAACAAATAAATATTTTGTTCAAATCTAGAGTTTCTTTTTAATACAAATAGCACTGCTTTGGGTTTTGTTCAATTTTTCTACTTAATTATGACTTTTACTAGTTTAAATTTGTTCAAAAATTTGACCTCCAGCTGCTCTAAGTTCGATCTTTAGTTATTTAGGTAAGTAGATAGAAAATGTGTAAAGCGGACGTATCATTGTGCTTTTCAAATGCATGTGCTTCCTTTAACTGAAAGTAATTGTTGTTTAATTATGCAAATCACGGAGTTGGATTGTATTTACATTTTGTAATAGTGCATACAATGTTGGCAAAAGTACAAACCTTATAAGGAATACCAAATATGAAATTTGATAACAATTTGGTTAACTTAGTTTTGTTATTTTCGGTTCAGTTTGTTAAGTTATGTAATTTAAGAATTAAACAGTTATTATATACACACACACACACACACACATATTGTTTATGTTTCTCATCGTTCTGAACCCTTTATTAAACAATTGTGATCATTCTATTGGATACATATATTGTTTATGTTATTTTCAGGTTTTTGGGAAATGTTTTAATTATGGGGAGGTTATGCCGAAATTTTAGAAGGATTTGTTATTAGTTTTGGGTTAACGTTAATTTTATATTTCTTTGCAGCAAGAAAAACACCCACGGACCTTGATGCCAGTTGAAGACGGCGAAGATCACCAGGTGACCAACGGCCGTATTAGTATCAGATATGACGAGCGGCATCTGGCTACACCAACGGCGGAGCAGCATAGTGCATTGGCCCACAACATTGGTCACGTCGTTCGGACCTATTGCCCTATGAGATGGAAGTCTTTGAAGGTACTGTCAGACGAGGTGAGAACGCAGGTGCGCTCATAGTTGTCGGTAAGTATCCTACCTTTTAATTGTTTTTCCTTCAAATTTTATATATTTATATTACTTACTGTATGTAATTAATTTGTTACATTGCTGATGAACCACAATTTAGAGGACATCAAAGACGAGTCGTTGGTGTATGTCAACAAGCTCTTCGCTGAACGGTATAAGCAGTGGAAGAGCGACCTGCACCAATATTTTCAGACATTTGATGATCCGCAGGTCGCTCTTAAGGAGGGTTGCCCGAAGGATTTTAAGGGTTGGGAGGATAATTAGGCATGGCTCTGCAGTCATTTTCAAGAGGCCGGCTATGTGGTATTTTTTTATATTAAGTTTAAAATTATTATACGTTTCTTACTAATGTTTATTGGTTTTTTTTTTTTATATTTCATTTCAATTTGAACTAATACTCTTATTTTTTGTATAACAGAAGAAGGAAAAAGCCAGCAAGAGCAATAGGGACAAGAAGACTATTCTCCACCATTCCGGTTCGAGGCCCTTCTCATATAGGATGGAGACGCGGCGGTGGGTAATAATAAAGTTTTTTATATTCAATTTTTAATATGTCATGAATTTTTTTTTTTTTTTTTTTGTACTCATTTTTCTTCTCTTGTTCTATTTAGGGGGGGTTCAAAATTCCTGGAGATCGATGTCTTGAGCGACATTTATGTTCGACCTGGGGATGAGTTGGCCGAGTCCCTTCATGTAAGTATTCTTTAATTTTAATTATTATCTTACGCATTCAAGTTTCATGGTTATTATATGAATATTTTAATTAATATTTTATGTTATATTACACAGGGGATGATGATGGAGAAGAGGCAGTTGGTTCTTCAGAAGTCAGCCTCCCAGCTTCCTCCCGATACTTCACTTGAGTCTGTGGATCCCCCCAGAGGATGCGGGGTTTCAGATCCTTAAGGAGACCTTGGATCAGACTCACGGGCAGAGGCCAGGGACATATTGTAGGGGGATAGGGAATGCCCAGCAGCGGGAACCTAAAGCCCCATTCATCATCGCAGTCAAACAGTTAGGTGACAACTTTGACAGCAGAGGTGGCCGACCTTAGGACTGAACTCGCCTCGTATAGGCTTGTACAGGTCCTCGGTCAGTTTGGCATTCGTTTCCCAGATTTACGTCCCCCGTCAACCTCCGAGCCCATCCAACTCGAGCATGGCCACACCTCTGCCCCTTCAACTTCTGCCCCTGTCGACAACCTCGAGACCTTCCAGCCACCTTTGTAAGACGACCACGTAGTTATGCTGCATTATTTTCTTAGTTTTTTACTTCCTTACTTTTTAAACATTTTTCTTGTACATAGTTAGTACATACATTTATATCACTTTTTAAATATATTATTTTTCTCTTCATTACATTTTTTTAATTGCAATTTAATTTTATTACCAAAAAAAAAAAAGCAATTTATTTTTATTACAAATTAAAAAAAAAACGTAAAATTAAATTTGAAAAATATATATTTTTATTTTTGCGCGACGAAATCCTTCGTCTCGCAAAACTCAAGTGACAAATCGGGTTTCATAGCACAAAGTTTAGAGAGACAAACAACAGTCGTCCCACGTATGTATCCTGGTATTTTGTGCGACGAAAACATTTGTTCCTAAACATTTTGTGCGATGAAGGGTAAACCGTCGCGCCATGTTTTTGCGACCAATGATGATTTTCATTGCACAAAGTAGATTATGCACGATGAAGTTTCTGTCGCGCTGAAGTTTGTGCGACGGAAATGCACTTTGCGCGACCAACTTTTGTTCGTCACGCAAATAGTAAAACGTAGTAGTGCTAATGGTTTGTTTATACAATGTCTCTAGCCCTAGACTTTCTAAGAGTACAAAAATGAGAAACAAATTAAGAAAATAACAATATACCGAAAATATTACAATATCTTAAATTTGCAAAACTTGGATTTTACTTTTAAATTTGCATCTTTCAAGTTGATTTTTGATCCACTTTACCATCTCATCTACATCAAAAGAGTTTACATACTAGAATCAATCATCTACACAAAACCTTATTGTAAATAAAATATGACCTTTACATGCATCAAACAACTCATAATCTTTATTAAGACGACGTACCCCATCACATCTCTTATTGACAACTCTGAACAGATTGTATCTGGCCAGCAATAACTCAGTTCAGCTTTTGCTTCCTTGGTTCTCCTTCTATATGCATTACTTTCCATTTTTCAACAATGTCATTGGATGGTTAGACGGACATGGGGTATGACTTGTGTCACAATTCACAAATGGCTGGCCATAATTCCATGTCTTTTTGGATGAGGGGTATACATATATATAGATAGAGACCCCAGTCGGATATCCACAGATAGACCTACATACTGCATGGCTGGCCCTAATTTCCTTGTACATTTGGACATGCATGAATATGATTAGGCAGAGAGAGGACCTACTGCGTCTTTTAACACAAAACCATGTTACCATTGTCCGTTGAAACGGGATCGCCTTTTGCCATGTGAGTTTGTCTAACATTATTATAAGCACTACTTCTTTAAAATATCACGATCAAATTATACAACACCTTGCTAGCTAGCTAGTAGCTTAGTTTTTTTGTGTTTTCAATAAATAGTTTCTCCAATGTATATATAAGTTGTTCTTTCATTTGAATGCCACGTTCGAATGACATGTCATAATCAATGGCGGTTTTTTGGGAAGTGAAACGTGCAATTGTACGGACCCCAAATTTAGAAGGGCTCCAAAAAAATTTTACCATCTAATATTTATACGTTCTGCTAAAATCACCCACATGTATTATATATTTCCTTACCCATTTTTTAATGAAATTTTAATAACATATTTTTCCTTTTATAAAATGACTTCTAAGCCCTAACAAAAACCATAAGAACAAAATGAAAAAGAAAATAGAAAAAAAATGGAAGAGCCCAAAACCTCTAATCTTCCTTCCCCGTTTCTGTCTCTTTCACCCGCTACTCCCTCTTCCTTTCTTTCCAAATTATTTTATCCCTATGACTAATAGCTACTGGAAAGATTTGCACCGGATATGGTGAGGGGCTTCAATTTTTTACAATAATCTCCAAAAGTTTGAAATCTCATAGTTCTTGACATCGATGGTTTATATTTGTATCTAGCAAGGGGAGAGAGAAAGAGAGAAGAAGAGAAGGGGAGAAAAAAATTTGGGCGGGGGCGAGGAGAGGAAGTGCATTGGTGAGTTTGGTTGCTTTTGGCTAATGAGTTGCAATGCTACGACGCTATGTGACTGTTGAATTTATGCTTTTTTCTTCATTCAGTTTTTATTTTAAATTTTAAAAATAAGAATATTTTTGGAATACCAGTGGGCGGGAAAAGAAGAGATTATGTTTTTTGCACTTTTTGTGGTGGGTGGTGATATAATATGGGTGGAGAAGTAAGACAAATGTATAAAAATTTGAAGTGCACAATGAGATATTTGGAGTGCCAATAACACTTTTTTTTTATTATTTATTATATAATAATGCTATATATTCAAGTGGAACTTTATAGTTAGAGCTTTTGAAGCTTTTTTTTCCTTGTTTGGTCGTTTAAGATTAAACTGCTTTTGATTATTTAGTGAAGATTATGTTTGTAGCTCTTTTTACTTATTGTTTAAAGACATTTTGTAAACTTATAATCAGTGTGTTTGTTTGGATCCGATTTTACATCATCAGCCTGAGCAATCGTGGCCGTTGGATAAATAGAGTTTTAGACCATTGGATGATAAAGTGGTTGAGATGATTTTCAATTATTATTGAGGGATAATATTGTGGTTTTAATCATAATATTATCTCTTAATATATATTAGATTATCTAAGCCTAATACTAGCTATATCCAGCTAGTTGTTTAAAGATAAGTGATGAGGCAAATCATATTCCCAACTTGGAGGTATAGTTCAAACGGGTTTGGGATGTTTGTACGACTCATGCGGCAATACAAATTATGAATGAATTAATTTCATTTAAAATCAATGCTTGCATTGGATAAAGGTTAAATGATGCAGTAGGTGGATGATGGTGATCAGGATCACATCGTGACATTTGATTTGCAAATGGTTTGCATGGATGAGACGGCATGAAAAAAATGAGCTTTTAATGGTCTCCACGTGGAAGTTTAATGAAGATTATCTGGAATGGTAATTCCAAATGCATGCACTTGGACGTGAATATGGGTCTAAACATTGCACGGTTATCTAAAATGCTATGGAATAGTTCCATGTGCTTGTAAATTGATCTGATTGCATGGTTATCATAGGTGGACGACAGTTATCAAAGTGTGTTGCTCATTTGGAATAATATTCATAGGAATATTAATTATTCCGATTGGATACTCCTACGTCACGGCAACAAATTCATAGCGTGTTCATCAAGCTACGTCCCTATAAATACAAAGCGGCAGAGGACATTCGAACCACCTCCAATTCAACACACAACTACCCTATGCAAAACTCTCAAACATCTTGAGATTTTTTCTTTTCTTTTTTCCGCCGACACATCTTCAGTTTGGATAAACAGCACTATTGCCGTAGAAGCAGCCGTTCCCGAAGCACCTTCAGTTTGGATAAACAGCATTGCGTCAAGGCCGACTGGTTATCTATCCAAGTCTCGGTCGAGAAGGATTTTCGAATCCTTATTGGCAGAGGTCATCTCATTAGCCTTCTCGGCGAAGTGAGGCGTTATCAGATTACTACATTCGGCACCCTGAGAGCCGAATTTGATATTGAACTTCGTAGAACTAGCAGCCTTGTCTTCAGGCTCGAGAATCCAAAGGCCAAGATTTGTTCCTTCCTCGGCCGCAATCGCAAGATCAAGAAGTCAGCAGCGTACTCAACGCAACATCAACAAATTTTACTCCTCGGCCGACGAGTTAGCATGCCCCACATTCAACCGAATGACGTAGTTAGTTTATTAGTTACTAGGCATGCGCGCCACGTAGGCTTTAGAATTTTTAGGGTCAACAGTATTATCTCACTAAAGGGGAGGGGTTGGGCTAAGCCTCACAATGTGATAGCAATAATGTGGTTCAAATTCACCTTTGGCAAGAATTGAACCTAAGACCTCTCACTTACAAATGCAATGAAATACCACTATACGTAGTACTAAGTGGCAGTCCTAAAGTTTGTTTTGATTTAAGTTATTTCTTTCTAGCATTAATACATTGTCCTATTTATATTTTTTTTCATGAAAACTTACTATCTTAAGAAGGGATCCTTTTAAAAAAATTCGTACAGGCCCCTGAAATCTTATAAACAACCTTGATCATAATCTTTCTTATCTTTTGGACATGCAGAAGACAAATAATATATGCCCAACCAAATAATTATTAGAAACCAACCCTCCTCGACCCCTTCTCTCTCCCCGACTCTCTCCCCCCAAAACGAAACCCTAATTGAAATTTCAAGCGTGCGCCGCCCTTACTCTGATTTAGGTTAGTGGCTGCCTCTTCTTTCCTCTCCTCCTCTTAGCCTCTCTCTCACATTCCCAACACCTCTACTTCCCTTCCCTCTCCTCACACTTCCCACAACCATCTCCCCTCCCCGACCTTTTTTTACGGCTAATCTTTGTCTTCTCCCTTCAAAGGTGATACCCAGCACATCCTCTCCTCCATCTTCAACCACTTTTCATGGCTTTATTGGAACCTTCGCCCAAAGTGGAATATGCCCTCCTCCTAAGATCTTGTCCTTTGATTTGGAGCTAGATTTATTATTTTGGGGTGGTTCTTAGTTATTGGTGGGTCGAATCCTCCTCGATTCGCTCTAAACCACAATGGCGACAACATCAATCGACTTGTTTGTGTGGTTGCACTGCTTTACGTCCTGAGATCGGATGGTTGATCACCTTTGGGTGATCAAATTTGAAGATTTCATCGCCCTAGGCAACGAGACTTGGCGTTTGCGGGTGACCAGATCTTTCATTTCCGCCATCTTAGGCATTCAAACATGGGGGCCCCGCTGTTGTGTGCCTCGATCTAATGGCTGATTACCTTGGTGATGAAACTTGATATTCGCGTCACCCTCTACAACATGATCTAACGCTTATCTTGCCTTCTGTGGCCAAATCTGTCTGTTTCGCTGCCTTAGTCATGTCAGATATGGTGGTCTCGCCGTGTCGAGCTTCAGATTGGTGGAGCGATGATGTTGCTGGTAGTTGTGGATTGATGTGCTGACTGTTGAGTCTATTCGAGACGTAGGGTAGTTTTGTTGTCTCGCCTGCGACTGTTGTGGGTGTGTTATAAATGATAATGATGGCTAGATGTGATTTTTACCTTAGCAACGAATTACGTGGTTTTATCTACCAACGATGATTTTATGTAACCTTGCATATAGGTGGCTCTAAAAATATGACAATACCTCACGCGATTCACTCATTTATAGCGTTGCAAGAAAATGTTACCATCAAGTGCCCCAACACATATGTAAGATTATTAATGCATGTGAACCACATTATAGACCAGTTTGAGGTTGTTTTGCTTCGGTTGAATTGATATACTTTTTCAAGAAAATAATAGATAAGATTGGGCTCCAACGTTAAGGAAATAGCTCTCAAGAGTCTCAACTCTTTTGGCCCAAAAACCTCTATCTTATTACGGGTTTTTTTCTTTAGAATATTTTCTTAGTAACTATCACGTTATTTGTCACATCTATAAGAAAATTTTGCGTAGGGTTTGGCGTGTCATTGGATTTTACTGAGTGACATTAAATCCAATCAAAATTCACCACATGGTAAGTCTAAATATAATCTTTTATTTTTAAATTTAAAGCTCTTATAAAAAAATTTCTTACTAATTAATATACACCATGAGAATAATTTAATGATTTTTTTTCCTCTTCTCCTCTCTCTCTTTTTTCTTCCCAAATTTTCTCTACTGTCTTCTTCCTCACTCTTTGTCTTTCCTTTCTTCGCATGAATATGAGAAAAAAAACAAAGGAAAACTAATGAAAATGACTTGAAAACTTTGAATTTTAACGATAAGGACAAAATAAAGGGTAAAGTGAATAGTATCAGGTTTGACTTTTTAGTGTAAAAATGTGGTTTTTCGTTAAAGTGAACAGTACCGTAGGCTTTTCGTTAAAACTCTCAAAAAACAATTGAGTCATCTTCTCCCACTATCATGAAATGGAAAAAAAAAAATCCAACACATATTTTATATTTTACAAAAGCTGCATTTTTACAAGAGTTGTTCGTTCATTTAAAATTTAATTATATATTTTTAACAATATTATAAATAATAATGAACATTTTGATATTTTGAACACAAAACTTACTAAAGTGAATAAAATTGCAAACGTTGGAAACCCAGTGACCAAAACCGACTGTTGATACAAGGTGAGTTAGAATCACATACCTGAAGAAAACTATATTTTTATATATACATTGAGGAAGGTGAAAAGTAAAAAAGGAAAAATAGATTTTGAAAAATATTACACAACAAAGGAAAAAGGAACAAACTTCCATCTCCATTTTCCTTTTTCCCAGCAATTGAAAGGACCTGGGAAGAAAATTTTAATGGCTTAATTTTTTTTTTATCATATTCTTATGAAGAAAGGAAAGGAAGACGCGAGTAGGAAAAAAAAAATATTAGATTAATCTCATGGTGTGTATTAATTAATAGAAAAAAAATAATTTTGAGAGCTTTAATTATAAAAAAGTAATAAAAGTTTTATATTGTAGAATTGTCATGCGGTGAGTTTTGATTGGATTGTAGTGCTACTCAGCAAAATCCAGTGGCAAGACAAGTCCCACACAAGTTTTTCTTCACATCTATATATGTAAATTCAATTATTTAGCTAAAGAATACTAGCGAGATTCTTGTTATTTTTTTCTCTATTTCAATCCTCTTTATCTTGCAATGTTAAATGATGATGTAAATTGTCTATTTTATAGGTCACCTTTTAAAATCAAATATGTCAAGAATTAACTAAATCTAAAATATTATTCAATAAATAGACAAATTATGTTATTTACTTATATATATTAAAATTTTGACCATTTCTGATTTAGTTGATATTTAAAGGCTGAACTAGAAGGTGACAATTCTAATCATCATGTACTATTAGTCGACCATAAGATGAGAAAAAGAATCAAGAAGTTTGAACAAGAAAGTCCAACTAAGACGGTCAGTAGGATCCCCTCATTACATGAAATTTGCGTACAATTGATACATATTGTATAATGTTATGTAAATGTTCAAAACCCCAATGCATCGAGATTCAGAGACTAAATTCGTACCGGTAATAAGTTAATAACACAGCTTTTTAAAGATGCTGAATGGCAATGTGTTCGAGGAAAGCCTAACAAATATTACTGTAATGCATGTGTTGGAGGCCATTGGAAATATATATGGTTACATGCATACACGAATCGATATTGTGAGTTAAACAGGTAAGATATTGGAGATTCTACAAGACACAAGCTTTTACGTACCCATAACAGGCAGACATGATGATGCACCATCTCATCAAAGTACTTGATTGTTCACTAAAAATTTAAACAAAATTCGGATGCGATTCATTGCCCATACCCATGCTCCATGCATGGAACTTAGATCTTCACTGGATTTCTTTGTCCGGAACTATTGGATTCAGAGATTTAGACCACTCAATTTAAATTAGACGCCCCTATTAGTCCATTCTATTTCCACCCCACACAAACAAGCGTTTGGATCTTTCTCTTCCTTGAACGACCCGGATCTCTAGATCTACTGACTCCGAACTTTGAGATCCAAAGAGGATCTCAGTACCCATGCATGAATACCTACATTTGTGATCTATTGTCTACAATCCTTGTAACATATGAGAATCTCCTATAAAACAACACTTTTTCAACACACACACACACACACACACACACACACACACACACACATATATATATATATATATATATTATGTCTTTTGCTCATAAAATCAATCTAATTCGACAAATTTAACTTAAATATTATTCGTCCCTTAAGGAATGAAATGCTGAGTTAGCAAGAAAATTAGGTTTGCCTTTGTCTTGTCGTTTGGAGATTCGCTAAGAAAGCTTAATATGATAACCTACCATGGGTTAAGAAAATCCAGTTATTTTCTGTAGTAAATGGTAAATTTATAGTCTTGTTTATCCTTGTAACTATTACCCCGATTCACATCGTGAGTCGTGACTACTCAATTTTTTTTTTTTTTTTTTTTTTGGTCGAAAGAGTCGTGACTGCTTAGTTTAGTTTATGCAAAACTCGTATTCTTCAACTTTTGCCATTGTAAGGGGCAAAAACCTCTAAGGGGGCGTTTGTTTGCCCTCACTAACTCGGACTGGACTGGACTAGCTATTAGTCCAATACTGTGTTGTTCCATGCTGGGACTAACATTAATGAGACTAAAGTGGACTAGCATGGACAAAACCCTTCACTAAGAGGTCTTAGTGAGACCCCCCAATAACCATGGGACTAGCTAAGACTATCCTCTATTTCTCGTCCTTGTCATGCTCAACGACCACTCCCGACAGACTCCTCGTCATCGCCGGTCACCTAGATCAATCATTAACTTCCCGACTCTCTTTCAGATCCATTTCACAACCAACTTTCATATAAAATATACCAAATTGAAGCTGGGAGTGACAAGATTACGATTTTACTTGAATCGAGGCCAAAATGTGGTCGAATGTGGCCAGAAAATGGCCTGGAAGTCTCGGCCTGTTTGGGCTTCTTCAAATCCATGACAAATTCGAGCATGCAAAGCTAAGATCTCGGTCCAGGGATGGTGATGAATTTTTTGGCGGTGCTAACTTCATCCAATTTAATGAGGGTTGACCAAAAAACACATCGGGAAACCTGCAACTCGTCGGGAAAATTGGAGCCGTGAGGTTCCGTTCGAACAACGCATAGCTAGAGAGGGAGGGAGGACAGAGAAATAGAGACTGGAATCAATAAGGAGTTTGACCAGGAATGAGAAAGAGACATGAATTGAGAGGTCTGAGAGGAAAAAAAGAGGGAGAGGGTGGGACGATGAGAGAAGAGGAAAAGAGTGGGACGGAAATGGTAGGAAAAGATGAAGAAAAAGATAAGATCATAATAAAATATTAATAATTTATATATTAAATAAAATAATATTAGAATTTGTTATTATCCAGCTTCTTAGTCCAATACTGCACCAAACACTTCACTAAGTTAGTCCAGTTTAGTCTAGTCTAAGCCAGTCCAGCTTAGTCCTTTAAGCTAATCCAGTCCGAGATAGTCCGGCGCAACAAACGCCCCCTAATAGCGTTGTCAGTATTCACTTTGGTCGAGTAATGTAAAAGTTGAAGACTATAGCTTAATAATTTATTAAGACACTATTGGGTTGTTGGAAAACTACCGTATGTACATTGTTGCAATGGGGTTCTGAATTTGTAAGCTCCCTTCAACGACATTCGGTTTTTTGATGTCTTCTCTTTTTATTTAGGCTTTTCATTACAAACCATTTTTGAAATTAACCTCTTATCATTTTGTGAAGATGAAGATCGATTAATATCATCTTTAAAATTGACTATTGCATATCAATGTCGTCGTTCTATTTTAAATTCCGCTTCATTAGAATTAACATGTTTAAGTTTTTTTTTCGATGTACTTGATTGTATTCTGCGAGCACCGTTAAAGTAAATGAATTTGTATGTGTGTTTACTTATTGATTTTATAACTTTTTTTTGCACTGGATTCATAGTACCAGAATATGTGTAGTAGCTCAAGTAACTTCATCAGTTGAAATTAGGGGTGCGCTTTCCTTCTCTAACGCAAAACGTAACTTATTTAGTTGTCCATTAATTCAAATAATGATCTTAGAATCCATTGTATAGAGGAGTCTTTTCTTTATTAGCGAGCGAAGTATGTAGACCATGTGAGAAAGAGGTAGAGTAGTCAAGCATGGGTTTATAGACTGTAGACCCATTATCTGTGCATGGTTTTTGAAACTAAAGAACTTGCACGCAACTAGGTGTATATTCATTTTTCTTTGTTTTTCTCTTCATGTAATAAGTTAGTTTGACCATAAAATCATTCACGTGTGATTAACATGTTTGATTACATAGTTGAACGACATGTTGATATTTCATCGATTGGTAACTCCATGTGATATTGTAATAGGATATCAAAACAGTAACAAAAATGATATATGCAAGTTTTTTTCTATAGCCAAGTTTATTTCGTGTTTTTTTTCCCAAAAGTGAATTGCCACGTGTTAGCTCGAACATTAACGATTGCCCATCAGTTGTAAATCATATACTTCTATTGTCACGAGAAAATATATGTCCTAAAAGGCACAAATATAAAACGCTCCCACCATACTAGCCTGGTTGAAGAGTTTAATGTAACCTCCAGTCTTTTCATTCACCTTTTCAACCAAACCCTACGCTCCTCCCTACTATAAATTCTCCATCCCTCCATTAAAATTACAGTCCATCAAACCTCTTTCTTTTTTCCCTAAATATTCTCAGGGATGGAGCAGCTGCGTGATCTGAAAGATGACCTAGACATTGTGATCCCAACCATCAGAAACCTTGATTTCTTGGAGATGTGGAGGCCTTTCTTCCAGCCCTACCACCTCATCATCGTCCAAGATGGCGACCCCTCCAACACCATCGCCGTCCCTGATGGCTTCGACCATGAGCTCTACAACCGCAATGATGTGAACAAGGTCCTAGGTCCCAAGGCTACCTGCATTTCTTTCAAGGACTCCACTTGTCGTTGCTTCGGCTTCTTGGTTTCCAAGAAAAAGTACATCTTCACCATCGATGACGATTGCTTTGGAAGTCTTGCGCTCCTTAACAATGTTCCTCTCCGTGATTTATCAAATGACGTGTTTGTATTCATTTAACGATATATTGAATCAACTTTTTTGTTGTTGAGAAAAATTAAAGGTGGCGAAGAAGCCTAGTGGGAAGCAGATAAATGCTTTGGCACAGCACATTAAGGGCTGGTTTGGTATTGCTGTGCTTTGAAAAAAAGCTGCTTCTGCTGTGCTGTGAGAATAAGCAGCTGTGAAATAAAGCAGCAGAGTGTTTGGTAAACTTTTTTGTAAAAGTGCTTTTGAAAAAAAAAACAGTATTAGAGTGTTTGGTAAACTTTTATGTAAAACAGATGTGAAAAAAAGCCAGTTTTTCAAAGCTAGGTTTTGCAGCTTCTTGTTTTTGGCTTTTTTTCATCCAAAACTGTGAAAAAAAGCTGAAGCTGAGTGTTTACCAAACACAAAAACAGCTCCCAACTTTTTTTGATAGCAGCTTTTTTCAGAATCACCTCAGTACCAAACCAGGTCTAAGAACCTGCTGACACCTTCAACTCCATTTTTCTTCAACGCTCTCTACGACCCGTTTGCAAATGGGGCGGACTTTGTTCACGGGTATCCATTTAGCTTAAGAGAAGGTGTACCCACTGCTATTTCTCAAGGCCTTTGGCTCAATATCCCTGACTATGATGCCCCAACTCAGCTAGTCAAGCCTCTTGAGCGCAACACCAGATTACCATAACCCATCCATTTTCATGCATTGAAATTTTTCAATCTTCTAGATTTAATTTAGATTTTAGACGCATAAAATTAACTACATTGTTGATAGCAAGTGACCCTTTACCACACTGGTGGAAAGGTGTTGAGCCCTTGCATGACGTCGTGGGTTCAAACTCCGTTGGTAGCTAATCTAACAAAATATATCGTTTGACAAAAAAAAAAAAAAACATTATTGATGCATTTTTAAATACGAATTAATCCAACATACAATAATAGGGCTTATTTAAGAAAAAAATGTATCAACAATGCTTTTGATCGATTTTGTGTCTAAATAACATTATTGTTTAGATTTTGGATTTGGTTTAAAATAATTGAGGATTGAGTTTTTTTAGCTTATGTAGGTATGTGGATGCTGTGATGACGATCCCCAAAGGCACCCTTTTCCCAATGTGTGGGATGAACCTGGCTTTCAATAGGAAGGTGATAGGCCCAACCATGTACTTTGGGCTCATGGGTGATGGCCAACCCCTTTGTAGATATGTTGACATGTGGGCTGGCTGGTGTGCCAAGGTAAATCAATCCCATCTCATTTTAGTCTTTTGAGTTTTGACATGTTTTTTTTTTGGGGTCTTTTGATACAGGTTCAAAATAACTAAAAATTAGACCTATTTCAAAAGTTAAAAGTCACTAATAATTGGATCTATTTCAAAAGTTAGCCCATAAAATTGGACCTATTTCAAATTTTCCCTTTTTTTTTTTTATACAAATGATATATTTACATTAACAAGCTTGAAGAATAATTTAATGTAAAAAATATGTTTTAACTTTTTAAACTCAAGACATCTCACTTGCAAATGAAGAGAAATACCATTAAATTGTAATACTAAATAATGAATCTTGACATGTTTATTTAACAAATAATTAACTCATAAACAGAGGAAGTAAAAAAATGTGAACTGCATCAACTACTCACACACTTGATCTTTTTTTTGATTTTTTTTTATTGGAGATTATGAAAACTGAATTTAAGGTAGGACTCACATATTTCTTGCTAATTCTTATGTGTTAATAAACGTTGGAGTTAGGAATTGGAATGACTTTCTTCTTCTTAATTATACTCCTCGTCGATAATTAATAAATAAACATGCTTTAGTGTTTGGAGGAACTCTAGGCTTTTAGAGGCCACACAAGTGTAGTTGAATGTGAGCCATTGATGCATATAAGTCTCTTTATGCTTCAAAAACTCATAGTCACCTAGACGTGAATGGACGACTGATCTTAGCATAATTTTCATTAACCATTTTGACGTCATTATGTGACATACATCCATTTGCATAAGTCCTTGGACAATGACATATGTTTCTTTTTTAGGTGATATGTGACCATTTGGGTCTAGGGATTAAGACAGGACTGCCATACATATGGCATAGCAAGGCAAGCAATCCATTTGTGAACTTGAAGAAAGAGTACAAGGGGATTTACTGGCAGGAAGATATGATTCCATTTTTCCAACAGATTGTGCTCCCAAAAGGGTGCAAAACTGTCCAAGATTGCTACATTGAGCTTGCCAACAAGGTCAAAGAAAAGGTTGGCCCTCTTGATCCCTACTTTGAGAAGCTTGGGGATGCCATGGTTACTTGGATTGAAGCCTGGAATGAGCTCAACCCACCACCACAAACAGCCAACTAATTTGGCCCGATCAAATGGTTTTATATGAAAAATCATCCAAATTGCTAAATTTACTATTGAGTTGTTATGAACTTTTACTGTATTAGTAAGGTAGTGATTTTCACATTTCTCGTTTTATTGTACTAAAATTGTTCTTACAAAGTTGTTTGAGCTGAAAGAGCATACTAATTAGATTATTACACTTGATATATCAGACCGTGATTCCGACCAATTAGATTATTACACTTGAAATTTTTTTTTTCAAGTTTCCAACCAATTAGATTATTACACTTGATATATCAGACCGTGATTCCGACATACTAAAAATTAAATTCTCATCTAAGAGGAGAACGAATATCTCTTTCCTTGTTAGCATCTAATGTAGCAATCTTTTTGACAGGTGGGCTGGTGATGGTTGTTTAGATTGGTCTAAAGTTTCTCTTACTCTTCATTTTCAACACGGAAATAATATTTCTTTACATTACTGCTGAGTTAAGAACAATTCCATTCTCTTAAGAATTGCCCAAAATTCTCATGCAACATGGATTTTTAGCTTTCCAATCTCATGTGACAACCAAGTAAAATTAAACTTTTACTTGGTCCCTATCCAAGATAATGACTAGGGTTTGAGGGTGAGGAATTTTATGACCATAAGTCACATAACATATCATATTCAAATTCCTTACTGTTGGTATGATCAAAAAGAAAAATGATCCCTGTGATAAAAACACCATTTGAGTATGACATAAAAGAATACGTGCCGACATAACTTTCCTTCATAGTTTAGTGACGATGTGCGTTGGCTCTGACCACTGAGCCGCCCACAGTGTTCTATATGTTTCACGTTTTACTTTGTCAGAATAAATACGTATACACTATACTTCTAGTCATAAATTTTCCTCTCAGATGGATCACAACAGCCAAATATTCTTCCTTGGTTCATCAGCATCCTCATCAGCATCTCCTATTTTTTCATCGAGTCAGTCAAGTTTTCCACTTTGTCTTGGTGACAGAAATGCAGGCATGATGAAGTCAGGAAGAAAAGAAGGTGATAAGGTGAACAAGAGGCAGAAATATGCATTTCAAACAAGGAGCCAGGTTGATATACTTGACGACGGCTACCGATGGCGAAAATACGGGCAAAAAGTTGTTAAGAACAATAAGTTTCCTAGGTTAGTAGCACTATCTCCTGACTATTATAACATAATTTTTTAATTTTGAATTTTCGCTATTGAATTTTCTAGGGAATTTGGTATTATAACCTGAGTTTATCAGGTTTTTTGATATCTTGGTTCTTTATATTTGCTCTAGTACGGAATATACTGGATATTATATTTGTAGATTTTATACCTAAAACGGTAAAAAAAAAAAAAAACGTCTAGTTCGTACTATTTTTCGGTTACGAAAGTACTCTAGTTAAATGGTTTACCTAATGCTTGAAAATTCCATAAATCTTTACTATGCGTTCTTCGTCTTGTTCTGCCTGTAAACTGGATTTGTGTTTGACTATTTATGCAGAAGTTACTATAAGTGTACGCATCAAGGCTGCATGGTGAAGAAACAAGTCCAACGCCTGTCGAAGGACGAAGGGATTGTGGTAACGACATACGATGGAATCCATACGCATCGGATTGATGAGTATTCTGCCGAAAATCTTGAGCAGATAATTAGGCATATACAAGCATCTACTGTGCCTAATAATTAAAGCTTCTGGAGATATTTCCACCGTGTAACATATAGTTTGTAGGGTCTTCCAATGAAGATTGTTTTTAAGGACCCTTGTTTTTATGCTCAAATTTACTTTATAAGATAAATCTGCTCACTCTACTTTAGAAAATTACCATTTTCTGGATTCTAAATATTATTTTCACTACAAGGCTGCTAAAAAAAGAAATGAAAATTCACTTCATAATAGTGATTGGAAAAAAAAAAAAAGGGCTCATCGACATCCATGGAGAAGAGGATCAAACAAAATAGTGAAAACAAACTAAGATGATTGAGAGAGCAAATGATGGTTAGACCAGTTGGCCAGAGCATTGTGTGCATCCCTTGCAGCTATATTTGAATCTCCCTCCCCATAGATCATAGTATAGTTTAGAATATCGCTCGTGAGAAAAACCAAGATGATTGAGAGACACAACATCATGTTGGAACTAGTATCACCTCGTTTTCATTTCCATATCCAGCAAAGCCTCTGATACAGCAAATTCCAAATACAATTGAAGCAACAGCAACCACACGCATCGCCATAACAATGCACCTTCCTCCATTATTACCACCTTCATTGCTATCAACCTTTTTCACTCCTTCCTCCATCTTCAAATTCTCATCAGCCAAAGAAGACGAAGAACCCGAAGATTTCGCTCTTGAGCACCGCTGAAAACAAACGCCAATCTCTTTGCTCTTACCAGACTCATCGTCACCATCCTCACCATCAGAACTACCATAAAAAGACACTGATCTCACCTCACTCTCTTGAGCCAAACCATTATTCCAACCACCACACCATGTCCCCTCCTCTTTTCCTCCAAAACCCATCTCCCTTTCGCCATCCTCCGCCTCAAAAAGCCTCCTCCCCTTCAACCTGCCGCTCTCAATGGCAGCCCTTCTCTCTCTCTTTATCTCCTCCACCGCCCAATCATTACTCCTCACCTTCCACTCTCCTCCCTCAGAAGGAGAAACCCTATGATGTTGAAGTGAACACATGAGATGCCTTGGGGAAGAATCAAGCAGTTGGTCAAGATTTTTCACCATTGAAAATTTTGATGAGTAATTTGTTGAGTGTCTCCTCTTGGTTTTAGGGTTTGAGTTTTTGTAAGAGTTCCAGTCCTGCTGCAGACTCATGAACTGCTTCTGCAGTTTGGCCACTAATCTCTCTTCTTTTTCTTGGTGAGTTTTCATGGTGGGGTCTTCCTTCATGGTGGGGTCCGCTGAAAATTATAAATCGTTTTCTTTTTGAATCCCTTTGATTGATTAGTGTGAAGGGATAATCTGGATTAGAGAGAATTTGGTGGGTTAATTTTGAATTTAAAAATCGGTCAAAAATGGTTCAACTTGGATGAGGACTGCCCACGTTCTAATTATCATTTGTGAGTTTTGATCTTACAGTACACTACTGTTAATCTGGACCGTTAAATCACTACTCAGGTTTTACAGCTGCCCTTTTCTGGTCTTTGGATCCGATTCTTTCTGTTTTCTTTTTTGCTTTTAATTACTTTTACTTTCTAATTAAGAAAGAAGGAATCCTTTTTACTCCATCCTTGCCAATTTCACTTAGTAAAAATACGGTATAGTAGTATTCTTTTTCATTTATAAGTAAGAAAACTTAAGTTCGATTTTTGCCAATGATAATTTTAAACCATATTATTGCAGCCCATTGTAATGCGTATCTCATCCACGTCTTTAGTCTAGATAATATCATCTGTTAAAAATATTTTAAAAGAAAAAAAACACTGTTAGGCTGTTAGCTCTTGCTCAAGTAGCAGAGGGCATCCCAAGTTCGATTCCCGCTCAGTTATCAAAAAACGAAAAAAAAAAAATCTCCTTTCGTGAAAAAGAGGAAACATTTCTCAAAAATATAGAAACAAAAGATTTTAGTTTGGAAGTAAATCAGGCTAGTGCAAAAATAGTATTTTTAGAATGTCAATAACTGCTAGTTACAGACTTATAGTACTATATTCTTAACCAAACAATTTTTCGTGATCAAATTCCCAAGAAAATTACTATTCAAAATTGAGAATTTCTCTCACCGCATATTTTTAGTTAAATCTCAATCAATCACTCATGCAAAAACATGTGAATTTCAATCAAATTTAACCATGATCCTAATTTCACTTTATAACAATCATGATCCTAATGATCTTAAAAGAAAATGAAAAAAACTATAAAAAAAAAAAAGTCTTAAAAGCAGATTTTTATTATTTTGTTCATTGAATCAATAAGCAGCTATAATGATATTAACTTTTGCATTTCCTTTTCCTTCTTTTACTTTACCAGACACAATTGATTGCTCCTTCCATATCCCCACCACCCATATGACCTGATTCCTGATGACTCCAGGTCCCTACCCTCATTCTATATAGCTCCACTCTTGAATTTTCAATTTTCCCTTCAAAAGATACAGCACGAAAAAGCCACGCTCCATCGACTCGACTTTGTAGGGTCTGAAAATTTGGCTAATCAAATAAACAAAGAAGTGAAAACATACATCCAAATCTGTCAACGTAGAATATGTATGAAACTACGTTATACGCAAGATCAGTATCCATGAAAAGGGGTCAACTCTCTTAAAATTCTATCACTAACAACCTGTTGCTGCATGATTGCAATTAGGTAGTCTCGTACTTCCCATGTTCTTTGAAATGTCAAAGCTTTTCCTCTGCAAGGCTGCTTGCATTCATGGGTTCCCTGATACGTCCTCGATTATGCCCCTTCCATCCATAGCATCGAAGAAGAAGAAATTCTTGACAGGGTCTCCTTTCTCTGATATTGTCTTAATTACCTCCTGAGAAGTCAAAAAACTAGATGTCAATATAAGGTAACCAACACTTCCACTATAATTTTTTATGGGAAAGAAAATGGATAGGCGGAGCACCTGTCCAAGAATCCCTCCAATGATGGGACAAACTGGAGGAAACTCTCTTGTATCCGTCACCAATCTTTCCAGGAGTGCATTTGGAATATGAGACTCATTCAGTGACTGCAAATTTGTCACGAAAGCAAGCATAAGAAAATGCACAACACACAAACAATAACAACTCCAAGTACCCATACCTGTGCTTCACAGAGTTCTTTTTTCAGCTTCAGAACAGCAGGAAGATCTGCAATCGATAACTCTCCAGGTTTCCGTTGCTCGGCTTCTTCAAACCTTTCAATTACTGCAAGAAAGGTGAGGATAGTCTCGGTCAGTCTATTTATAAACAAATGGTAACCTATTCACACGAGATTTATAATGGATTAAGGGAAAAATCTTCTTAATGGGAAAATTCAAAATCATTTAATGTTAACCAATTCACACAAGGTGTATTAGAAGTAGAACCGCAGCATAGGAGTGAGACTAATAAGAAAGCAGCAAATACAATGCACCCTATGAATGAGGCATTCCGGTGGTATTAAAATGATATCTGCATCACTCATCCCTTCAATAAAGCATTGATCTCTCTTCAAGTTCAAAGTTAATCCTCTTTATCTTCACCATTTTGGTAATCATAATTGTTTTTAAATGTAATAATTTCACTTCTCATATAGCAAATTATAGCTTTGACAACTTCATGGAAGTAGTCTCCAAGGCACCATCCCTCTTCCCTTTAGTAAAACCAAGAGTTTTCTTACCTACCTCTTTTATTGTATTGCTGTATTTCTTTTACACAACTTCTTTCATAACAAGTAAAAAAAATTAAATAACAATAATTAAACACACCTTGCATAGCAAAGTATAGCTTTGAGAATCTCCTGGGAAATGATTTCCAAGGTACTGAAATTGATTCCTGTAATGTAAGTTCCATATTATATGTCACGATTAATACGCTAAAAATAATTACGATGCACACTACAGCACAATTTGCATAAAAACAAATTATCGTTACCTTATGGGACGTTGGTCAATATAATAAGCTATATTAGAAAGATGGCAATCCTAAATACATGTTGTATGAATAAGGGTTAATACCACCGGAAAATATTAATCTTGTGGTCTTAATTTGATCAATCCTCTAAGAAGGTCCTATACTTAATTATCGCCCAGATGGGAGGTAAGCATGAGCACGATATGAAATTTAAAATAACATCATAAGAAAGAACATTGACCAACGAGTCATACCTCAAAGCTTGGATAATGTAGTTCGCATTCGATTGTTTCCTCATTTTTTTTCTGTCAAGAAAAACAAGAAAAAATTTACTCATGCTTCTGTCATTACAGGTAGAGAATATAGGATGGCAATGCTATATTTCTCCATGTACATGTAATCTAAAATTTCATAGCCCTTAGAAACTTTCTTGAAGTTCTAGCAATGATTCTATCAACTCATTAGACATAAAATGAACAAGGAAACTAAGCAAACTAACATAATGACATTCGAAAAGTCTGAGAAATCAAATACGATGATCACCTTCGAATATTTATGGTGTTGCAGATCAACAAATATTTCACCACAGGAGTCTCTACAATCAACTGTATAAAACGCTACACGCTTCGAGGACTTTCGGCATTTTTCATTGATCAATTTCTGTAAAAGAAGAATTGAGATGGAAAATAAGAATATGAATTCATTAGCAACGGATGTTTCAAGAAGTTAAATTTAAACATCAAAGAGGATGGGTATGTGTAGTACTTTAGTTGTGAAGGAGCAACAGCTGACAACGACAACATCAAATTTACCATAGAACTCTGACCCAAAGTTTGACAAGTCACCTGTGAGATCAAGATGAAGTATATTCTTAATTTCTCTTCTTGCTTAATTCGGACGACTTATTACAAAGCATTATTTAACTAGTCTGTCTTAAGTGGGATAAAATTTCAAAGTCATGCAACTCAAACAAGATGTTGAGCTACACTATTAACCACTGGATTGCAATAACAGCGAACCAATAATATAGGGAAACAGTGGCATTAGAGGGCGGACCTTTTTCTACAGAAACACGAACCATTGGATTGAAATCTTTCAGAGAATCACGGCAAAGCTCAGTCAGAGTTTTTCCAGCATACAAATTTTCATCAGAAGGTATCAAAAAGTTGGCAGAAAGTGCATCTTCGTTCACTACCCGATCATCGACCAGTGTCAAACTACCAACTCCGGCTAGGACAATGTTCTTGCAAAACTACCCACAAGAGAATAACAAGGTAACAAACATCACCAGCCAAAGACAAATATATATGATATATATATATATATATAAAGGTGTTGAATTTACCTCGGCAATAGTTCCAGTAATTCCACAGACCAATACATGAGCTTTGCTAAGCCTAAAAAAATAGGGGGAAAAAAGTTCAAGGCAAACAGTAGCTCAAAATTCTGAAAAAAAAAAAAAGATTAATTAATTCATAACAATTATTCATGAAATATATATATATATAAATGCTTACCTTCTTTGGGCACCAGCGCCCCAAACCCTAATTTGGCGATCGTAAAGTGCAGTCTCCTGCTCAGTCAACTCCTCGCCGTCCATTCCCAAACGCAACCTGAAATTTTGAAAATCAACAAAATAAAATCCACATTTCTAACTCGAAAACTTGAGAGGAGAGAGAGAGAGAGAGAGAGAGAGAGAGAGAGAGAGAGAGATAAAAACCCTAGAAAAACTGAGAAATTGAATTGCTGAGAAAACAGACGGACAGTGACGCGGGGCTTCCGAATTGAATTTCGGGAATTTTGATTTTCAAGGCATATATTCAGACTTTTTTCGCTTTATTTTGGCCCAACTTGGATTGGGCCTTTTCATTCGTCAAAGATTGGGCCTCATTTTTGGGTTTGTATGTAAGATTTTGGTAGCCCAACTTGACACTGGAAACAGATACAAGAAGAACAAGGGTAAGCTTGACCAGCTGGATAATTAGGAATTGTCACAAAAAAATATTTACGTATTATCCGACCCCATGTAAGTACAATTTCTGAACCATGCAACCAATTTTCTGTGTTAGGCAACCCTACTAAAGTTTATTTCGCATAAAACAAAAACCAATAATGTTTTGTCACATTCATTTATTATCTCATTTATTTTTTCCATTGGAAACTAACAATCATACAAGAAATTCTTTCATGCTGCGTAGCATTAAATGCTACTAGAATGGAATAATCTAGTTGGTCTAAATTATTGCTTTTATTATGGTCCAGTAAATTCAGACCTTCTAATGCTCATAACATTTAACGCTAAGTAGCATGAAAGTTAAACCCGATAATACAAAGTATATGCTTAAAGAAATTTTCTCTCCTGTACATTGGATGCACACATTCAAATTGATCATTGCACATACGATATAATTTAAGTGGATTCATAACAAAACACGTTAGTCTCTGTCACATAGCGTTACAAGATAAGTTGTGGATTACATGCCTGTTAAACATGGGAATCAGGAACAACTCCCTTGAAACAATATGACTCGTCTTTGCTTCCTCCACAGTCCACAGTGCACAATAGCTACTTTAGTCCAGCTCCTGCAGCAAAACTACTGTTCGGGAAAATTCAAATCGAAACCTGCTGTGAATTTGTGAACATACAGCACTCGCTTCCTTCAAAATGCATGACAGTGATTTTAGTCCCACTCCTGCAGTAAATTGTTCGCGTAAAGCTGTGAATAGTTCCAAACTGCTGGTCGTCATCACAGTGAATGATGATAACTCAAAAAAATTTCACCTTGATGGGTAAAGTTACTGAATTATAATTACCTGCATATTGGTTAAAAACTTGCTTTGGGTTTCTTGTCATGGCGAGTGCCCTAATATATAGCTACCTCCTCGGTCGTCCAAGGCTCCAAGCGCAAAATCCAGTGAAAAAATTGGAGAACTATGATGTCATATATTTATTGATCGGAATTTCTAAGGGTTATTAAGATATATCATGCGAAGTGTACATAGACCATGCATGATGCATGTATGGATACAAAAATATGATCAGCCAATGTTTAAATTAATTCAGGTGTTATACATGGAACTTTGAGTCCAAGAAACCTATATAGTTTGTGTACCTTCCCATATTAAAGACTTGAGCTTTGTTCCGAATACCATGTTACGTGATTGGTTCGAAATGTGTATTCGTCGTATCCATGCTTTTTTTTTATTATCGAATGATAAAAAGGTTTATTAATCAAGTCAAATAACAATGTTTACATCGTCAGCTAGAATATTAAATAGAAAATCAAGAAACAATAATCTCCATCTATGATAACCCCTCTTCCGGTTGACATACAAAGCGACCGAGTGAGCCGCCCTATTGCAAGCTTACAAATATCGAAAATGATGCAGTCAACCGTAGCTTCAGAGACCACAACTAGTTATTTTTCTTTTCTTATACAAATGATATTAGTTAAAAGATGGTAAAACTTCGAATACAGTAATAACCGCTCTTTATTACTTGAATTACAAATTTCATGCATGGTATAGAGCCATGGGTATGAACGTGACTCGGTCAATTCAACAATCACCAATCCTTATAATTGCAAAAGAATATTAACTAGGTTTAGGATGGTATGAAACCTAAGTGGAGAAAAACGATTCCAATTAAGAATGTATGAACAACATCTATTTTGAAGGCATTGTTAGAACTAAAACCACTTTTTTGTTTTTTATCCTTCTAAAACTAAAAACCTTTTGCAAGCCATGTTTAAAATATCCACGAAATTGTTGATATTTTTGTCGATATGAAAAGGGGTAAAATGTAAACTTCACCCCATGTCAGGCAAAATTTAGGAAACTCAATGAATATCGACTAAATCTGAATAAGTTGATATACCCATCTCATTGCATATTTTTATAATTTCAGTAGAAGGCAACCATTATCAATATATACATCGATATTTTCATAAATTTGCATATCAAATATTTTAACTTGTTTCTAAGTTGGTTGTAGCTCAACTAGTTAAGAGCATGCACTTTGCACTAAGATGTTTTGTGTTCGAATCTATAAACCTTTCTGTGTTATTAGCACTCCAAAATTCTTATTGTGCACTTCAAACTTAAAAAGAAAAATACACTCGTGAGTAGTGCCCAATTAAATCTCCAGAATACATATAACAATTTCCTAAAATAAAGAATTTTAAAAGGCGGTGTCATGACACGAATTTAGATTTGGATCTTTAAAATGAAAAAAAAAAATTATACAGTATACTGGTGGTTTATTCCAATCTCTATGTCTTTCATAACATATTCCTCATATTTCAAAGATTTTGGCCCTAAAACTAGGGGTGAGCATGGGTCGGGCCGGGCCCAAATTTAGAGGGACTGAACCGGACCCGCTTAAAAAGGAAACGGGCAAGGCCGGGTATTGCAAATCTGATCATTGGAACAGGACCTAACCTGACCCATTTCAAACGAGCCGGTTCGGGACAGGTCCACAGGTTCTCTTTACTTTTTTTTTTCTTTCTTCTGGTTTTGATCGTCTCCCAGACTCGCTCATCCTCTCGATCTTCAACTCGCTCATCGTCTCGGCCAAGCTCGACCTGACCCAAACCCAAACTCGCTCCACCATCATCGTCGGATTCGCCGTCACCACAACCTTCCTCTTACACTTGTCGAGCACCTTGAAGCTCTCCGCCCTCACATCCGCCGCATAAAACCTAACAATCATTTCATAAATTCAAAGCTAACATTTTAAATTAAAATATTTAGATACATATACGTGTGTATATGTGTGTGTATAATTTTACTGTACCTGTGGAAGACGGCGCGGGAAGCGGAGCTTGATGTCGCGGATCTTGAGCCGGTTCCTGGGTATATGCCTGGTTATGCTTTGTGAAGGTTAGAGAAGACAAAAGGAAGAAAGAGGTTGAGTTGGGTTTAGGGCGGGTGAGATAGGAGAGAGAGAGAAAGAGATTGTGGGAGAGAGAGAAAGAGAAAGGGAGGAGATCGAAAGGTAGGAGATCAGGAGGAGATCGAGAGAGAGGAGATCGGGAAAAGATCGAGAGAGATCGAGAGATGAGGGAGAAGACACATAGTGGACTTGGGAGAGAGAGAGAGAGAGAAAGAGAAAGAGAAAGAGAGAGAGAGGGGGGGTGAGGGCGAGGCTTGAGTGAAATTAGGTTTGAGAAGGGTAATAAACAATAGTCAGTAGGAATGAACGGTCCAGGCTGGGGGCCCGTTTTCTCTAACTTTTAGAATCGACCCACCCTGTTATTTACCAGGAACCGGCCCGGCCCGTTTTGTATTTATAATTTCTGGACCAGTCCCATACCCGTCTTGAACCGCAAGGATCCACCTAAACCTGTAGGTCCAGGACCCGTTTGCCCACCCCTACCTAAAACCAAAGAGTAAGCAAGAAAGTCCAAAATTGAGTTGTCCACATATGACGCATAATATGAGCATGTCGACGTCGAGCTAGCTAATATACATTTTTTATGTTAAAAAATTTAGCATTTGCTAATTAGTGAAATGACATCTTGTACCAGCTCTAGAATTCGCGACGAAACTTGACACACGAAATTTTACGTGACTCACGAATCCTATGTTTTGAAACTCTACATCCAAATCACAAATCAGATGAGTCTGTCAAAATCCGGAATCTCGCCAGATTTTTTTATGAGGATTTCATAAATTTATGAATCCTGTTTGTTCTTTGTGCGGTCAGAAATCATTTTAAATCTTTTTATTTAAAATTAAATATAAACAGTACCTGATAAAAATAAACCACAAAATGTACGATGAACAGACACAATTTACGAATTCCTAGAATCCTCATAAAAAATCCGAAAAGAATCCTGTTGAGGTCTGTCAAGATTTTCGTATGAATGTATCAATCATGTTCGTGTGGATGATGTACTTTGAGGTTGGTGACAAAATCAATATGACAAATTCATGGTAGCATGGCATGCCATGGTGCCGACAACTGAAAACTACACCTTAGGATTTTTTTTCTTCGAGGTGTTAGAGGTGGAGAAGGAAATGGAATTACGTTACGTTCTTTGATACATTATCGTGTCATTTTAAATTAACAAAATTAATGCATTTTGACGTTTTATTGGTTACGATTGCATACTAAAGGAATCTCTCTCTCTCAAGCGATGAATTACATTAAAATCGTTACGTGAATTCAATAATATAGTACGATAACATTGAACACGTTTCATCCAGTTGCTTTCCTTTAAAAAAAAGTAGGTAAGGCGACACATGACAAGTAATTTTCAGCCCACTCTCTAATCTCGATGAAGAAACCTTTCTTCCCCTACTGACAAAGAGTTTGGTCCCACGGACAGTCCCAATACAGCTGCCCACACTGACTTTTTTGTTATTTGCAGATTTGAAGGACTTGTCTCGCTGCTAGAGCATGACTTTTTCACCCTTCAATAATTTATACATCACACCTTTTTTTATTCGAGTCTTGATGCCGGTAATTTTTCTATAAATAATTTGTAAAAATCTTAAAAATTGTATTAAAACTTTTATTATAAGTTTTAAAAAAGACTTATGGTATAACTCTCAAAACCTCTCCTTGTTCAAAACTTTTTTGTACCGAAAAAAAGTTATTAACTCCTTATTGGCCTTTCTTTAAATTAATAAATAAAAAGAAAAAAAATCACTTAGCACTACAGTTAAAGATATTTGTTTTTACTAATAAGTGAAAGGTTTAGAATTCAAATATGATAAATGACGATATTTATTTTTATTTGTAAGTGAAATGTTTAGAATTCAAATATGATAAATGACGATATTTATTTTTATTTGTAAGTGAAAGATTTAGAGTAGATACATTGTTGTAGAAGTATGATATACCTCCAATTATTATACCAATGTTGCTTTCCGAGGGAAAAATTGTATGGTGATGAATATTTCACAAATCATGTATTTTCATCTTCACACTTAAACAATTACTTCACGCGTGTAGCAATTTACTCTTTTACATTTAAATTTTTTCTTGTTTTATATTTAGAATTTTATTAATTAAAAATGTTATATATATTATATTTAATATATATATATATATATATAGTCAGACAAAAAGGTAAAACATTCATAATTTCAAAATTACCCCTCTCTAATTGAAATTTTATAAAATTAGTCTATAATCATATTTCTCAAATTAGCCATATTTCTCAAATTATTTTATAAAATTAGACTATTATCAAACTATACCTGGTCATACTTCTATTTTTCATGAAATTAACAAAAATAGTAAATCAGATTGACATAACTCCTCATTGAAATTTGAAATCGATATGAGTAGTTTCTGAGTTTACCCACTATCAATCATTTTGGTTCTTCTGTGAAAGTCTCTGTTAAATAAAAATCAAAATGACAAAATACCTCAATTTAATAAACAATGCGTCAAAATAATTTGACAAAAATTGAGTATTTTTATCATTTCACCCTTATTTAACGAATATTTTTTACGGAATGACCAAAATGATTAATGTTGAACAAACTAAGAAACTAGTTCTATTGATTTTAAATCTCAATTACTAAAATAAGAAATCATAACAATTTCAGGACTGCTGTACCTAAAAAAATTGAGAAATTTAGGACAGGAGTTATGTTTTGGGCCATGAAAATCAAAGTTGGAGGTGAAGGTTTTTGAGTCCGACTCTGACAGCGCCTACCTTCCCTTCTCTCTTTCCTTCAATGGGCCTGCAAAGATGCACAATGATTACATTTATATTTAAGTCTCACGCGCTCGGCTAGCAAGTAGCGGCACTCCTCAAAAGTCCAAGGACCAAATATTTCTAGCTATTTGGTTGTCAAATTTACAAGGACCATAACTATTACTATGTTTGAAATTTCAGAGACAAAGAGTAATAGGAACATAACGAGGAAAGTATGTTATTTACATCACATTGTAACGTCTCTTTCTTGTATGAAAATTTTGGGAATCACAGCGTATGGCCGGATAATACTCAAATGTATTGAGACTTGTTTCTTTATGAGAGCGTTGACTATCTAACTCGTATTAGTGAACAATGGCAACACATCTATTAAAGAGGTGTTCCAATATGCGGTTCAAAAATGTGTTCGCTTTAGTGGTCCGCAATAATGAAAATTAATCTAAGTGATCAGGTTGAGTGAGAAAATACGTTATGATTGCACTGAAATTAGCTAATTTTAATTTATCAATTAGATACCAAGGTCTCAAAAAGCTCAAAATTATTCATGTCCATGGAATCCATTACATTGGTGAAATTCTATATTGAATGCAAGAAACCCAAATATTCGTATGAAACGGTATCATTGGTATAGCACACACAAATAGACAAAGAGAATTTGAATATTATACCTTTGGCTAATTGACTTCCCGACCTGAAATTGATGTAAAGTACTAATGCAGTTAATCAAATTCCATTGGAAATGTGATTCATACCCAAAACTTGTCCCACATTTTGCATGTTTTGCTCTCAATGTCTTACTTCTAAATCTTTCTCCTCTTATTTGAGAGATTTTTTTAGTGTGCTCGGAACACAGGTAGACCAATTATATAAAGATACGTGGTGTTTCATCCCGCTTTCCAAACTCATTGAAAAATCTCTCCTCTTATTCTTCTTCTTCACCACCTAACATAACATGGAAAGCCCCTTCCCTTAATGTCCCAAGATAGGTCGGTACTAATGTAGTTAACAAAGTGTTCAATTATTTTATTGACACTTTAACGAAAAGTTCCCGTTATTATTCACTTTAACGAAAAACTATATTTTTACACTAAAAAGTCAATCATGGTACTATTCATTTATCTTTTTTTTTTTTACCGTATTGTTAAAACTCAAAATTTTGAAACACTTGTCATTAGTTTTTTTTTATTTTATTTATGTTTTGGTAATTAAGGTATACAATTATTAATCCAAGCTATTAAGGGACCCATTTCTAACAATCCTAGCGACAGACAGCCCAGCAAAAGTCTTTGCATAAATTTTTAAAAGTTTCAATTCAAATGAAAGCAAAGCATTGGAATTTTAGTGCTTTAGGCTTCATCTTGAGAGACACTTACTTGGATCAGGTACGTAACTCGAATGGTATTTGAAGATAATATCGTATAGTTGTGTGAGAAAGTAAAAGCATACGACTAATGTTATTACCTTAAGAATATTAAGACAACGATGTATCTGCTATAATTAAATCTTGAACGAAAAAGTTGAATGGGGGATGTGAGTTTCCCACTCGCCATGAGAGGAGCGTGGGGTGCACAAGAGGGGTTTGAACTATGAAGTAAAAGGAACCCAAAAGGAAGGACATGCCATGAAATGTGAAACACAATGCCACATGGGTTGTCCTGAGCATCCATCCTTGTACTTATTTTTCTTTGGTTTGTGAAAGTCTGAAAGCTACAAACAAACTGTCGCTATTTTCCCTTCTCTCCTCCCTCACCAATTTCATACAAACCCTAAAATGGACAAAAAGAAATATTTTAATAAAGCTCAAGCGAGCTTGGCCCCTTCTTTCTAGTGCCTCTCTCTCTCTCTCTCCCCCCCCCCTCTCTCTTTATCCGCCTCCCTCTCTCTCTCTCTCTCTACTTTCAGTGTGTTGTGCAGCAGATACGTCCAATGGTATTTTGCTGACAGGTACAATAAGTGATTCTTCACTTCCTAACCTACACACCCCCAACTAATCAATTTTCAAGCTTTAGCTTTATATTTTATTTCCTTTACTACCCACTTTATTGGTTATTAATGGAATCCATGTCAGTGAATAAATGGCTGGAAAACCATACTTCTTCTGCACCCCTTATCTGTAAGTTTACTCTCTCTCTCCTCCTCCTCTCTCACTCTCTCTTTGTTCGTTTGTTTTTATTTATTTGTTTAATAATGGTCTAAAATAGTAAAGTTTTCCATCTTCTTAGCTTCCCAAATTCTTGGAAAAACACTGCTTCCATATCATTAATTTACTGGAAGGAACAAAAGTCTCTGACTTCTAGTTTGGGATTCTAAAAATTTGCAATGTCCAGAGCTGCAGTTCTTGCTTTCCTACTTTGTGTTTTCTTTGTTAAGTAGTCAATTCTTCTTAATTCTGCGTATTGCTGTTTTATATGATGTAATACATTAATACCCTTTTGAATTTGAGAGTCCATAAGATAATCCAGAACTAAATCTTTGCATAATTTGATTTTTGATGTGGTTAATTTTGGTATTTTTAATCTGTTGATGTTGTTTGTTGTGTGAATTTTTGAATTTACATTCTTATTGAAGGTGTTGCAGTTGCAAACAGCCAGAGAGAAGCTTAATTGAGGGGGGTTGAGGGAGGGGTGGGGGGAGGGTGGGGAAAGCAAAAAGGAACAATCAGCTTTTGAAATAAGTGCTTTTATGGACTGGAACTTGAAAGCAGCTTCTTGGGATTTGCCTGAACTAGAACAAGGAACCTTTTCTAACTTAGACACTACAGTTGATGGGTCTAGCAGCTTTGGAGATCATAGGACCTTCAAAGGCAGCAACTTTTCGGTTGATTTGAAGCTTGGTCAGTTGGGTGGCCCTGGGAATAATGAGCTCGTGGGTATGCTGAAGGAGCCGGGTGGTCCGAAAACTACCTCATCATCTCCTTCTGGACCATCAAAGAGGTCAAGAGCGGCTTACAGTGGATCTCAGATGGTTTCATGCCTCGTTGATGGATGCAATTCGGACCTTAGTACTTGTAGGGATTACCATCGGCGGCATAAGGTCTGTGTGCTACATTCAAAGACTCCTGAGGTCACTATTAACGGTAACAAGCAACGATTTTGCCAGCAGTGTAGCAGGTGTGAGATTTGATGAATGTGTCATTTGCATATTTTGAATTTGCATTTCGATTTCATTTGTAGAATGATCATCTGAAATTATTGTCAATTGGAGTTTGTTCATCCATCTTGCATTCTGCTGCCTTAATGGATCATCATGTAGTTTTGTTTAGTGCTATAATTGTAGAGACATCAAATAAAAAGTTCATATTTAAGGCCATTTTATGTTTCTGCAATGCTTCATTGAATTCGTTTGAAGGATCTAGTGCGCCGATCCCTGTTACTTATGAGATAAAGGGTAAGCTGGTTGATTATTTCGGATATACAGTGTTGTTTCGAAGGATCGTCATACAGAATTGCCGCTATACTGAGCTGAAATTTTCTTTCCAGCTGCTTACTTGCTTCGATATAGAACAAATTGCACATCCTTTTTGTTAACTCCTAATTTTAGCTAGACTCTTGTATTGTGTGTATTATTTTTTATGGAACTTCAATGATAAACTGGCAAATGTTTCAACTGATATGTGCGTATTCGTTAGCTTCATTCACATGAGTTATTCCCTCTGTTTTGAGCCACGATCCTGGCAAGATCAAGTCCCTTACGTGAGCTTTTTGTTTTTGTTTTTTTTTTCTCTCTGAAGGTTCCATGCTCCGGAGGAATTTGATGAGGGAAAGAGAAGTTGCAGGAAACGTCTTGATGGACACAACCGGCGGCGAAGGAAGCCTCAACCAGAACCCTTGTCGCACCCGGGAAGTTTTCTGTCCAATTACCAAGGTTAGCTGCAACCTTTGTTTGTGGAGGAGTACTTTATCAAAATTAAAGCTGTGAAAGCAGGCATTTTATTTGAACATCCACTTGGTTGAGTGCTTCATCAACTATGTGCGGTGGTCCTGCCACAGTTGATGATCTAGTGGCCACTAGCAGATCCTTCTCTTCAAATCAATTTTTTTTAAGTTTCTTTGGAACTATTAATCTTCCTGTCAGGTGCTGCTTAATTTCTCTGCTGTCACTAAACTGATCATAAATCACAACCTTGTATGAGTGTTTAAATTAAACTTTCGCACGAATGGATGCTGAGAGGGTAAGCTGAGAAAAAACCAATGTGGATTTATTGCACTAAAATTTGTTTTTCCACTTGTTGCAGGTACCCAATTGTTGCCATTCTCTAGTTCACTTGTATACCCCTCCACCAATGTCATAAACCCTGCCTGGGCCGGCATTGTCAAAACTGAGCCAGATTCCGGGGTTCATAACCTCCAGCTGCCATTGATCGATAAGCAAAACATGTTCCTTGGGTCCTCAGGTAGCACTAGCAGCAGCGGTTACAAGGGAGGAAGGCAGTTCTCGCTCTTCCAGAGCAGCAACAGCTCTCCACTCCACCACAACCACCAAACATCTCATCATCACAGCACTTCTGTCTGCCAACCCCTTCTCAACAACATTTCATTCTCCGAAACTGCTAGTGGTGGTGGTGGGACAACAAAGAGCAAGATGTTTTGTGACAGGTTAACAACTCAAATCCATGATTCGGACTGTGCTCTCTCTCTTCTGTCATCACCGCAGACGCAGCAGACATCTGAAATAGGTTTGAGACACACAGTGCAGCAGCCTAACTCAATCTCTCTGATGCAACAACGACTAGGCCCCAACGGTCTACGCGGAAACAACAGTGCCATGGAGCCCATGGATTCAGTTTTGGTCTCCAATGGAAGTGGTGATGCAAATGTTCATTGCCCCGGAATGTTTCGGTTAATCTCTGATGGTTCTCAGGGCAATGGGAATCAACACCATCAATCCCCTCAAACACTTCCTTTTCATTGGCAGTAGCAAAAATTATTTGCAGGATTTCTAGATCAGTGGTTGCAGAGTGGAATTTAGAACCTCTTTGTATGATTTTGGATGCCTTTTCTTTTGTTAATGTAAACATAAGTATACCATTTATTTATGTACTCTTCAACTATGATTAATTATATGGGCTCCTTATTAATCGTGATGGACAAAAATGCTTTTGCATTCACAATTTCTTAACCTTGCAATTACTTTTGTGCAAAATTGAAATGGTGGTTTTTTTTAAAGGGCGGCGTTATTGGCATTTAAAAAAAAATTCAAGAGACTAATTTTAAGTATATTTTTTTTCTTATATTTCTAGAGCAATGATAAACACGCATCATTTTTTCCTTTTTATACTAATCATGTCCGTTGTTTTCTTTGATTTATTCAATCCAATGGTTAGAAATAAAGAGAGGTGAATAAGATGTTAAAAATAATTGTGAAAATTTATAGATGTCTTGAGTGAAGAATTGTTGTCATTAATGTGTTTATTTGGTAATATGATTGTGTAAACTTAGAGTAGAGTCCCAATAGGTTTTGGAGATCAAATCTTTATTGAGTTTGTATTACTTTTAAGGCAATAATGTCCATCATGATTAGTATAAATAAAGGTAAAAAATCGGGCGGGGGGGGGGGGGGGGAGGGGGGGTGGGTGGTGTGAACATACAATTCTCAAACACCGTCTCTCACCCTTCTCAAAATGCTACAACACATTATTAACACGAAATGTCTCTCTTTGTGAGAAGGAGAGATCCCCGAAAGAAACCTCGCGAAAGCTTTTCACCATCTTCTTCAACATCCAAGAAATACTAAACCCTAATCTCTTCGGTTTCAAGTTATTTTATGCTATGAATACTATGATTATTGTTCTACGCTATATGCATTTTATATGTTGATCTATATGTGTGGGTATATCAAAAAAGAAAAGAAAAGAAAACGATTCCAAAACCCTAAATTGCAGAAGTTGATAAAAACATGCCAAATCCAATTCTTAAATGCCTAAAGCACATAAATCATTCATAATACACCTATGTAAGCTCCAATAATCACATGTTTTTAGAGTTTCGTTTTTGTAATTCGCAATGATCGTGCTATTAACACTTAAAATCATGTAATTACGTTTATGTTCAAATCTTAAGCATAATATGAGCTTAAAATTAAATTATTTGTGTGGAACAAAGGATTTAAACACAAGTCTATAAGAACAATTACTATTTAACTGGGTTTTAACATTTCTGTCAAAACCAACATATGAGTTAAAAACAACTCAGTGAGTCTATATTCGATTATTACGTTATCAGACGTCCGTAATGAAAAAGACAGACGACCCTTTAAAGAATTCAATACGACCAGATACGGATTAATTGTGTTTCTGACATTTAGGTAAAAACCCACAAACAATTTTAAGACAAAATATGCGACAATTGAATATAGATATGGTTATAGTAGAATCACAGGTAAACACCGCATTGGAGCGCACAATCTGAACCGTACATTGATGTACGGTTTTATTGGATTGTTCTCTTTTCCAGAGTAGATAGAAAAGTCTATGGTGTTCATGCAAAAAAGCACCACCTTTTGATGCTTAACTCAAAATAAAACGCCTGTAAAGAGGACCTCCTCCCTCTACCACTATCACCACAGAACAGAGCTACTCTAAACAAACTCATGTTCTGTTCTCATAGACAAAACAGAGGTGGTAAGGGTAATTCGATGGCGGTTGCAAATCCGAAAATTGATCGTGAACAAGGAGTGTTTTCTCGGGTCGACGACGAAATTTTGCAGGACATTCTGGGGAGGCTACCGGGGGTTGAGTTCTCATCAGCAGCCGGCGTCAACACAAATTGGAACAAGAACTGTGGCCAAATGCTCTCTCGACCCAACTCACCAACTTGTAAATTTAAGTTTTTTTTTTTTTTTTTGGTTAATTGTTATGGTATCAACGAGCAGATCACTGAGAAAATAGGTTCTGGAGTTCCAATCATTACCAACAGAGCTATGGGACTAATCGGCACTGATGTCGAAACTCATAATCTGAACGAGGCATGTTCTTAAGTTTATGAAAATTTTAAAGTTTGGTTAATAACATTTGGGCACCAATTAAGATCATGTTGTTGAACATTGTAACGTTTGTGTGAACTGAGCTCAGGGTAATTCTGCATGGAACACAGAAAACACACACACACACACACACACACATATATATATATGTATTTATATCTATGTTTATGTTTGAAATTTGCAACAGTTGATATTGGGACTTCATTCTTGTTGATGGTGTGGGAATCCAACCCGACGACGGCTTCTTCTTCTACCATTCAGATGCTGCAACTGCATCGAACACCATTGATTATACATCTGATAACCTTCAAACTTTGGTCCACAATGATTCCGAAATCCAGCCAGAGGTGGTCGGATGGTTTATCTTCTCCAGCAAGAAACGCGGCACATCGATGTTCAATAGACCTAATGTTGATTGTAAGCCGTTTGCTGACAACTTCCCGGGAGTTCCGGTAGCCAGAATGGTTGGCAATGGGGAGATCGCGTGTGGTGGTTTGCTTGGTGAAGAAGAAGATCAAGAACTCGGTCATCCTCGTTGTTGTGTCCATGCTTGTAGCTCTGTGTACTTGGCCATCACTTATGTTCCTCCCCAAGCTCCATGTTACTTGGAGGAGTAGATGTTTGGTCCGTCTTCTCCCATTGAAAAAGAATAAAGTTTGTTGTTTTTGTTGGGGTGTTGGGCAGAAGTTGGTGTGCTTGTGTTGTCATATGTTGTAAGTGTTTTTATGTACTAGGTCTAGGGCCAGCATTTCACTATGGCTTCTGTAGTCAAATAAGAAGTGCTTGTAGTGTTGATAATTAGTAGTGTTATGTTTATGTATGTTTCTTACAAATTTAATAAAAAGTGGTACAGTTAATTGATGTGTATTTTTTTGCTTAATTTTATGGTTAACAGTTCGTAACACGGCGGTTTTTAAATAGTTAGTCTTATGTAGATAAGTTTTGAAGTATGTAACAATTTTTGTAGGAAAATTTATCAGCTTTATTTGACATGTAATATTAATTATACGTAAAATTGAATTTTTTTATTCGACCAAGCCATCTTGGAATCAAATTCTCTCTTTTCTATTAATGTAAAATATCAATAGTATTAAAATAATAAAAAAAATTAAAATAAATAAATAAAATGAGAAAATTACCTTTACGTTCGATTTTTCCAACCAAAGCTTCAGACGTGTTCGATTTTTCCAACCAAACCAAAACATGCACACACCAAAGCTTCAGACTTTTACAAGTACTTGAGACTTGAGACTCTGAAAGTCGGCATCTTTACGAAACAAGCAGCTCTCCGATGGACGGGGCATCGTCGTCGGCGGCTGCGGCGATAAAAACCGACACAAAACGGCCCCAAACGGCGGCGGCAGGGTTGTTTTCGCCGATAAACGACGACCTTCTCCAGAAAATCCTCTCGCGCCTACCCGCCTTATCCTTCGCATCAGCGGCGTGCGTTAGCAAATCCTGGAACCAAATCTGTAGCCGAATCCTCACTCGCCCGAAGCTCGCCTCCGCCCTCTCTCTCCACCCATCGCCTAAGGTTTGGTTTAGGGTCTAGACCCCTGTTTGGTTTCCGAGAAAATCACAAGCTCAAATTTTGTCGCACATTTTCTCAATTTTGGTGTTGGAATTGATAGGT